>NW_009952354.1:467869-501482 GCF_000747805.2 Chaetura pelagica | reverse complement strand
TGCTGAAGAGATGACTAAGTTTCCCCTCCACCAGGATGGAGGATAAAATGCCTGAGTTTCTCCTTCCCAAACATAGTGAATCACAGGTCTGTGATTCTCAGAACATTTGGAGCTGTTTCTTACCACTGTCAGAGGAGTCTTCTTTCTTGGACCTCATCTTTCTCTTTCGGCCACGTTTGCCCTTCTTTGTCTCTCCCCCATTCTCTCCTTCCCCACCATCAAGGCCAGAGCAGTTATCAGCATGTCTGGCCATTGTGTTCTGCTCAGTGGAAGAGGAAAAAAGACAACAAAAAATACAACATGCATTACATTCAAGATCAGAAATCTATCTCTGCATTTTCAAACACAGTTGTGACAACTTATGTCTTTTTTTTTTCTTTATCAAGGACAACTCTTTAAGGTAAGGTAAGGTTCAAGGATTTAATTAACTTCCATTCACACAGTTGCATCTCCACACTGCTCATGGTGCCACCACTGCTGTGTGGTAGTTCTAATTCCATCAGGTCTCTTTCAGAAATAAGTGCTCTATTTATCTATTGTATGTCCTGTGAGGAAAGGCTGGGAGAGCTGGGGCTGTTCAGCTGGAGAGGAGGAGACTGAGGGGGAATCTGATCAGTGCTGATCAATATCTGCAGGGGGTGTCAGGAGGATGGGCCAGACTCTTCTCAGGGGTGTCCAGTGACAGGACAAAGGGCAATGGGCACAAACTGGAGCACAGGAGGTTGAACCTGAATATGAGAAAATACTTCTTGACTCAGAGGGTGACAGAGCCCTGAGACAGGGAGGTGGTGGAGTCTCCATCCCTGGAGACATTCCAAACCTGTCTGGATGTGTTCCTGGGGGATCTGCTCTAGGGGATCCTGCTCTAGCAGGGGGTTGGACTAGATGATCTCCAGAGGTCCCTTCCAACCCCCACCACTCTGTGATATAAAGCCTCAATGCAGTGCCCGGTACCTCACCCACCTTTCCTTCTGGCTAAACATGTTCCCTCCTTCTGGCTAAACATGTTTCCTCCCCTAAAAGCCTGATTCCACCCCAACCTCCCCCAAATCCCATGTCCTCACCCTGCGAGTGAAGGTTTTGCCACACTTGGAGCAGACAAAGGCAGCAGGGACAAAGTTGGGGTCGTGGTATCTTTTGAAGTGCATGTCCAGGAGCTGCTTCTGGCGAAAGGTCTTGTCACAATGGCTACAGGCATAAGGCTTTTCTCCAGTGTGGGTCCTTTTGTGCATGACCATGTGTCTCTCCTGACAGGGAGAAGCAGGACAGGAAAAATACAGGAAAGTGAGTTTTCAGCTAAAAGGAGACACATTTTATCCTTAGTACCAAGGAAAGGATGAATCCACAGGGAAGTGAGAACATCTTGATGTTCAGTCCTAGCAACTCCATCCTATGTGGCCTCTTGTCCCTTTGTCCAACTCAGCCTGTGGCTCCAACCTTTGGAGTCACAACCTTGATGTATCTGTTGACAACGTGTTCCAGTGGTCAGAGAGGCTGAACTAGAACAGTTTTGGTTGGAAAAGACCTTTAAGATCATGAGACATCAACAATGGAGAAGGACTTTTAGAAAGGGCATGGAGTGAGAGGGTAAGGGAGAATGGTTTTAAGCTGAAAGAGAGAAGACTGAGGTTCTTCCCTGTGAGGGTGGTGAACAGGTTGCCCAGAGAAGCTGTGGCTGCCCCATCTCTGGAAATACTGAGGGGCAGGTTGGATGGGGCTTGGAGTAACCTGGGCTGGTGGGAGGTGTCCCTGCCCATGCAGGGGTTGGGACTGGATGATCTTTAAGGTCCCTTCCAACCCAAACCATCCTAAGATTCTAAGGTAACCTCTCCAGGGGAGCACTACACCACCACCACAAAGCAAAGGCCACTGAACTTCCCTTCACACCCTCCAAAAGATCCAGAGAGCTAAGCTGAAATTCTTGCCCGTTGGTCAAACTGAACAAGCTCAGATATCCAGTTCCTATTTTCAGCTGTTCCTGTTCCACCAACACCTCCAAGGGGGGGAGGGGGCTTACCTGTCTGCAGGCATAATCACACTGGTCACACTTGAAGCGCTTCTCGTTCTTGTGGGACTTCTGGTGCTGGATGAGCGCGTAGCGCTCGTGGAACACGGCGTCGCAGTAACGGCACTTCTTGCCCTGCTCGATGTAGGAATGCTGCTTCCTCAAGTGGACACCTGGCAGGAACATTGGGGCATTTGATTGAGTTTGAAAAGGACCAGGGGCTTTCAGCAGACCACCAGCTTTCCAAGGATGAAAAGGATTTATCCTACAGGACCTTCATGCTCTTCCCTCCACGTTCTCTCAAGCTCACAAAAGTGAAGTAGTTACTTTAGGATTCAAGGCCTAAAAGGTTTGTAATTAAAAGCAACAAAACATTAAAAGCAACTTCTACAGGAAAGCTGGGGAGGGATTTTTGACAAGGGTTTGTAGTGAGGACAAGGGGGAAAGGTTTGAAACTAGAGCAGGGCGATTTAGATCAGATATTGGGAAGAAGGTCTGCACGGTGAGGGTGGTGAGACCTGGCTGCCCAGAGAGGTGGTGGAGGCCCCATCCCTGGGGATGTCCTAGGGCAGGCTTGATGGGGCTCTGAGCAGCCTGATCTAGTTAAAGAGGTCCCTGCTCACTGCAGGGGTGTTAAGACTGGATGCCCTTCAAAGGTCCCTTCCAACCCAAAGCATTCTGTGATTACAATTCCATCATTTCCAGACTGAAAGGTTTTGTGAAAAAACTCCATCCATGGGATTCTAGATCTGTTTCTTAGCAATCCATGCTGATACATTTGGTAATGTGAGTGTCCAGCTGAGTGTCTTGTGGACTGTGATGTGTAAGACTACTCCAAATTGCTTGGATCCAGCCTGAAGCCAGGCAACACATCTTGGGAAACAAGACTTTCTGCAGGATTTGAAGTCACAGGGCTAGAAGGAGACAGGGACACCAGCAGAGGTAAAACCCCAAAAGAGGTTTCAGTCACTTCTTTAAATCCTCCAACTAAGAGCACACCACAGCTGCACAGGGTAGCTCAGGGTACATGAAAGTGTTACTAGAAGATGAATTCACAGCTATCTCCTTTGCTCCTGATCTCCTCAGCCTGCCTCTCCCTGTAGCACTTCACACTTGCCTTTCTTGGAAAGGAGCCTGCCTTCCCATCCTTGGGTGATGTTCTGTTTATAGACAGAAAGTTCTGCCAAATCGTGGCTTCTTCCTTCTCAGCTGCTCTGGGCATGATGTTATTTTTCAGCTTCTTGAAGAACATAAAGGAGAACTTGCCTGCTGGAACCACACTGGGTACCACTCACTAGAGCAAGACTCTCCTACTGCAAGGACATGGGGCTTTGTGACAGCCCAGGCTCTCCTGCCTGAGCACACAGCTCCAAACCATGGAAAATTAAACTGTTTAGGTTAATCCAAAACTCTTAGTTTGATGGAAATATCTCTGCATGAAACTTGACAGCCTCCAATGTGCAGGAGGTCAAGTCAAGTCACCTTTGGGGTTTTCAGGCCTGAATCCACAGGCAGCTGTAATCTTAGTCCAAGTTTAATCACAAAATCCCACAACTGGTTTGGGTTGGAAGGGACCTTCAAGATCATCTAGATCCACCCCCTCCATGGGCAGGGACACCTCCCACCAGCCCAGGTTGCTCCAAGCCCCATCCAACCTGCCCTTCAACCCTGCCAGGGACACCCTGGCAGCCACAGCTTCCCTGGGCAACCTGGGCCAGGCTCTCACCACCCTCACACCAAACAATTTCCTCCTCATGTCCAACCTCAATCTCCCTCTTCTAGTTTTAATCCCTTCCCCTTGCCCTCTCCCTCCCTGCCCTTGTCCCAAGTTCCTCCCCAGCTTACCCTGTAGGCCTCAGAAAACCCAGTAACTTCCTTTGTACACCTGGAAAACATGCTACATTTTCAAATAATGAAAAGAAACTGCTAGTTATCAGCTGCATAAACTCAAGGTGGCACTACCAGCCACACATCTAAGCCTGTGCTGCAGGTTGCACTTACCAGAACTATTAGGTTAAAGAAAACCAACAAGAGAGAGAGTAGCTGGGGTATGTGAACTCTAATTTTGAGGGGTATTTTGCAGAACCTTCAGGAAATGGTCACTCCTGAGAGATACCCACCCAAGTCACTCTTTCTGGCTATAACAGTATCACAGTGAGGACAGTGAAATTTGGCCACGTTCTCCGTGTGCTTCTGCAGAATGTGCATCTTCATGGTTCCACTCTGAGTGAAGCGAGCGTGGCAGATGTAACATTCATATGGCTTCTCTCCTGCAGGGGCAGAAGGAGGGAAAAGAAATGACACAAGTACTTTAATTAAAAAGAAATCTCACCAACAAGCCCCAAACAAAACAACCTCCCAGACATTTGTGACAGCAGGGAGCTGACAGGAACAGGAACTCTAAGAAATGACAAGTAATGTCTCTTTCTCTAGAAGTTCCAGCCCCAACATGTATCTTTTTGTAGAAAGAGATTCCAATGAGTTAAATTATTCTCCGTCCTCTGAGAAATGCATGGAAGACCTATAGGCTGCCAGAAGAGAGCATTAGGTTTTTTGGGGCCAGGGGTTCTGAATGATCATATATATTTATATATTCTAGGAGTTTTTTTCCCCTTCAATCTCAGCAATATTATTAACCTGGCACTCCAGTAACATTCTGTGCTAAAACCCTGTTGCTTCTGTTGAAGAAAAGAATTAGGATTTTTACGAACTACATGCATGAGAAGCTTTTCTACTACTACCCTGGCTATAAAGTTCAACTGGAAGTGAAGCACTGATAAAGAAGTGCCTAAATTTTATCACCTCACAGTCAAACTGGAAATCAGAACAGTCCAAGCTCATTTCTAAGTGCAATAATTACTATTGGTTTATTAATTTAGTAGCACTTAAGAATCATGCTGCATTTTCTTTGGCTACAGACTTCATGAAGGTTTTATATTAAACTACTAAATAGTATTTAGAATTATAAAATGGTTTTATGTTGGAAAGGACTTTAAAGATCATCTAATCCCAAACCCCTGCATGGGCAGGGACACCTCCCACCAGCCCAGGTTGCTCCAAGCCCCATCCAACCTGCCCTTCAACACTGCCAGGGATGGGGCAGCCACAGCTTCCCCAGGCAACCTGTTCCAGTGACTACTTCCTTTGCTGTTAAGAGTGTTTGTGCACATTGTGCACAGCCTCAGCACTCTGACACTGAAGAAACGTGGCATCCATACCAGAGTGGGTCCTCATGTGCCTCTTCAGTTTGTAGGTGTCCCTGCTGGCGTAGCTGCACAAGCTGCACTGGAACGGGCGCTCTCCGGTGTGAGACCGAATGTGGCGTTTCAATTTGCTAACCTGCAAATCAAGAGCAAGGCTGGAGTTTAGCACAGAGGGGCAAGCCAGGGGGCCAAAAGTGCAAGAAATCAGTCAAGAGTTTAAGGCAGTCTGGTTTTATCTTGTCACTAAACTGAGCAAGCATGTTTCAATGCTGTTCCCACAGCCACTCAACTCCTGCCTGCTTCACTTCTCATCCTCATGCCCAGTCTTGCTTGATGCTTGTTCCCACATTCAGTGGAATCTGGTTTGGAGTTCTGTGCTCACCTGACTCATCAACCATCTCAGCAGCCGGAGACATGCTAAAATTTGAAAGTATCCTGGAGAGACAACACAAAGTGTTCTGGGAAAGCAGGGACCCCAGGAACATGGTGCAAGGTTAAGCGTCCCCTCTAAAGAGCATCTGTCTCCACAAGGTGCTCTCTTGGGTCCTCTCCAGTTACTTTGAGAGGGATGAGAAATCAGTATCTTGCTAAGACCAACAGAAATCTAGCCCTGCAATGAACCTTCATTTCTTTCCTCTCCTGCTTCTACCTAGGAGGCACAAACCCAGCTTAAGGGTCAGCACAAACACAAATGTTACAGCATCTTCTGCTCAAACACGACCAGTCTGCATGACCACCAACCTGTGGCTACAAAAGGCACCACAAGCACTATCCTTTCCTAACTCATACTGTGAAAACCAGTGCAACACCATTTATTCCCCACCCAAACCACAGGGCCAGCACTGCAGCCCCAAATCCCTACCCAGCCTCTCCCCCTGGAGCCCTCCTGCCACTGCACACAGACTTTTTTTAATTATGCTGCTCATCATCTTGCTCTTATTTCTAAACCCAGTACAAAAGGTCTCCTGTAGCACCTCTCCTGTTGAAGACAGGCTGGGAGAGTTGGGGTGTTCAGCCTGGAGAAGAGAAGGCTCCAGGGAGACCTTAGAGCACCTTCCAGTGCCTGAGGGGGCTCCAGGAAAGCTGGGGAGGGACTTGGGACAAGGGCAGGGAGGGAGAGGACAAGGGGGAAGGGATTAAAACTGGAAGAGGGAGATGAGGAGGGAATTGTTTGGTGTGAGGGTGGGGAGAGCCTGGCCCAGGTTGCCCAGGGAAGCTGGGTCTGCCCCATCCCTGGCAGTGTTGAAGGGCAGGTTGGATGGGGCTTGGAGCAGCCTGGGCTGGTGGGAGGTGTCCCTGCCCATGCAGGGGGGTGGGACTGGATGATCTTGAAGGTCCCTTCCAACCCAAACCAGTCTATGACTCCAGGATAAGGGTCTGTGCCGCCCAGGGCAGAGCATTCAAGGAAGCTTATTTGCTAGAGCAAATTAGACAACCACCCAGCACTAGCAAAGCTGCTTTTTGCAAACATTGAGGCAAAGGCTCAGTTTTGGTGACAGTCACCTCAACGGCCTCACCAGCTAACGAGCAGAACACCCATTTCTAAAATGGGAGGGCACCTCTAGCCTGGAAGCACAGCCTAGTGCAGCAGGAGATGGCTGCCTCCTTCAACACAGAGCACAATACAGATGCTGCAGTCATCTGAGAGGCTCAGTAGCTTAAGAAACAAGATCAACTATAGCCTCCAAAGAGGAAATGGGTATTACTGAGGATTTCTCTGCAGAAATGCTCTCCAACTGTTTTCCCTTTCATCAAGGAAACCCCAGAGCAGATCTCATTTATAACTTCAGAGCCTATCAAACAGCCAAAGAGGAAATGCCTGAGAACGGAGTTGATAACAGATGGAGAACAAGCTCTGAAGTGTCCAAGAAGGTGCTGTAAGAAGGAACCAACATACCTCCACACTGGCATAATCACACATGGAACATTTGAAGGGTTTCTCGTGGGTGTGTTTGTAGCGGCGGTGCCGAACCAACTCTCCACTGGTCACAAAGGCCATGTCACAGTCTGGGCACTTGTGAGGGCGAGTACCTGGTGGGGTGCAGCAAGACAACAACAGCACGACACTGATTTAGTGACAAAGGGAAAAGATGGGACAGGTTTTGTTGGCTTTTGGTGCTTTTTTTTGAAGCCTCTGAAAGATCAGAGCAGCAAACAGTGCAGAAGAGTCACAACTTCCGTGTAAATAAATAAGACCTTAGAGAATTCATATCCTTTCAAATGATGGAACAAACTCCCTTCTTTTTCTATCATTTGGTTTTTTCAAACCATCCAGTTAGATACAATGTAGGTAGGCAGAGAAAATGAGTTATATTGTACTTTTTTTTTTTGGTAGAAAGGGTCACAAGAAGCTTCATTACAGTTCAATTACCTGTAGTTTTATACCAGAAACTTGTGTAAGGAGAAGCAGAAGTTTGCTACATTTCCAGGTTTTATTGGCCTAGTTCATCATCTATTCCTTGGGGTTTGATCTTTTTGCTTTTCCTTTTGGGGTTGCTTTTTTCCCCCCCACTATTTCAACTCCCTTATGTTTAGCTCCTCATTCTCCCATTTCCACAATGACAACATAAATCTCAGAGTACAACTACTCCTGTCCAAGATAAATGGAACATTTTCTGTCACTTTGGGTAATGTCAGAGCAAGCCCAGGATCTGCTTTGTACCTGTGCACAGGATGACCTTTGCACCTGACCTGGTCAAGCAGAAAACTGTGTTCAAATGAGAAACCAGTTGCAGTGTTGAAGAGTTTCTTCTATTTTAGCTTGTTCTGCAAGAAGAACCCAACAGATTCCAGACAGATCCAGCCTGGTTTTCTATCAGTTCTAATCACAGAGCAGATCCTACAAAAACCAACGTGCCCAAAAGCAGCAAGAGTACCTGTGTGAGTGTTGAGGTGGTTCCTCAGCAACGTGACCGTCCGGAAAGCCCTGCCACAGAGATGACACTTGTGTGGCCTCTCATCAGTGTGGCTCTTCATGTGGCGGTCCAGGTTGGAACGGCGCGGACAAGTGTAACTGCACAGTTCACACTGGAATGTCTTCTTTACACCTACCCAGGAAGGAAAGCATCTTTACTCTTCACAGTACTGTGGTCTCCTGCATCCCACAGAAGATCAGCAGGGAAAAGGCAAGATTCTTGGAGGTGTAACTACTCCAAGGGACCACCATGTACCAGTAAACCCAACTGCAGATCCTCGGAAACACCTGCTGCTGCTGACTGGCTTGGCTTCAGTTTTCATTTCATGCCAGCACTCAGTGTTCCTGCTCTGCTCTAAAAAGTGTTCCTCAATTTACAGTTTTAAGACAAGCCAACCATACCCTCTGGCTGTACTCTGCACCATCTACCCTCCCCAACAATGACTTAGGGGAAAACCCACAGAATTAATGATACTGCTGGTTCATGATGTCAAGTCCACGTCCAGCAACTCTTCCACATGCCTTGAAGCAAAGAGTATCTTCAGTTTTAGTTCTATGGGAATCCTAATGGGCCAGCATCCCACTTGATAGCCAAGATGGAGGAGATGGGAGGTTTGCCCAAGAAACAACTGAGCCAAGTGCTCTTACATCAAGTGTTGGTGCCACTGGGCACATCAGCTTTACTCCCACTTGTATTTACTCAGTCACTTTGCAAAGGTCCCACCATAACAAATACATTTTAAAATCCACTTGCAGATGGGGAGCTTACCTTTCTTTTTAATTTTTGTTGGTTTAGGTGGCTTCATGTTGCCCACCACCTTTTCTGCATTGACCTCAGACAACAAACCTTCCTGCTGCTCCTCTTCAAAGTCATACACAGAGACATCCACATCTTTGCCCTCCTCGGTGTAGCGAAGCTTACTCTTTTTGTTTTTCTTCGTTTTTTTGGCTGGTGGCTGATAGTCTGGATCTTTTTGCCAATTGGGATCTTCCTGTGGCTGAAGTTCACCTTGTTCCAGTGTCTCCACCTCACCATTTGCACCCACTTTCACTACCTGGAAGCCTTCTGGTAAAGGAAGGGTGTGACAGATCATGGGCTCTCCCTCTTGCAGGCCTCCTTTGGAAACCTCATTCTCATAAGCTCCCTGAAGTTCCTCCACAGATGTGGTGGCAACAGGTACAGTCACTGGTACAGGTACTTGGACCAGCTGAAGCTCACCAAGGTTTATAGGCTGCTCTTCCATATTAACAACCTGAAGGGTGATGATTTGCGTGTCATCCACTGTAGCCTCTGTTTCTTGAGGCACTGCACCTTCCATGACTTCAGTCTTCATCTGAAGAAGAGCTGGATCCAGCTGTTCCATCATCACCATCTGCACACCACTGTTGACATCCTGCACTACTTCCCCTCCATCTGCTTGGTTGGCTGGTAGATGACAAGCATCATCCTCCTGCCCACCTTCACGGCGCCTCTGGTAGGTTTTTCTCTCTTTCCCCTTAATAAAAGTTTCCGATTCCTCCACGATGGCTTCAACTGCCTCACCTTCCATTTCACCTTCCTGCTGTAAAAACAAGAGAATCAATGTCACACCCACCAGCTCTACCACCTGCACAAAACCCCCAGAGGGACAAGGGCACAACTGAAAACAACCAGCTCAGCAACAGTAACATTGCAAACACTTGAGAACTGTCTCCACTAGCCTCGTGCCACCCCAAACCCAGACAATCCCAGAACTCTGCCTGGAGTAAGACAACTCTACTGGTTTCTTGGAAGGGCAGGAAAACAAGGAGGAGAGATGAAGTGACACACGTGTCCCCATTTCTCAAAGACCCAAACCCCACAAGCAAGATGTGCAGCAGTGTTAGTCCTTCTTGAGCTTCTTCAGTCACTTCACACAGCTGAGCAACGTCAAGAAGCAGTCTTTGGCCATACATTTTTAAAATAACACATTGTTAAAAGTAAAAATCCAACCTCAGAAGTATTACTTTGAGAACTGCAGAACTCTTCCAGGAGGAAAAAGCGCTAAGAACAGAGCACGAGAAGTTAAACCTCACTTGCTTCGTGTCACACAACCAGTGTTTCCTGCGTGATTCAATTTATTTGAAAGAAAAAGGCCACCCTTGAGCTAGTCAGGTCTATTTCTTGTGAGCAGCCTGGGGTTCAATCCCTGTTCCCAGGGCTGGGCACAGCCTGGACTGAGCAGGGGATGGCGCCTGGTGCCCCCTTGGGGCACAGCGAGCTGCAGCAGGCAGACCAGCCTCGGGGACAATTTCACCTCAGTTTAACCCATGTGGACTCAAAGCTGGTGGACTCTAATGAGTCTCATGATACTTGGGTCCCACCTACCCACATAAACAACCAGCAACACTGCAGCTCAGCATTTTGATGGGGCTCCACTGCAGCTCTGAAAACAGCTCTGTTGTTACAAGCACAACATGGAGGTTTTCCTCCCTGCCAAAGGACTGTTCTCTGCACTCTGGGTACAAGATGAAATTCCCATCTTCTCATTCTGCAGGAAGCTGGTTTCCAGAGTGACAGCAGCATTAGCATTTTGCAGCCATGTCTTTTTCCCCAAATGAAAATGATAAAAAATCCTACTGAAGGAGTCTTTCCTCAGTCTACCTCTGTTTCAAGTGGTGGATCCCACAGCCATGTCACACACAATCCCTGCACTGGGATACAATTTATTACACCCCCTCACTTTAAAAGGTACCAAAGTCAATTTTCCTCTTGAAACAAGTAACAACAAAAAAACATCCAGTTTCCTTACAAAGCTTGGGAAAGGTCTGACTCTTAATTCCAGATTTGTTAAGTCTTCCACACACGACTAACTGGCCCTTCAGACCAGCTCATGGAACCTACTTAACTTGGTTTGGGAACTCACCACTTAAATGTCACATCACAGCACTCCCAAGTATCTACACTTCATCTCACACACCCAGTTTTGAAACACACAGGTTTCTACACATGAACAAGCAACAGGGCTGTCAGCCTTCATCAGCTTGAAGATTTCCATGTCATTATTATTTAGAACCATAGAATCATAATCATAAAACTATTCAGGTTGGACAAGACCATTGGGATCACCCAGTCCAACCATCATCCCTACTCTGCAAAGTTCTCCCCTAACCCATCTCCACCAACACCACATCCAAACCACCCTTAAACACATCCAGGGATGGTGACTCCACCACCTCCCTGGGCAGCCTGTTCCAGTGTCTGACCACTCTTGCTGGGAAAAAATCCTTCCTAATGTCCAGTCATATCATATCCTAGAACCATTCAGGTTGGAAAAGACCCTTGGGATCACCGATTTTTAGAGAGCCCTTGCTCTTTTACTCTCCTGCCTTTCCACTTCTGCTGTGAGAACAATGCAGCTCACCCTGTTCCCCAGCCTGTCATCCATCCCCAGCTGTCCCGACAGCCCAGCTGTCCCGACAGCCGTCGGCAGGGGGCAGCAGCTCCCCAGAAATCCCGACATAAGGCTCCACCAGCATTCCCGGCAGGGATCCAGCCTCTCCTTTCCCACCCAGCAGCTTCTCAAGTCAGAGCAAATCCATATGGACAAACAGCTGAAGTCCACGAGATGATGTCAGTGCTTCCCAGCAGGCAGCACAACGGAGCCCTGGTCTTTGCCCTGCAGCAACTGCAAAACAATTGCAGCAGTTTTTCCTTTTTTTTTCCCCCAATTATCTCCAGTATTTGCAGAGAAAAAGCCTCTTCCAGGGACCAGAAGTCTCTGAACAAGTAAAGGAAGGACAGAGCTAAATTAATATAAAGATGTTGTAGGTGGCTGGGTTGGAATAATAGAAGATTTAAGGTGGAGAGGGGTTGGAAATGGCAAAAGTCCATCTGCAAAGCAAATGCAATTCCACTCTGCCTTGCAGAGGAACAGAGGTCAGCAAGTCAGCAGCACAGGCAGGGCTCTCAGAAGGAGCTTCACATGAACTGCTCAGCTCAAAGCTGGAAACAAGGCTGCTAAGTCACCTGGAAGGCAGCCAGGAGGGCATGGCCTGCCAGTGTCCTCCTGGGGCCTCCAGCAGCAGGTCCTCCAGTGGAGCAGTGGGAAAGCTTCATCTCCCAGATTTGCACACCAGAAAAATCCTGTGTCCACCAAGGAACAGGCCACTCTCAGGTGAGGACTCTGACGCAGGACTCAGGCTGTCAGGAGGGCTTGCCAGCCCAGGAGCACAGGCTGTGACTAAAGACACACAAGCAGGCGAGCCCTTGGTCAAAGGATGCTCTGGGGTGTGAAACAAGCAGAAGGGCTTTTACAACCAGACATCCCTGTTTCTCCCAGCTCCCTTATCCCTTATCCCTGGCCCAGAGCACCTCCAGGGAAGGCAGCAGCAGGAGCTGCTGTCCTCCAGCGGCCACAGCCGCGCACTGCAGCTCTGCCACCGCCTCCAACCTCAGGACCTGCTTGGGAAAAGACCTTTGGGATCAGCAACCTCAACCAGAACCTAACACCACCAACCAGCAAAACATTTCAATTTGGAAAAGACCTTTTCTTCATTCTGACTCTGACCTCCTGCACCCCAAAAACTCAGCAGAGGGGTGAGCATTTACTCCTGCCTGTTCCATGCTCTGCACCACAGTCTGTTCCTGTCCACAAAAGCAAATTCATCTTAAAATGATTATTTTTTAACCAGGCTCTTGCCAGCAGGGAAAATTTTACAGTATTTTAAAGAAAACTACAAACCACTCCAGGTTAGATTCACAACATGCATTAAAAAGACAGAAATACACAGGAGCCTCACACTGATGTCTTAGCCAGCTCAAAAATCCTGCCAAGCTGCCAAGATTTCTCCCAAGAAAGTGTGGACTTTCCAACTGAAATTATTTCTAAATGAAGTAATTTCTGAATAAAATTAATTTTAAAAATGAATTGAAAATTTAAAAACTGATCAATTAGGGGAACACAGGATGGGCCCTAAACTTCAGAGAGAAAGGGAGGCAAAATGGACAGGTTCTCCCCAATTGAACATACTCTGGAGAAACTCTCCTTGCTGTGCAGAGCCTGTCCATGTCACTCCTCAATCATTCTGTCTTAGAAGTATTTCCCAGCTTTTTTCTTTTCTCTATTTTTTTTTAACTTAATCCTCCTTTTCTACAAAGGAAAGGAGGATTTTCTGCAAAAAAAACCCTTTTCCACAACATTTTAAATATCATGGAATCCCAGACTGGTTTGGATTGGAAGGGACCTTAAAGATCATCCAGTTCCAACCCCCTGCATGGGCAGGGACACCTCCCACCAGCCCAGGTTGCTCCAAGCCCCATCCAACCTGCCCTTCAACACTGCCAGGGACGGGGCAGCCACAGCTTCCCTGGGCAACCTGGGCCAGGCTCTCACCACCCTCACACCAAACAATTTCCTCCTCATGTCTCACCTCAATCTCCCTCTTCCAGTTTTAATCCCTTCCCCCTTGTCCTCTCCCTCCCTGCCCTTGTCCCAAGTCCCTCCCCAGCTTTCCTGGAGCCCCTTCAGGCACTGGAAGGTGCTCTAAGGTCTCCCTGGAGCCTTCTCTTCTCCAGGCTGAACACCCCACCTCTCCCAGCCTGTCACCAGAGCAGAGCTGCTCCAGCCCGTGGACCATACACACTGGAAGAGTCACCAGAAGATACTGGATGTGACCCTGCATCTTGCTGAGGATTTTGCGTTTCCACTAATTTTAGCAGAATCATGATCTCCTCAGCCTTTTACAGATTTACACTCCTAAAAATGACCCAGCCAAGTGTTGAGAAAATGTTCAGGTATTTCAGAAAACGTGTCATTTGGTCCAACTGAGACCACTGTGGCTGAACACCAGAACAAGAACTGCTCAACAGATTTTGTCTTACCAGTCTCCCAACCTTTTCTTTCTGGCTTTTCTCCTCATCTCTCTTCCTACCAGTTACTGTACCTTAAACCAGTAGCTTAGCTCCACAATGACTGAATCTAAAAAGGAAAAAGCAGGAGGTTAAATGAAGATGATTTGGAAAAATCAAGACCGAAAAAGAAATGAGAGAGAAGAGCTTCCAGAATAAGGAGAGTGACCCAGGAAAGACCAAGAACAGCTGAAACCACTACAATTCCCTTGTGTGGCTCAAGCCAGTGATCACACAGGTGCTGGCTGTGCAGGAGACACTGTGTCACTGCACAGCTCAGCACCCTGTCACAACCCAATGAGCAAGGCCAGAAGTTGTGACATCCCGGACAGACCTGAGGTTTCCCAAGCACCTGCTGGGCAGCTCACCTGAAACACTGGACCAAGCAGAAACCAGGTGGGGCATGTGTTTGATACAACTGCTTTTTCATATCTTCCATTGGAATAAGTTCACAGAATCACAGAACATGTGGGGTTGGAAGGCATCTTTAAGGGTCATCTAGTCCAAGCCCCCTGCAGTGAGCAGGGACCTTTTTAACTAGATCAGGTTGCTCAGAGCTTCATCAAGCCTGACCTTGAATGTCTCCAGGGACGGGGCCTCCACCACGTCCCTGGGCAACCTGTTTGAGTGCTTCACCACTCTCACTGTGAAGAACTTCTTCCTAATGCCTGATCTAAATCTCCCCTGCTCTAGTTTGAGACCATGTCTTCTTGTCCTCTCCCTCCCTGCCCTTGTCCCAAGCCCCTCCCCAGCTTTCCTGGAGCCCCTTCAGGCACTGGAAGCTGCTCTCAGGTCTCCCTGGAGCCTTCTCTTCTCCAGGCTGAACACCCCAACTCTCCCAGCCTGGCTCCAGAGCAGAGCTGCTCCAGCCCTTGGATCATCCTTGTGGCCTCCTCTGGACTCATTCCACCAATCCATGTCTCCCTTGTGCTGAGGGCTCCAGAACTGGTCACAAAGTGTCCAGTAAGTAACTGAAAGCCACAGAAAGCCTCTCCCAAAGTGCAACACAACCATTCTGGGTCCCTTCCAAAAGCCTCACACTTTACCAGCAGGGCATTATCTCCAATGTATAACTCTGTATATTCAGGAGCATGATTGAAGACCACTTCCAGTACAGCAAGACTGATAAAACTCACCCAGCAACACAAAGAGACAGAGCATTCAATTAATACAGCCTGACAAACTCTTCATTGCAGCACCTCACAGACAACTTGCTGCTCATGTCAGTGCAGCCAGTGCAAAACCACAGGCAGGTATTTATGTTAGACCAGCAAGTGCCACTGCATGTTTCCCTAGATGGGTTATTTACAGTCAAGCTACTGTCACAAAAAGGCCTTTGCCTGCCTCCCCGCCATCCCTCAAAAAGGAATAACAAACAAACAGACCCTGAACTGCATCACGTTTCATCGACAACAGCAAAATACTTCTTTTTATTTGCACAATCAGGCTTGTTAAAAATTATGGGACATTCAAAGCAGCTGAAACGCAGGTTTAGTGCTGTCATGTACAGCTCACCTGAGGAAAAAAATATCAAATCAAATCAATAGAAGCAGTGAGGGCAGCTGTCAATATATTTTTGGCATTCATAAAATCAGATGAATATCAGCCCCTACATTAGTACAAGGGGAAAAAAAAAGTGCTGCACTTTGAACTCAAATTAATCCACCCAAACATCCAACACTGTCACAGCCTGGACACTGGGGCATTAGCTACTTATTCAAAGTAATATGGGAGAGGAAAGGAAGCTTTCCTTTAAAACAGATGCTCCTGCCATAGCCTGTAAACTTTTGACAGATAAGAGGGGCAGAAGCAAGAACTTCTCCCAAGAGCCTGCAGTTAAGCAGTGTTTCTGCTGCCTAAAGCAAGAGAAATCTGATTTTAGAAGTGCACCCAACAGAGTTTAGGGACAAATGGGCTTTTTTTTTTCCTGCCTGCAGTCAGTATGTCTATCTGTGTAGGAATTCAAGGACATGAACAGACCCAAAGTAATTCCACGAGTGTTTGGCCCGTCCCCATCAGCCCCATCTTTTCTCTGAAAAGCCTCCCAATCAGCATATCCACAGGCAATGCAGCTTAACAGGCTGGCAGCCTTTGCTCCAGCAGGGCTTCCTTGAGAAGACATGAACATAAAACTCTTCCTAAAGCAAATAAATACATACAAACCACAAAGTATTAAGCCTTGGCTAGCACTGTCCTCTTGCACTTCAGTTTCTCCCAGGCTTATCAGAGCACCCCTCAACAAGGCAGAAAAAAACCCAGATGATGACCTAGGTGCAGATACAACCTCCTCTCCAAGCTCTGTTTAAAAACACACCCATTCTTGTTCTTCACACAGTGTGGCACTAGAATCAAAACATCCTGACACAAGTGGTAGGAAGATGGTGGCACAGCTCTGTGTAGGGCCACACACCCCCCAGGAAAAGTTTGCTAACTTGGGCTCAGCACTTGGCAAAACACAGAAAGCTTCTGAATTCTGGGTGGTTCTAGGAGGAGCTGAGCCATGGCACTAACTCCTGACGCTCAGCTGAGCATAAAGTCAATGACCTCCAGGTTTATCCAGAACTCAGACTGTAAGAGAGGCTGAAATGTCACAGCAGACTCTTGACCATTTATTTTGCCAACAGAAATGCAGAAGATTCCTAGAGGCAGAGTTACTTGAGCATCCCATTATCAATTAAAGTTGTTGCTAAAGAATTGTCAGTAAAAGAAAACTGGCTCAAACCAGCGCAGAATCTTGTGTCAAATTCTTTAGGAACAGGTGCAAGAGGGAACCAACTTTTAATCTTTTTTTTCTTTTAAAAATAAGCCTGGGAATGTGAAACTACTTGACAAAGCTCACAAAACCTGAAGGAACAGGTAGCAACAGTGAACAACTTGGGAGAGTGTATTCCCATGGTGCCATCACACTCAAAACATGAAATATTTGCTACCAACAGCAGAAGCTAGAAAGCTGGGAGAAGTTTCCTTTATTAAGTAATTTTCTCATGCTGGAAACTTAATTTTCCTTTGCCTACTGCATTAAATTCCACATCCACTGGTAATGGCTGCTACACCCATCTCCAGCTGCTTTCTCATTTCCTCCTTGCCACTTACAGCACTGACACAAAATTCAATATACTACTTCACAAACATAAATAAAAAGAAGCACTCATTAATTCACTATTAAATAATGACTTTGAAAAATATTTTAGCATCTTTGAGAGAGCAAGAAACCTAGAAGAGTGACAGAATTTCATCATGGGTTAATAAATGCTTGTGCACAAAAAGGTCCCTGTCAATATGAAGAGACCTCAAGAAAAGTGTCAAAAAAGCTACAGGAAAAACTGCAGTTGCAAACATTTTGTTGCAGGATGGTGTCCTCAAGAACTGACTCTGAAAAGGGTGGGATGAAGACAGCCTGGGCAGTGTCTGAGGTCCTGCTGGTGGTTGTGCTGTAGGGTTGGCCAACCTCAACAGGGCAGGGAGAACATTCTTCCAGAGTGTTCCAAAGCTTTTAAATGGATCCCTACACTAAATTACCACCCAGAGAAATCCATCTTTCTCCCCATTAACAATAAAGGAGAGCAGATTGCTCCCTTGCATAGTGGTTTCAGAAGCCCTGTAGGACAGGAAGTCAGCAATGCTGCCTCAAAAGCAGCTCCCACCTTTTCCCTTCACACTGTTAGAATCCTCCACTCCCCACACTGAACCTGATTGAGAAAGAGTTGCAGCAGAAAACTATTCCTGGGAAAACTAGTTAATTATGCTAAAAAACATGTCCAGTTCCTGATCTGATTCCCCACATGAACACCTGGGCAGATGAAGGGCACGGAGCAGGTTCCAAGTGCCAGGGCTACCTCAGGCCAGGCCACCTTCAAGCTCTGAGCATAGAATCATGGAATCCCAGACTTGTTTGGGTTGGAAGGGACCTTAAAGATCATCCAGATCCAACCCCCTGCATGGGCAGGGACACCTCCCACCAGCCCAGGTTGCTCCAAGCCCCATCCAACCTGCCCTTCAACACTGCCAGGGATGGGGCAGCCACAGCTTCCCTGGGCAACCTGGGCCAGGCTCTCACCACCCTCACACCAAACAATTCCCTCCTCATGTCTCACCTCAATCTCCCTCTTCCCCCTTGTCCTCTCCCTCCCTGCCCTTGTCCCAAGTCCCTCCCCAGCTTTCCTGGAGCCCCTTCAGGCCCTGGAAGGTGCTCTAAGGTCTCCCTGGAGCCTTCTCTTCTCCAGGCTGAACACCCCAACTCTCCCAGCCTGGCTCCAGAGCAGAGCTGCTCCAGCCCTCCCATCATCTCTGTGGCCTCCTCTGGACCCTCTCCACCACAGAACCCAGCCCCTGGATCCCACAAACCAGCTGCCTACACTGAGCCACCCGTCACACACACACACCCCCACCAACCGCCAGCACAGGCTCTGGTGAAACTGTTACCTTTTCCTGACCCTTCAGTGAAGGGAGCACAGGTTGGGCCAGATGTTACCAGAAATCACCCTTAGCTTTGACTCTTCTGAGCTCCCAGGAGCAGAGTCCAGCCATCTCCCTGGCTACAGCACCCTCCTGATTTGTGGTGTGGCCTTAGAATCAAAACACAGCCCATGACACTCCTACAACTACTTTCAACCTTTTTTTAATCTCTCTTCTCCCTCTGTAACCTACAAAACTCACCCTCCTGCTGGCTGCTCCTGCCCAGGGATGTTAGCAGAGCACTTGCAAACATTCATCATGTCTCAGGAAATAATTCCAAGTGATGAGAACCCTCAGCCAGCACTGATCCTATTTTTCAGCAGCACACACTGGTGATTTTCTGCAATTACTCAGGACAAAGTTAACTTGTTATTTTGGATCAACAACTTGGGGAAGAGAATGGTTTGAAACTGGAAGAGGAGAGATTTAGGAGGAAATTGTTTGGTGTGAGGGTGGTGAGAGCCTGGCCCAGGTTGCCCAGGGAAGCTGTGGCTGCCCCATCCCTGGCAGTGTTGAAGGGCAGGTTGGATGGGGCTTGGAGCAACCTGGGCTGGTGGGAGGTGTCCCTGCCCATGCAGGGGGTTGGGGCTGGATGATCTTTAAGGTCCTTTCCAACCCAAACAAGTCCATGATTCTATGACATATCCAGGGTCCTCCAGCAAAAAAGAAAGGAACCCAACTCCTTATCTGCGCAGAACAAGCTTCTTAATCCTTGCACCTGAGAGTGGCAAAAGGCCCCAAAAACCATGACTCCCCCAGAACTAACATAGCTCATTCTGTAATTGCAATAATATCAACTGCTTGAAACTTGCACTGTGAAGAAAAAGAGTAATAATAATGATTAAAAAGAAATAAATCATTGCAGCTACTGACAATAAATCCCATGTGGGATATAACTAACTTTAGACTTGCCATGGTAAGCCTGAAGGAAGGCAGCCTGGTGGAAGCATTTCAGCCTTATTTCTGGAAGTATGACTGTTTCCCCCATGTTTTGGAGAATTATTCCTTGATTTGGAGAATTAAAATTCTACTGAAGGTAGTAAGAACAATATTAGCAACAATTCTTGATCCTAAACCTTGTTCCATTCTTCCTTCATTTCTCCTTCCATTCCTACCTAACATTCTTTCAAATTTTAGGTTTAGATTTTCCCTATTTCTTCCAGTAACTGCTGGTGCAGTCCCACCAGGTGACACTTCTTTAGTCACCCCCAGAATTCTTTAGGGAAAGTAGGGAAATGTGAATTAAAACATTTCCCTATCAAGCCTTTTTAAAATGTTGCCCTTCCATATATTACAGAAAGGCAATCTGTTTTATCAGGTGTAAAACACAAAAAAAAGATTTACACTTTCGAAGCAGTGCTAAGAATAAGTCATTTTTAGCTGATGCTGGATCATAAAACCCATTAGTTCCTCCCTTTTACAGTTCTTCATAATATCAAAGTGATGAAGGACCTCACAAAAGACCACTGGAATACTTAAAAGTTTGATGAACACTAGAAAAATACTCCAGGTTAAAATGGCCTTTTTCACAACATCTATTACAGATAAATACAGGAAAAAGTTAATAACTTTATCAACAAGTATTTGTGGTCATTACTCTCCTCACGTTTAATTTAGGTTTTCATCTGGGCTATTAGCAAACTGCTAATAGCAAAAAAAATATAAAAGGTGTTTCTTCACAATCAGTCTGACCAGAGTCTGATTCTTTGACTATTTGATATTGCCTGGTATGAAAATGGCACCACCAGACACCACCACAACTGAAAAAGAGACCAGTGCAACAAGCTTCATGGCATTCTGGAAACTTCTTAATAAGGTGCAAGCATTTGGATTTTGTTTTCCTCTAAGCCTTCATCTAGCTGAATAACAGCCAAGAACAATCTTTTGGGGGACAGCTACTGCTTTTATCTCTCCACAAATACTCATTAATTAGTGATACTCTGTCTAAATGAGGGGATTCAGGCTTCATTTCAGAGGAGAAGGAAGTGCTGAGCCCAGGGATGGTGACACAGGTCCTACCACAAGGAGAAGCAGCTGCCCATGCAGTGACTCTTAGTCACCTCCCAAATTACACCCTGCTGCATCTAAGGAAAACTAAAGGCACTGCTAGTTTGCTTAATGTCAGGCTGTCAAACAGAGAGGAGTAGTTTGCTATGATTGCAGCAGGGACAGGAAATACCAGGACAGCTTTGAACACTTCCAGCAGAAGGGTGGTGGACAGGACAAACTCCTGGAGCCTAAATTAAGTCATCTCTGCTTTTGAATCACAGAGCACAGCAAAGTTCACCTGAATTAATGAAAGCTGAAACAGATGTAAACAGAATGAAACCCTGGTGAACCCTGGACTGTGGTCCTCATGCTCAAGTTTTAAGGGCTTTAATCCATTTTGTACACACATCCAATTCATTTAGAATCAAGTTTCAAATCCTTATAGAATCCTGGAATGCCAGGTTGGGAGGGACTTCAAGGATCATCTGGTCCAACCTTACTAGGTAATAATCCAGTTGAAATGAAGTGACCCAGCACCCTGTCCAATGGGGGGGAATCCACCACTTCCCTGGGGAGATTGTTCCCATGGCTAACTATTCTCATGGTGACAAATTTTCTTCTAGAGTCCAACTGGAATCTCCCCAGGAGTAACGTGTTCCCATCACCCCTTGTCTTTTCCATGATGGACTGGGACATGGTGATAAGGTCTCCCCTGAGACTTCTCTTCTCCAGGCTGAACAAAACCAGTCCTCTCAGCCTTTCCTCATGTGGCAGGTCCTCTTGAGGATCCTCATGGCCCTTCTCTGGACCCTCTTTAGCCCGTACACATCTCTTTTGTATAGCAGGGACCAAAACTGCAGCATATTCTTATCCACCAGCCCTAAAAGTGCCTTTACAATCAACCTTCAAAGCAAATGAAGGAAAATAAATTCCCACTTTGGAGGAAAAGCCTTTCCACCAGGAATAAGGCCTCATTTCCAAGCACATTGTCAGAAAAGCCATCCCTGCTGTTAAACATCCCACTCATTCCCTCCCACATCACCCCAACTATTCCTCCTGTTAGCACAAGCATTTCTAAGACTGTAGCTAACTGGTCAGGAAACTAATCCAGGCTAGAACTCACCCAGCCAAAAAGATACTTATTTCCATCCAGACCAGGTCTCTGGTGTGCCCAAACACTCAGGCCAGCCAAAAGACAAGCAAGGCAAGAGGGTTTCTTCCAGCACAGTGTAAGCTTTAAGTGTTCAGGAAACTACTGCCTGGGCATGGAACAGATACCACAGTTTAAACCCCTTAATTTACATTTATGTTCTTGACGGTCCTGCACTTCTGCCTGGACTGACTTGTTCTCTTCATGCTGGCTATTCTTCATGCAGCTCTTGATGTCACAACACACTCTGGAACAGAACAGATGAGTCGTGCTAGTGAAACTACATAAAAGAAAAAGGGAAGAGAAAAGGGGGGGGGGGAAGAAGCACTGTTGGAATGTTTAATGCTTAACAGAAAATGTGTAGTCCCACAACTCTAAGAACAGGACCCCTTCACTTATCAAAAAAGCCATAAACAAAACCAAAAGAGTATTTTAAATCAGTTTTATGACCTTTTACCAGAAGAACCAACTGATTTTACAAACTCCTCTCTACCTCTTCTCAAACTCTTTAGCATTTATGGCTCTTACAGACTAAATTCTGAAGAATGTACTAGGACATTTGAGAGCTGGTGATGCCTACTTCAGATGTCCTCCTCCTCCTGTGCTGTGGCACCACAACACAAAAGCAGCTTTTATTGTTAAAGGGGTGTATATTAGAACAAGTATAACCCATTACTATGGTCAATGCAGCAAGAAAAACTATCAAGAAAGTAACCAAATCAGCTCTTAACAGATTTCTAACCTTGTTACTGAGGAAGAACAGCCTCAGCTCATGGAGGAGTTGTGAAGCCAGCTTCCTTACCCTCATCAATTTAGGGCTTAAAATATTCACATTGACACAACTAAGATATTTTATAGGGCAGCACATTCTTCCTCATCTGTAATCCTTTTCAGTCCTCAAGTGTGCACACATGCTAAGAAAATCCCTAGGCACAGTAAGGAACCCCAGAGTCATTCTGAAGCAAGGCACATACTCTTGCTGCACCCAGCGATGCGGGCCAAGCAGTGTTGAATTTCACACTAGTTCTACACCCTTTCAATTTAAGCACTTTCCTCCCCCCCTCCCCGTTTTTTCTGTCATTTACTGAGTACAAAGCACTCAAGTCTGGGTTCTGGCTGCATTTTTTCCTTGGCAAGTCTTATTGTTTATCAGCTTCAAAGAGCACTGGTGATAAGAGGTTTGTAGGAGCTGTGGATGTGCAGTGACAACGAGCTTTTAAAAAGCCACTTGGAATGGATCTTGTTATTTAATTGATCTTGTTATTTATTGTAATAATCACATGTGGTGTTCAAGTGACCAAAAAAGGGGATGCTCAGAGGGGGGGGGGGGTGTTGCACTGCTAAGGACACATCAAGACTGCTGGTCTCCAGCAGTGTTCTGTGCTGGCACAGGGCAGCAGGCACAGGGAACAGGCACTGCTGGAACCTGAGCTTTTGGTCCTGAACTGGGGCCTGGAGAAGACTGCTACCTCCTGAAGCTTCCAACACTTGACACTGAGAAGCCTTTAGGAGTGAAGGACTTCTCCATCCAGAAGATGGAAAGCGAGTAAGTCCTGTGTGGAATCTCAGTTTTGTTGCTGGACAAGACACATCAGGACTCCTTCAACAAATCAGTTAATTGAACACAAGTATCTTCCTAGCTACTACTGCTCTTGTATCCCAACTTGGGTCTTGGAGAAACCTTGACCCAAGAAGGGAGAAACCTTGACCCAAGAAGGGAGAAACCTTGACCCAAGAAGGGAGAAACCTTGACCCAAGAAGGGAGAAACCTTGACCCAAGAAGGGAGAAACCTTGACCCAAGAAGGGAGAAACCTTGACCCAAGAAGGGAGAAACCTTGACCCAAGAAGGGAGAAACCTTGACCCAAGAAGGGAGAAACCTTGACCCAAGAAGGGAGAAACCTTGACCCAAGAAGGGAGAAACCTTGACCCAAGAAGGGAGAAACCTTGACCCAAGAAGGGAGAAACCTTGACCCAAGAAGGGAGAAACCTTGACCCAAGAAGGGAGAAACCTTGACCCAAGAAGGGAGAAACCTTGACCCAAGAAGGGAGAAACCTTGACCCAAGAAGGGAGAAACCTTGACCCAAGAAGGGAGAAACCTTGACCCAAGAAGGGAGAAACCTTGACCCAAGAAGGGAGAAACCTTGACCCAAGAAGGGAGAAACCTTGACCCAAGAAGGGAGAAACCTTGACCCAAGAAGGGAGAAACCTTGACCCAAGAAGGGAGAAACCTTGACCCAAGAAGGGAGAAACCTTGACCCAAGAAGGGAGAAACCTTGACCCAAGAAGGGAGAAACCTTCCAATTTCCAAAACCTGACCTTCTACTTGGGAAATTCCTGACCAGTGGAGAGATGTGCTTTAAAGAAAGATTGAAGCCAACCTCTCAGTAGGTTGGGTACAAGAGAAACAGTAATTGTAGTTCTCTTCCACACTACAGGCAACACAAATTCAGAAGAGTTTACAAAGATGTCTGGTGGGTCAATGTGAAGCACCACCAACCATCACTCTATCTTCTCAAGGTGTTGACTCTGCTAAAGGAGTTTCCTCTGCTTAAGGACTCTGCTCACTGGAGTTTCTTAAAGAGGTGTTTAAAGTCAGCAGCTCAGACACTGCTCAAGGAACCTGATAATGTAAAACCTAAGGAGCAAAGCTTCCCAGCACTGCAAACATCCACACTTCCAAAAACACACTTTGGGCCACTACAGGGTCATGGAGGGAAGAAAAGCCACTCCTACCCTCCTTTACTGGCAAAGCAGCCTCCTCCTGTTACAGTAACCAGCACATTTTCTGGCACCAAGTACCTTGCATGAATTTACATTACAACTAGATGTTGGGACATCTGGGCAAGGTTTGATAAACTTGAAGGAAAACAAGACGAAAATTTAAGTGCTCCACATGTCCATTTTTGAGCTTGGTACAGGGACACCCACTGGCAAGAGCCCATCAGAGGGCTGCCAGAATGAGGAGGTGACTGGAGAACAAGACCTACCAAAGCAGACTGACAGTGTCAGCCAAGAGAAGGCCCAGGGCAAGTCTTGCTGCCACCTCCAACTACCTAATGAGAGAGCAAAGAGAAGATCAAACTACTCTTGGGCACACACAGTGGAAGGACAAGATGCCACAGGCGAGATGTAACCATGAGTGGTCAAACACTGGAACAGGTTACTCAGAGATGTTGTGGAAACTCTTTCAGCTCTTGAAAAGTCTTGCTAAAAACAACTCTAAACAACCTCATCTAAATTCAGAGCTGGCCCTTCCCTGAGCTAAGAATTGTGCCACCAGAAGTCCTCTCCAACCTGAATTGTTTTGGGACTATATAAAATGAAGGATATACTTGAGACTTCAAAACCAGTGAGGTTTTTATCATCTATGCAGGATGCTCCTTGGACAGGGATTCCCTGGTCTCAGCATTTGCTTCCACACAAGTTCTAGAGAGCCTGGAACACTTCAGCAAGATCTCACTAAGTGGTTCTTTGGGTTTATGTGCAGCTATTCTCAGCAATCTCCCAGTGACCTGTACCTTCAAAGTGGTGAATACACAAAGCTGCCTAAGATTTAATTGAAGAGAGGAGCATTAGAAGAGCACAGGCTTGGTGTACCATTGTTCAGGAGACACAAAACCAGATGGGACATGAAGTCAAAAGAAGGGCTGCACAAAGACCAACATCAGATGAGCCTCCTGTTTGAACTTCAGATGGAAAAGGTGGAAGCAGTAGTGATAAAGGACCTAATTTGTAATTATTTCTTTTTGCAGGAGAAAATCCAGCACCACAATGAGTAAATCCAAACTAATAAAAACCTGTCTGTGAAGAAAGCAGGACCACTGTGTGCTCTTTTCTCCAGAGTCTTAACCAGATGTCCTATCTTGAGTGCCAGAAGGTGGGTGCAAAGGCTCCCTGGTGCCAGCACAGGTGAGCCTGTTTGAAAAGGCAGCTCTGGGTCAAGAAGTAATGGTAAAACATCCAACAGAGCAACAACTGCACTGGATCAGTACTGCTAACCAGGGAGAGCCAGACTGGAAACAGAGCAGGACCAACACACACTATCTCCCTTTCTCGAGTCTGGTGGAGCTGGAGAAAACATCCCTAAGGATTTGTTTGCACAAACCATTCAAAGCAAATGTCTCCAAAAACATTACAGATGTCATGTCAGACAAGTCAGACACCTGAATATTTGATAGTTTGCCCCACCACACTGCCATGAGAGCTGCCAAATTCTTCCTCATGTAGGTCAAAAAGCTGGTAGAACAGGGAGAGGATGCAGCTGCTTCAGCAGGGCTAAACTACTTCCACACACATTAAGGAGCCAAGTACAAACTACCCGGGGCTTATATTAGGCAGGGGTCAAAAGTGGGTCATTCCTGAGCAGGAAGGGGTGCATTAATATGGAAGGTAGGCAAGGATCAAGTAATCAAGGAGTACCTTTTGAGTATTCAGTATTGCCACAGGAAGCGATAAATCTCTCTTCAAAGATCAGAAATGGCAGTAAGTTTTATACTCAGCAGGAATGCTGGATAACACTAACTTCTTCCCTCCTCCAAAAAGAAAAGAAACAAAAAAAAAGGTTTTAATCATCTGATAAGCTTTGACTGAAGCTACTAGCCCTCAAAAATGTGCTTTTTTTTCCAACCTGAAGTGCATCTAAAGGGTGATCTTGCAGGACACGCTGGGAAAAGGCTGAAGTTTGTGTTGCACTGTCACTGCAAACAGCTCAGCATGAGGAAGCAAACTAAAATGTAGCAGGTACAACCCAAACCAGGGAGACATTTTCAATTCTGCAGCATTTCCTGCTTTCATTTTAAACCTCTGGATGTTAGAGGTGGTTTCAAGGAAACAGCTTTGCAAATCCAATAGGAGGAGACAAGAGAAAGTACACAAGAAAGGGAAGAAATTGGCCAAAAATGGTTCAACAGCAGTGAAAAGCTCTTCCAGGAGCCAGTTCAGAGCAAGGAGGTCTCTTTCATCATTAAACAATGAGAGAATTCCACTCTCTTGACAGTGATTTTAAACATACAGCAAAGTTTACTGCTCTGCTTCAAAAGAGGAAAAAACAAAATTACAAATCCCCAAATGCTGCCCTTGGTACTCCTGGTCTCAGCTATCTTTTCAGAAAGCCTCTACTTACTCCAAAATACTCTGAGGCCTGGCTCCACAAAGGCTTCAACCACATTCACATACATCCAATTTCCCCCCACCTTTTTATTTGGAGGGGGGGAAGAAATGGATGAACACACAGGAAACAAACTCAGCTGACCAACTCTTTGCCTGGCAGTGTCATGTCCAGCACACAAATGGAAGGAGATGAGGCCACAACAGTCCTCATCACAGACTGGTTTGGGTTGGAAGGGACCTTAAAGATCACCCAGTTCCAAGTCAACTTAATTTTTCAGGGAAACCATGACTTTTACTTCCCTAAATGCATTGGTGTTATTCCTAATGTAGAGCTGTAGATTCCCTTGTATGGCTTCTAACAGTAGAGTGAGGAAAAAAGGGGAAAAAAAATTCCTTTCCCCAGCATTAAGATAAAAAATACCCCACAAGGAGACAGAGCCGTGTTCATGTACTCTAGCAGCCTGTCTCCAAAAGCTCAAGCAGGAGAGGCTGTGCAGGGGCAGTACCCAGTCATGTCTGTGGTTCACCATCCTCCTCCCAACAGCCAGCTGTGGGACCAGGGATCCCAGCCTTGGGACCTGCTGATCCCCTGCTTTTGCTGAACCTGAAGTGTCTTCACTGTCTCTTATCAAAATAGGGTTTCCATCAACTGTGGTGGATTTTCCACATTTCTTCCTCCAACAAGGCACAGGCTCACCACAATACTCTCCCTAAAAAGCTCTGTGTGTGAGGAATCTCACTGTGGAATCCCCCTGGACACAGACTGAAATTCTAAAAAGAACAGCAGTGGCAGCAGCAGAGCTGCCCCATGTGCCTTCTCACCAACAGGCAGGAGAAACCAGAATTCCCACACTCATCAGCTGCTTCAGCTGCAATTACCCTCCACATGGATGACGTGCTCTGCTGCTGAGACACTTCTCAAGCTTCCCATCTCCCCTTCCCACCTTTAACATGTGTCATACATGGCCAGAACTTCTCCCTTCCAGCAATTTCCACCTCAAGATGCTTTGTCCACCAGCAGGCTACTCACTGTAATATCCTGGAGAGCTCAAAGTGTCAAACACTTGTGTCAAGTCTCCACACATGATCACAGCTCAACATTATTAAGTGGTGGTTATTCCTTCTTCCACAGCTTTACTCTCCCTAGTTTCATTCCTGATTCATTCATTATTTTACTCAGCATCCACTTTAAAACGAGGATCGCTGCACTATAAGATAATTTCACACAATACAGATACATGCAATAAATAAAAGGTGAATTGATAGACAATTTTATGCAACATATAAAAGAAAGAATAATTTTACTAAGCTTTATCTTCAATATAAATCACCTTGGTTCACCCTCACTGAGCATTTCCCAGGCTATAAAGTGGGAAGGAAGAGCCCCTCCCTTTAGGGATACAGGCAGAGCCCTCCCCTCCCTCCAGGGACACAGGCAGGGGACTGGCTGGACACAGCACTGGTGACAAGGTCCTGGGGCCACCTGGTAGCCAACAAGCTGAAGAGCAGCCAGCACTGTGCCCTGACAGCCAAGCAACAATATTTCTCCTCCCAACAGCTCATTAATATTATAGCCATGGATCAGGATTTTTTACAGTCCCAAGTCTGGACAAAAATAGGGACACTCTTCTGACACACCTCCAGTGTGTATCAGTACCTCCTTATTTTCTCTTGTTCAGAAGATTTTTCTGACTTGATCATGTTCTAGATCTCTAAGGAAAAGGCCTAAACCCATCACTGTTCAAAAAGAGGGAAGCTGGTGAAGAAGAGGAGGAGCTGCTCCCCCTTTACCATGATCACCTCTCATTTGCTCCCCAAGTCTGACCCTGTATGAATTACACTTCTCTAAGCTTGTCTGAAACAAAAGTTCAGTATCTTGCAGCTGGCTGAGGCAATTCTCAAGTTTTTTTTTTCCCCACAATCTTGATTCAGAGACATTAAGAAATTAAGAAACACATGATTGCTCTTCACACCATAATTCAAGGATTAATCACCTTCACCGTAGAAAAACTTAAGTCTTTGAAATTGAACTTTGAAATTGAACCCTGGCTACAAATTCTTGTTGCATTTGTCAGTAAGATTAAAAAAAAAAAAAGCTCACTAATATCCAGTGTTATCTTGACAGGGAGGTATCTAAGGACTCTAATTAAGTCACCTCTCAGTTTTGCAGAGAAGCTGCACAGCAAACTCAACACTTCAAGGCCTGGTGTTTCTCCTTAGCTCACCATCCACCTGCAGACTAATCCCCCTTGCAAACAGTAATTTGTTTATTTTTTAAGCTCTGAGGCCAGAACCATCCATAGTGTTTTGGGAATTACTTCAACCCACCCCACATAGGCAGGGATGTATCTCTACTACTTCCATTAAGGCACCTGAGAACTATGTTAGCTTCTTTGTCACAGCATCACCTTGGAAACTCATGTTTAAGCTGTTTATCTGCTGAGACTCCAAGATGCAGTTCAGGCCCTGTTTTCTAGGATGTGCCTGGATTGAAAAGTGGCTGGAGGTGCAGCTGCAGACAGGGCAGCCTCAGCACACCCAGCCCAGCAGCTCCACTGCACCTGACACTGGTGAGGCTGCCCCTGTGCTGTTCACTGCCCAGGAACTGCAACTTGCTCACATCAAAGTTCTAAATCAACAAAACTTTTTCCACCGACAAAAATCAGTGACAGAACAGAAACTGTGACAAGTAATTACCAGTTTTCACTGAACAACCATGGAAACTATTCAGCCTTGTACTATTCCTGAGCTACCCTGAACTGAATGGTGGTTTTGGACCCATTTTTATATCCTGCAAGGTCCTCAATGTCCAGAGAGACACCTTTACCAAAGACAAAAAATACATTTAACAAGCTCTTTTTTCCTTTAAGCCTTATTTAAGGGATTAATTACATACTTTTTAATCCTTGTTAACTATATTCTGTACTAAAAATAATAAGAGGGAGAGCTGGTAATAATGTAAATGATGCATGTATCAACACCAGACAGTGCTGGTGTCAGTCTCTGCACAGCACTAAGCATGTTCATCCACTCCATCTCCTGTCAATACTGACACATCAGCACTTTTCCCACCTCCAGGAATTTCCCTAGTGTTCCAAAGTGCATCAACTATACAACATTGCTTCCATTACTACAGTTAGGGATATTCCAGTGGTAAAAGTGGGGAAAAAAAAAACAACTCACACACTGGCCAAGGCAAACAACTCTTTCTCACCTCCACATTTGGTGGTGGCTTTTTAGGTGTTTTTTTGGTTTATGTTTTGTCTTGGGATTGGTTTTTGGTTTGCAAACAGGAATTTAAGAAGTTTTCAGAGCAGCAAATTTTAAATACCTAAAAGAGGGAATTACCATTACTTTGACATCTCAACTAAGGCAAGTAATATTATTTATATAATTGGACAAAACTACTTTCTCCTCTACTTTACAGATAGCTACTTTACCTGATGTTTGAGAGACATACAAGCTTCTAATCATGATGCATTTTAATACAGACAAAGGTGCATTTCACGCTCCAAACAATCTGTGATTTGGCTTCTGTTTTGTTAGAATTTGACAAGTTCAATGATGAAATTTTTAGACTCTGGGGAAAAAAGAAGAGAGGTAAAGTAAGATTTCCAGCATAAGCTGAACTTAGTTCACAGTCTCCTTATGCAGCCTTTCCAATTTGAGTGAAGCTTCTCAGTGAAACCCACAAAGCTTTAGAAACGCCTTGGGTTTGTTTTCATAGCAGAGAAATAAAATGATGCTGACAAAACAATACAAATTTGTGTTTACTACCAGAACTGAGGGAGGGGGAGAACACCCTGTGGCACAGTTTGCTACACTGCTACCAATAGAGTCACCCTCCCCTGCCTTATCTGAGCAGCACGTGTTCACTAATCACTGCACTTCTGCTTTTAAATGCAGAATTTTAAACATATCTGGCCTCACCTCTTGGTATCAACTCCATACATTGGAATCCTCAGGTAGCTGACCTTAAAAAGTGGGAGGGCTGGAACTGAAGGGTCTCTAGAAACAAACCTTTAGATAAGAAATCCAACTGTAAACATCTGACTCACAACTTCCTTTGTTGGGATAATTTAGACTAATTGTTCAGGAATCCATTCTATCCCAGATCTCCCCTCAGTTAAGGCACCTTAACTGTACCTTCTTCAGAGCTGTCTCTGCACTACTCCTGCATTTTCACCTGTGAAGAACCATACTGGAAAGACATTAAGACTTGACAGTATCCAAGTATATTTATGACCCTATCTGAGGGAAAATTCACTTTAGCCTTAATTTCTATCAGACACCAAAATTGAATTATTCAGTGTTCAGTTTCCTGAATGTTAATATGACCTGAAACATAAAACTCCCTCCCCAACTGTTTCTTTTCCTTTCAAGGTTATTTTTGTTAATCAGAAAATATTGAGATCACTTAGGAGAGCAGCTCTTTATTTTTCTTATTTAAGACCTGTCTAGAATCAGCAAGTCTCATTTAATTCCTGAAAAATGATGGATTATTGGAGAGAAGTGGGAGGAGCAGAAGAACAGAGCGTTGTAAACAGAATTCAAATATCCCTCAGTCACAGTCAGGACAGGAGAAAGATTATTGCCAAGTATCAGAAAGAAATCTGAAAAAACCCAAAAGGCACTTTCTGAACCATTCTTATGGGCAGTAAATATAACCTCGGAACAACAACAAAAAGGAAATTTCCTGGATCTGTGCACATCTCCAATCCTATAGAGCACTGCAGAGCAGCAAGAGTTTGGCACTGGACTGACATTTCAAGGTTTAGTATAAAAAACTGGGCATCTGAACTAGAGCCAAATGGATGACCAGAGGTTTACAGTTAAGTAAACAAATCAGTACAGCTGGGCAAGTTAACACAAACAAACCAACCGCCCAGTCAAAGCTTTGGTTTCCTTCAGCTCCACTGTGGGAGCTGAGGACTGCAGCCAGCTGTGCCTTCAGGTGAGCAGGTGGCAGTGGTGGCTGTCCCTTGCTACTGGTATTTCTAGAGCACACACCAGCTCAGGAAGTAGCAATATTTGTGATCCTAATGCTCTACTACTCCCTCAGGCATTCCCTCTGTGATCAAAGAGAGGTAAGTGAAGCAAGGCTTGCCAGGATGGGTGTATCAGGGAGTTTTCATGCAAATATAATCAATATGTGTCTGAAATGGCTGATGTACAAAAAGCTGTTCGGGGCAAGAAGAGCTGTCCAGAGGTCAGAGCTCAGCACTGCTTGTTGTCACAAGTGGTTGGACAGTAGAACAGGCTGCCCAGGGAGGTGGTGGAGTTGCCATCCCTGGAAGTACTTAAAAGGAATGTAGATACAGTCCTTAGGGACATGATTTAAGCACTGAACGGGTAAATTAGGTGATGGTAGGGAGGTTTAGGTTATGGTTGGACTTGATGATCTTCAAGGTCCCTTCCAACCAGGATGATTCTATGAAGAATCTGCTGATCTGGATGAGGGTAAGGGCAAGGAATAGGCTGGCTCTTCTCAGAGAGCAGATAAGCCTCATAATGCTCCACCTCTGACTTCCAAAAAAAAAGATCTTCATTAGAAAAAGCAGGAGTTTTTGGACATGAAGTCATAAAGAGGAGAAATTAAGTTCTGAAGTAGGCTTTATGCAGAAATTCCTGAGCAAGTCAGTAATCACAAATCATGAGATTATTTTTTTTTTTTCCAGGTAAATGCTGAATAGCCACAAGAATCACAGGGCTCAGCCTCCTGCATGTTCCAGGCAGCAGCACCAGGCAGGTACCGACCTGCAGCCACGGGGGCTGCTGACGACACAGCCCAATTAGCTCCAGTTCATAGTCAAGACACAGCCTGCCAGGATGAAAAGCAGCTCTTGAAATAGCTCTTCCCCTCAGTAACGCTGCAGGCAGGAGCTGCCAGCAAACTTAACTCCATCGTGACAGCTCCTCGAGCTCTGTCCCAATTGGAAGAGACTTGCTGTGTTATTTCAGTGGCAGGGCCACTTGAGGCCATGGGAACTCCAACTGTGCACCTTTGACTCAGATGTTACTCCTCAAAAATACCCCACAAGGATTCAAGAGTGTTAATGAAGCCATTCTGTGCTTCCTAATAGCCTGTCTTCTGAACACTGCAAGTAGAGGGAACATTAAGAGAGAGCTCACCTATACATCCAGAAGCAAAATGGAAGTAACAAAACCTAGCAACCTAAAAAAAAACAAGCATTCCCTTCCCCTTATGCTCAAATTGCTCCTTCCCTCAGTCTTCTGTAGTCAAGTAAAACGTTAGGTACAGCTTAAGAACAACAACTCAAATACAACATGGAGCTATTTCTTAAACCCCACGGCCTCCTGTAAATTCAACAGGCTCTACACAAGCAGAATAAACCAGAGAACTTGAGAAAATATTTACACACTTCCTCCACCAAAATAAAACCACCTTTACTGGGAGTGATGATGAACAGTATTTCAGATGCTTCTACTAACACCTCCGGAGTTCTGTGACCAGGACTGAGTCCCTGGCAGGAGGTGAGGCATTTCTTTGAGGGAGGGGAAAGGCTGGGTCAAAAAAAAAATAGGAAGTCACAAACAGGAAAGGGAGCTTGTTCTCACCAGCAGGCAAGTCCTGAGGATCACACCGAGCAGAAAAGGATGCAAACAACGTGACCAAACCCCTGCCTCCAAGTCACCTCACAAAGCTAAGGCAGATCCCGTGTATAAAACGCATTTACCAAAGAACCCTGAATTCGGTGGAGGGAACAAAACGCCAACTGTTGGGGACAGGGGCTGCGTGCGGCTTCCTCTTCGGCATCACGACAAGGAAAAGGGTTTTGTGCTTCCCCCCCTTTTAGACAGACACACACTCCCCACCTCCCGCGGGACAAACCCAGGGAATAACTCCGGGGGGGGGTCGAGGCAAAGCGAAGCAAGTGACAGCACCACTTGTCCC
>NW_009952354.1:461021-466437 GCF_000747805.2 Chaetura pelagica | reverse complement strand
AGGAGCTGGTGAGGGAAGTGGGGCCCCCAGGCAAAGTCCTTGTTGCCCCCAGGCCGGTTGTTGCCTCCGGGTGTTGGATGCGGAGCTGGCGCGGCCGGAGCTGGGGGAGTTGTGGGGCCGGTTTGTTGCTTAAACGCCGGGGAGCTGATGGAGTTCGACGTTTGACTGGTGGTTTGGAAGGGCCCTGGGCTTGCCGAGCGTGTAGTGGAGCAGAACCTGCGGCTCCAAATCACTGCAGGAAGGGCGCGTGGGGTGCCCGGTGTTGGTTGAGGAGGTTGGGGAGGTGGGAACAGCCACGGCATCCAGGGCAAGACGCGGGGAGCCCTGTGTGCCTTCCATGTCCCTCTGGGTTTCACCTCCTCACGCCCAGCACTGTGGTTGTTGCAGACCCCCAGGTGATGAGGGGCAAGCTGAAGGGAGGGCAGATTTCCACCAGCTCCTGCTGTATCCTCTTGGCATTTTCTTAGCGTAAAACATGGAGCTAGGGTCACAGGTTCAAGTATTAGTAGTTCCAGAATGAGATGCATTGGGGTGAAGCTGCATTTTCTGCTCCTTTCACTCACCTGTCCCATCCCTGCAGGACAATAAGGCTGGGGATTCAGAGAGGAGACTAAATGTAAAGAAACCTCAACCCCTGCTACTGAAGAGTTACAAGGCTGAGATTAAAGATCTTGCCCCAGATTTTCTTCCTCTTGAGGTGTCACGGCAGGGCAGGGGAAAAGCTGTTCAGCAGCCTGGGCTTTACCCCAACCTGCTCAGCAAGTGACAAACCCATCAGACAGATGCAGGATACACTGACACCTGCAAACCCTGCCCTCGGATCCCCATTTGAATAGTGCTTATGTCTTGTTGAGCTGTGTGGTGAAGGGTCTGAGACCTGCTGCTCGGGGAGGAGGGAGTTGGGCTCTGTGTTGGTGGTGAGTGAGAAGATCAGCTCCAGCTTCTCCTGCCTAGGCTCTTCCTGTCCTGGGAAGAAGCAGAGCACCCGTGGTGGTGCCTCAGGCAGCTTTCTGAGCACTGATACTCTTTTGGGGGCTGTTGACAACCCAGACCAAGTTCCCTTCTGACGACCAGGACACCAGGATCCCTTGCACTGGGGGAGCTGGATCTCACCAAGCAGCCAGTGAGACGAGCTGTGTTCAGGCACAGGAGCTGTCTTTTCAGCCTTGGCTGAAGGAGATAAAAAAGTCCTTCCAAAACATTGGCAAAAACTGACCATTAATTGCAAGGTGACAGGGGAAGCCCACAACTATGACCTCCAGGGGCTTCACTGCATGAGAAATTTGACTCATAGAAACAGAATATCCTGAGTTGGAAGGGACTCACAAAGACCACCGAATCAGACTCCTCTTGGACTATCAAAAGCTTTCTTAAAATCCGGAAAACCCCACATCCACTGGCCTCCCTTTGTCCACTAGCTGGGTTGATGTAGAAGGAAAGCCAGTCAGTACAGCATGAACAATCTGCTGGGAATATGGCTGGTGAAAGAGGATTCTGTCATGTGAATTTTTTCAAAGCTGTTTACATTCATTCTGAGCTGTCAAGCCATCAGTTCTCATGCTGTAATTTTGGGGAGGATGATGAATCTTTTGTGTGTCTGGTCATAAATCCTCCTTCAAGCTCAAAACTTATTTCAGGCATGAATCAAAATGGAGAGGAGCAGTGACTGCATGAAAAGTCACTTGTCGTGCTCCTTCAAATGCTCAGCCTGGGCTGGGAGCAAATAAGTGCTAACGATGCCCCTTCTGCTTGTAGCCACCCTGTGACGAATGGTCACTTGACTTCAGTAGTAGGAATGTTGCTGCTTAGGAATTGTCCTGACAAAGGCCTATTCCTGGACTTCTGCCAGAAGTGTCCCAGACCATCCCCCAGCATCTTCTAGGGGGGGGTCTAACCTGTTTGTTCAAGGCACTTTCCAGCTGATTTGATTCAAGCCCCCCCCAGCTTCAGGCCCTGTGGGTGCTCCTGAAAATCAGCCTCCAAATCTGTCCAAATTAGGCACCCAGGGGCAGATGTTCCTCCTGGAGGTGTTGCCTGAGCAAGGCCTTTCCCAGGGTCGCCTTGCCCATGAGGAGAATGGCAGGGGCTGAAGCCAAGGAGCTCCTGGCCACCCTCTTCTTCCCTGCTTCTCCTAGCTCCATGCTTCCACCATCCTCACGCTGTCAGGAGCCACCCCCCATCTCTCCTGGCTAAGCTCTGAAGAAGACAGGAGCTTGAGGGAGGATGATGAATCTTTTGTGTGTCTGGTCATAAATCCTCCTTCAAGCTCAAAACTTATTTCAGGCATGAATCAAAATGGAGAGGAGCAGTGACTGCATGAAAAGTCACTTGTCGTGCTCCTTCAAATGCTCAGCCTGGGCTGGGAGCAAATAAGTGCTAACGATGCCCCTTCTGCTTGTAGCCACCCTGTGACGAATGGTCACTTGACTTCAGTAGTAGGAATGTTGCTGCTTAGGAATTGTCCTGACAAAGGCCTATTCCTGGACTTCTGCCAGAAGTGTCCCAGACCATCCCCCAGCATCTTCTGGGGGGGGTCTAACCTGTTTGTTCAAGGCACTTTCCAGCTGATTTGATTCAAGCCCCCCCAGCTTCAGGCCCTGTGGGTGCTCCTGAAAATCAGCCTCCAAATCTGTCCAAATCAGGCACCCAGGGGCAGATGTTCCTCCTGGAGGTGTTGCCTGAGCAAGGCCTTTCCCAGGGTCGCCTTGCCCATGAGGAGAATGGCAGGGGCTGAAGCCAAGGAGCTCCTGGCCACCCTCTTCTTCCCTGCTTCTCCTAGCTCCATGCTTCCACCATCCTCACGCTGTCAGGAGCCACCCCCCATCTCTCCTGGCTCAGCTCTGAAGAAGACAGGAGCTTGAGAGCCAGCATTAAATTAAGTTTTGGATAGTGCCTGGAGCACACTTTGGTCCCTGTGTGAAATGAGGCCCCAGCTGTCACCCTAGGAGTGGTCCTTGAAGAACAAGCCCATACATATGTGCCTGACAGCCCTGCAAGGAACATGTCAGTGATCACGAGGAGCTTGTTGCTCTGCTGTGGTTCAGTGCAGACTGCTTAACTGTTCTCATCGTTCTTAGTGCCTTGGAAACGTGATTTCCCACCAACCTGGTGTAAGGTGAGAGGCCCAACCCTGTGGCTGCTCAAACTGGAGATTTCCAGAGTGCAGCCCCACTACAAATGACTTGGCAGCAGGATTTAAGTAATTTCTTACACGAGGGCTGATCAGAGCTTGTGGCACGCCAAGATGGCAGAGCCTGCTTGGGGTCTTTCTGGCTGGTGGGTGCTCTTGCTGTCACAGCCTGGGCAGCTCCACCAGCCCTGATGCTATCCAAGAGGAGGGAACATTGGCTGATCTGTTGTTTTGTGCAGCAGGGGCTCCTCAGGATGCTACCCTGAGCCCAGCAGGTAAAAACCCATCCCACAAAGTGTTCCAGAATCTATCTATCTGCACCCCTTGAATTAAAAAAGCAGCAAATGGGGAAAAGGAATATCTTTCCAAAGCTGAAGCACATGGGTAATGTAGCCATGACACAGGCACCCTCCCACGGGCTTCAGCTCCTCCAAGCAAAGCAAGTAGCTGCTGAGCACCAGCACGTCCCTGTGAGAGGGAGATGTTTGAAGAGCTGACACAGATTTGGCTGCCAAACCTGGTGCTGGCACGTTGTCTCCTTTGGAACAGCCACAAAACGTGCTCTGCGGCGCTGCCTCCATCCCCCTGAGCTGGGAGAGTGACTCCCAGGGAGTTCACCCCTCCAAGCAGGGCTGTTCCTGAGCAAGGGCTGGAGGAGATGTCAAGTCCCAGAGGGAAAAGTTGCATCCTGCAGGGATACGTTGAGTCCCCTGCTTCCTTCCAAACAGCTGCCTGTTGTGAGGGTTGTCCTACTCCTCCTCAGCCCTTAGAAGAAAAACAACCACCAAGCAGAATGCAAACTGCAATGAATGCTTTTGGTGAGTGCTGCCAAAAACCAAGACTTTTGGGGTTGGTTTTTTTGACATTTATTCCAGTTAAAATGGCAGTCCTGCAGTTCCAGGTGACCTGGCAGTGTCCGTGGGGCAGAGGTCCTTGGTGATGCTGCCATAGACCCCTTCAGAGCAAGGGGCTGGGCAGTAGATTCTAAAATGAAGCTGCTTGGGGGTGTTTTCTCCCAGAAGTTCCTAAAGCCACATCAATAGTGAGGTTGTTTCTTGCAGTTCCAGGACCAGAGAGTCCCCTTGTACCTGCCTGCCCTGCCTGAAGGCTGCTCTCCTGCTCCTGTCCCTGCACAGCCAAGCTGTAGCTTATCCTGGGAGGTGTTATCCTGCTGTAGGGATGAGGCTGGTTTTAGCAGGGCCAGGAGGACACCCCTGGAGGTGAGTGAATTGAGTTAATGACCCTGGCTGCCAGATCACCAAGCTGGTTTTATTCCCAGGATTTAGTCTGGGGAAAAAGAAACCAAAACATCTAAGATGGTCAGGGCCACCTCCCACCTCTTGGGTGCTCCTGTCCCCTGTGCCAGCAGGGGACAAACGTCCCACGTTTGCTGCCTCTGGCTGGCCACACACTGCAGTGCTTTGGGAGGGACACTGCTGCCCTCCTGGGGCTTGTCCAGCCTCTGGAGCAGGTGGAGGAAGGCTAAGCCAGCAGTGATGCAGCACTTGCCTGCAATTCCATCTACAGATAGAACTGTATCCAAAAGTGGTCATGCTGCACAGGGTGGTGTCTCAGGTGAGACAGGTAGAGCTGCAGGCTGGCTGTGCCCTGTGGGTCTGCCCCAATGCCCAAAAAAGCTCTGCTCCAGTGGGAGAGAGGACAGGGAGGCTATAACCTGCTGGGAGTTGGTGGGAAGAACTGGTGGATGAGCTCAGCTTGGCCTGGGGACATCACCACCAGCTCCAGAACAGATGGCTGGCAGCAGCACAAGGTGGTGCTGGAGTGGGGGGGTGGTCCCGGCTCTGCTGCTCCAACCTGCCTCCTTCCCGGGACCATAAGGGCCACTAAGATGATTAAGGGATTGGAGCAGCTGTTGTGTAAGAAGAGACTGAGAGAGCTGTGGCTGTTTAGCTTGGAAAAATGAAGGTTCTGATCCGTGTCTGTTCATGCCTATTACAGAAGACAGAGACATGCTCCTCAGTGCTGTCCCATGCACCAAACTCAGACTGAAGTACAGGGATTTGAGTCAAACTTCTGAAAAGCTTTTCCTGTGAGGGTGGTCAAGCACTGGCACAGGTTGCCCAGAGAAGCTCTGGTATCTCCATCCTTGGAGATACTCAAAACCCAACCAGGTGTGAGCCTGAGATGACCCTGCTTTGAGCAGAGCAGCAGGATGAGCATTTCCAAAGGTCTCTTTCCACCTCAGCTGTTCTCTGAGTCTGCTCTGATGTGGCTCAGTGACAAGACCCCCACCAAGAGATGCCACATCTTTATGGGAATGGGTCT
>NW_009952354.1:458270-461009 GCF_000747805.2 Chaetura pelagica | reverse complement strand
GGTGAGCTCCTGCCCTGTCTTGGTGTTGGGTACCACAGTGTGTTTCCACCATAGGTACAGGAGACTGCAGAAATCAGGGTTGGTTTTATAGAATCATCGAATCCCAAACTGGTTTGGGTTGGAAGGATCTTTTAAAGTTTTGGTGGCTCCCAGGACTGGCCATTGTGTGGCCACCTCATGCCACCTCTGGTGATGCTTCCCATGCCCAGTCCAGTTGGGCAACACCTCAGCAACTCCTGCAGGTCTTAGGGGAGGCAGAAGCTCCTTCCATGGCTGAAAAGGAGAAACCTGCTCTCAGTCCTCTCTCCTCCCAGCCATGCCAAGCCAGGAAGACCTAGACTTCTGTGCCCTGTGCTAGGTGACAGGGACCTGCTGTCCTCCACCCAGGCCATGCCAGAAGTCACAATTGTGCCCCAAGTGACACCCCCCTCCCCAGCTCACCCTGCCTGAGCAGAGGGGCAGAAGAAACACCCGCACAGCGACGCTGTCCTTCAATAAAGGTTTTGTTCTTTATTTCTGGTTTAAAGTCAAAATTAGTCATTCTCTGTAATTACATTATATATAGATTTATAGAGACATTATAGAAAAGAATTTTTTGCTTTTGTTTTTCTGCAAAAATCTGTAAATAAAAAATAAAATAAAACAACAACAACAAAAAGGTGGCAGCTTCTGTCCGTCCGTCCGTCTGTCCCTCTGTTGCTCTTCCTGCCCCTGCCCTCCACGGTGCTTCCTGATGGAGCAGGAAAGTCTCCAGGCTGGGGCCACATCCCACTAACATTCCCCTCCAGCCACAGCCGGGGAGGGACAGGAGCACGTGGAGCTGGAAAGGAGAAACGCCAGCAGAATATATTAATAATATCTCATCTTTCCTTTTATTGAAGTCCTTGGGGAACTCCAGGTGGCAAAGGGCAGCCAAGTCCCCACGGCCCAGGCAACTCCTGGAAGGAAACCGCGTGGTCCCCAAAGTGCAGGTTCTGCCACAGGGTCCTCGGGCAGGAGAGGAAGGAGGAGCCAGAGGAATCCCAGAGGAATCCTGGACTCTCCTGCTCCCAGCAGCGGTGATGAGGGGCAGAGGATGGGGGGCCAGGGAGGTGCTGGGGGGGGGTCAAGCTCCCCGAGTGTGGTGTTTAAATAGCGCTGTGGGAGAGTGGGTGTGCAGGCAGCCCCCTGCCCGGGGTGCTGGGGACGCCCGCGAAGCCGGGGAGCGCTGCTCCCTAAGGCAGAGCGCAGCGGGAACACTGCGGAGCGCGGCGGGGGCCCCGCGGCCCCGCCCTTTTGGGCGGGTGGCCCTGCGGTGGCTTTGCCCTCGAGGGGGGGCAGGTGGGTGTGCGTGGCGGCTCAGAAAGCTGTACTGGCCATGCTGGCTGGGGCAAAGATCCTCGGGAGGCTGTCCAGGGGCTCCTCCAGGCGCCGGTGTGCTGATTTGCCGTCTTCCCCTGGAAGGAGATTCCCTTGGGTCAGTGAATGCAGCTGCAGCAGCTCCATCCCCTGCTGCTTTCCTTGGTTTTTCCAGGTTGGAACTAGATGGTCTTTATGGTCCCTGCCAACCCAAAGCATGCTGTGGTTCTATGATTCTATGAAATGTGGCTCATGCCTGGCAGAGATGAGCAAGTGTGCCGCAGAGTGGAGACCTCTCTTGCCCCCCCTAGCACACCCTTGGGCAGGTCCTGACTGGGATCCAGCTCAAAAAGTCCCCAGAGCTCCTGATTCAGATGGTGCAAATCCTGTTCTTCAGCTCCTGTTGTACCTGTGTCCACGTGGGGTGGGGTCACCCACGTTTGGGACAGCCCCACGTGGGGCAAAGGGGCCAGGGCTCGGGGCTGTGCTGGCTGCAGCATCACAAACAGCTGTGCACATCTGCATGCAGTGGTACGGGGGTCCCGAGGGCTTCCCCAGGACCCCCTGGGCACACACAGGGATGGAACTCATCCATGCTAGGACTTGGCTCTGAGCTCTCCACCCGGCACCCCCCGCACGCAAATCTGCCCACAAATCTGCGGCCACACCCAGCGAGAGGTGGTGACACGGACATTCTGCTGGGACATGGGACACAAGGCGCCTACACGTGCTGCGGTGCCATGGGGATGGGCTCTACGAGCAACCAAGACACACAAGACTCCAAAAGGCCACACGGCTGACAGGCTCTAAGACGGAGACATTCGTGAGCAAAGCGGCAGGAGTGGGGACAGGGGGACGAGGACGGCTCACGTGTCCCAACCTGTGCAGCAGCTGCCGCGATCTGGAGGCCTAGAAACCCACTCAGATGGTTCTCTCAGTGCCATCTAGCAAAAATAACAACCAGGCTTAGTGCTCTGTGGCTGCTGGATGCCTGGCCCTCGCTGCCAGCTTGCTCTTGCCCACCAGAGCTCGGGGCATGATGAGCGGGTCAGGCAGGGACCAGCCCGGAACCCCCTTCTCCTGTGGGCACTGCTGGCACCAGGAGGTGCTGCTCAGGACATAGTGGGTGGGGAGGGAGCAGAGAGGAGCAGCAGGACACTCACCACACAGCATCAGGCTCTGCTTGGCTGCCTCCCGCACAGGCTCCTTGTCAGTTTGGCACAGGTAGACCAGCTGCTCGATGCTCTCCTTGGCCTGCAGGAGAAGGGAGAAGGGCCCGAGTGGGGCTGGAGGCAGGGACACATCCAGGGGGGTGGTGGCACAGGGCACTGCAGCCTCCTGCTGCAGGAAAGGCCCTCATTCTGTCCCTCCCTTCCCCATCTCCCTGCCCTGCCCGTGCTT
>NW_009952354.1:442613-444959 GCF_000747805.2 Chaetura pelagica | reverse complement strand
TGGCCAGGGTCTCCTCCAGGCGCCGGTGTGCTGATTTGCCGTCTTCCCCTGCAAGGAGATTCCCTTGGGTCAGTGAATGCAGCTGCAGCAGCTCCATCCCCTGCTGCTTTCCTTGGTTTTTCCAGGTTGGAACTAGATGGTCTTTATGGTCCCTGCCAACCCAAAGCATGCTGTGGTTCTATGATTCTATGAAATGTGGCTCATGCCTGGCAGAGATGAGCAAGTGTGCCGCAGAGTGGAGACCTCTCTTGCCCCCCCTAGCACACCCTTGGGCAGGTCCTGACTGGGATCCAGCTCAAAAAGTCCCCAGAGCTCCTGATTCAGATGGTGCAAATCCTGTTCTTCAGCTCCTGTTGTACCTGTGTCCACGTGGGATGGGGTCACCCACGTTTGGGACAGCCCCACGTGGGGCAAAGGGGCCAGGGCTCGGGGCTGTGCTGGCTGCAGCATCACAAACAGCTGTGCACATCTGCATGCAGTGGTACGGGGGTCCCGAGGGCTTCCCCAGGACCCCCTGGGCACACACAGGGATGGAACTCATCCATGCTAGGACTTGGCTCTGAGCTCTCCACCCGGCACCCCCCGCACGCAAATCTGCCCACAAATCTGCGGCCACACCCAGCGAGAGGTGGTGACACGGACATTCTGCTGGGACATGGGACACAAGGCGCCTACACGTGCTGCGGTGCCATGGGGATGGGCTCTACGAGCAACCAAGACACACAAGACTCCAAAAGGCCACACGGCTGACAGGCTCTAAGACGGAGACATTCGTGAGCAAAGCGGCAGGAGTGGGGACAGGGGGACGAGGACGGCTCACGTGTCCCAACCTGTGCAGCAGCTGCCGCGATCTGGAGGCCTAGAAACCCACTCAGATGGTTCTCTCAGTGCCATCTAGCAAAAATAACAACCAGGCTTAGTGCTCTGTGGCTGCTGGATGCCTGGCCCTCGCTGCCAGCTTGCTCTTGCCCACCAGAGCTCGGGGCATGATGAGCGGGTCAGGCAGGGACCAGCCCGGAACCCCCTTCTCCTGCGGGCACTGCTGGCACCAGGAGGTGCTGCTCGGTACGTGGTGGGTGGGGAGGGAGCAGAGAGGAGCAGCAGGACACTCACCACACAGCATCAGGCTCTGCTTGGCTGCCTCCCGCACAGGCTCCTTGTCAGTTTGGCACAGGTAGACCAGCTGCTCGATGCTCTCCTTGGCCTGCAGGAGAAGGGAGAAGGGCCCGAGTGGGGCTGGAGGCAGGGACACATCCAGGGGGGTGGTGGCACAGGGCACTGCAGCCTCCTGCTGCAGGAAAGGCCCTCATTCTGTCCCTCCCTTCCCCATCTCCCTGCCCTGCCCGTGCTTGCTTCTCCGGCACATTTGGGGCACCCCCAGCTCCTCTCTCCTGGGAGTCCGGCAAGGTGTGTCTGGACTGGCCAGGCAGATGCCATTCCTCTTCCTCCTCCTGGGGAAGGTGCAGCCCCTGCCACCTGCTCCCCACATCCCCCCTCACCTTCAGGCAGCCCAGCGCCGCGCACCCGGCCACGCGCGTCTGCACCTCCTCATCCTCCAGCTGCTCCAGGTAGCACACGAGAGCCTGGGGGACACCAGGGGGTCAGCGCCACTATCTAGGGGAGGGGGATGGAGACAGCACCCCAGGGACCACAGCACCACCCCACCTCGTTCCCAGCTTGCCCAGCACGTACCCGTTGGCGGAAGCGGGGGTTTTCTGCCAGGCTGCGAAGCTGGGCCGACACGGCGCTCACCACTTTGCTGTTGCCCTCCACGAGGAGCAGGCTCAGGGCCTTCAGTCCCTCCTTCTTCAGGCGGCCCTCAGGGACACGCTTCAGGGCACGCAGCACCACGTCCTGGTCATCTGAGTTGAGGTTCTGTGCCAGCAGGGCTGCAGGGGAGCACCAGCTGAGCTGAGGGGCAGGGACGCCGGTGGCAGCATCTCTGTCACCGCAGAGAACCCACCCCCGGGCACCCTGTGCCTGTGCTGGGCAGAGGTGGCCCCACAAAGAGTGCCAACACCTGGAGCTGCCCAAGCCCAAGGACCTACGGTGCTCAGGGAGGCAGTGTGGGAGTGGGCTGTGCACCAGATCAGGCTGACTTGCCCACCCCAAGGATGGCTGGGCCTCTGGGTGGTGCCCAGGGTGGTCACGGAGGCGCTGCAGGGTGATCCCCTACAGTGACGCTCCAGCATCCCACAGAGGGTCTGAGGGTGGGAGGACACCCACCTTCCTCTGCCAGCTCCATCATGTAGGTGTCGAGCACCAGGGCGCCGAGTGACTCAAAGTGGCTCCAGTACTGGAAGATGGTGACCTGTTCGCCCTGGGCGCTGCCGGGCCGCCCGGGCA
>NW_009952354.1:440620-441874 GCF_000747805.2 Chaetura pelagica | reverse complement strand
GTGGGTGGGGAGGGAGCAGAGAGGAGCAGCAGGACACTCACCACACAGCATCAGGCTCTGCTTGGCTGCCTCCCGCACAGGCTCCTTGTCAGTTTGGCACAGGTAGACCAGCTGCTCGATGCTCTCCTTGGCCTGCAGGAGAAGGGAGAAGGGCCCGAGTGGGGCTGGAGGCAGGGACACATCCAGGGGGGTGGTGGCACAGGGCACTGCAGCCTCCTGCTGCAGGAAAGGCCCTCATTCTGTCCCTCCCTTCCCCATCTCCCTGCCCTGCCCGTGCTTGCTTCTCCGGCACATTTGGGGCACCCCCAGCTCCTCTCTCCTGGGAGTCCGGCAAGGTGTGTCGGGACTGGCCAGGCAGATGCCATTCCTCTTCCTCCTCCTGGGGAAGGTGCAGCCCCTGCCACCTGCTCCCCACATCCCCCCTCACCTTCAGGCAGCCCAGCGCCGCGCACCCGGCCACGCGCGTCTGCACCTCCTCATCCTCCAGCTGCTCCAGGTAGCACACGAGAGCCTGGGGGACACCAGGGGGTCAGCGCCACTATCTAGGGGAGGGGGATGGAGACAGCACCCCAGGGACCACAGCACCACCCCACCTCGTTCCCAGCTTGCCCAGCACGTACCCGTTGGCGGAAGTGGGGGTTTTCTGCCAGGCTGCGAAGCTGGGCCGACACGGCGCTCACCACTTTGCTGTTGCCCTCCACGAGGAGCAGGCTCAGGGCCTTCAGTCCCTCCTTCTTCAGGCGGCCCTCAGGGACACGCTTCAGGGCACGCAGCACCACGTCCTGGTCATCTGAGTTGAGGTTCTGTGCCAGCAGGGCTGCAGGGGAGCACCAGCTGAGCTGAGGGGCAGGGACGCCGGTGGCAGCATCTCTGTCACCGCAGAGAACCCACCCCCGGGCACCCTGTGCCTGTGCTGGGCAGAGGTGGCCCCACAAAGAGTGCCAACACCTGGAGCTGCCCAAGCCCAAGGACCTACGGTGCTCAGGGAGGCAGTGTGGGAGTGGGCTGTGCACCAGATCAGGCTGACTTGCCCACCCCAAGGATGGCTGAGCCTCTGGGTGGTGCCCAGGGTGGTCACGGAGGCGCTGCAGGGTGATCCCCTACAGTGACGCTCCAGCATCCCACAGAGGGTCTGAGGGTGGGAGGACACCCACCTTCCTCTGCCAGCTCCATCATGTAGGTGTCGAGCACCAGGGCGCCGAGTGACTCAAAGTGGCTCCAGTACTGGAAGATGGTGACCTGCTCGCCCTGGGC
>NW_009952354.1:435294-440502 GCF_000747805.2 Chaetura pelagica | reverse complement strand
CAGCCCCGTGCCCCCACTCGCAGCCGTGGAGCGGGCCTGGGGTGAGCAGCTCTGGGTACCCACTCACCGGTGTCAGCCAGCCCAGGGTGCCGCTCGCTGATGGGCGCCGCGTGCTGGGTGCTGAGCACCTGCAGGAACCGCTCCACGGGGCAGGTGTAGAGGTTGGGCGCCTCCACGCAGCGCTCCCAGAGGGGCAGCACTCCCTCCTTCTGCATGGAGAACTGCACCACTGTGGAGACAAGTGCCAGCAGGTGTCACCCAGGCCGTGCCAGCCAGCGGGGACGGCCCCGCGCAGACCCCAGGGTGGCACTGAGGGTCCCCGTGGCCACGCGTCTGTACCTTCAGCAGCAGATCCAGCTGCTCCTGCTCGCTCCTCAGTCAGCTGGCAGACGATCTCCAGCACCTGGGCCTCCCGCAGCAGCCTGTCCAAGGCGTACATCTCCTGGCACCGCAGGGGACCGAAGGTGCCCAGCTTCTGCAAGGCACCACCAAAGCAGGGACATCAGGGATGCAGCTCAGCGCCCGCGCCACGGCCACCACGCTGCGGTGAGACACCCCTGGAGGGGGTCCCACAGCCCACCCCAGGGCTTTCCACCCCCCCAACCAGGACGCTTGTCCCTGTGCCCTGTCCTCACCAGCAGCAGGTGGTTGCAGGTGTGGAGGTGAAGCACCAGGGCCTTATCCAGGAACTCGTTGCCAGTGCTCATGGGGTCAGTGCTGGCCTCGGAGCCGCTGCACATGCCGGTGTCATCTGCCATCACCTCAGCAGCACTGGGGGCCCTGCTGCCACGCCGGGCTCTGCCCGCCCTCCTGCAAGCCAGGGACAGAGTGAGGCAGCATGTCAGAGCAGGAAACCAGGACCCAACCCTTCCCTACCTGCGGGCCAACGCTGGGCAGGGTTTCTGTAGGACCTACAGTGTCGCTGGGGGAAGAAGCAGGGGCTGCCTCCCAGCCCAGCCCCCACGGGAAGATGCTGCAGCATCGTTGTGCTACCAGAAAGGCCAGATCACAGAATAATTCTGGTTGGAAAAGACCTTTAAGATCATCAAGTCCAACCACAACCTAATTCTACCAACCGTTAACCCAACCCTACCAAGCCCAGTGCCAACCCATGTCCCTCAGGACCACATCTACACAGCTCTGAAACCTCTCCAGGGATGGGGACTCCACCACCTCCCTGGGCAGCCTGGGCCAGGGCTTAGTGACCCTTTCAGGGAAGAAGTTTCTTCTCATCTCCAATCTAAACGTCCCCTGGAGCAACTTGAGCCCATTTCCTCTTGTTCTATCACTAGCTACTTAGGAGAAGAGACCAATCCTTGGTGTTCCTCCAGCTGCTCCCGCCCTGAGCTGTGCTCGGCCACTCGTAATGAGCACGGGCACCCCCATCACAGCTGCCCCAGGCCCCATCCCTTCAGCCTCACTGTGCACCTCTCGTCGTGGAGGGGCTCCTCCTCGGAGCCCTCTGAGTCCTCCATGTCAGAGGTGTTGAGGAAGCTGAAGCTCTCCAGGGCGTGCTCCACCGTCAGGCTGATGCTGGAGGCCCGGCTGAGGAAGATGCCCTGCTTCTGCTGCAGAGGGAAGCATGGCAGGCTGGGACCCTGGGTCACCCTGCCACCTGCATCCCTGGGCACTGCCAGCAGAGGTGGCTTCAATCCCATCATCTCCATACTCCCTGGGCTCTACCATCAGGGATGGCCCCATCATCTCCATCATCCCTGGGCTCCACCATCAGGGCTGGCCCCACCCCATCATCCCTGGGCTCCACCATCAGGGATGGCCCCATCATCTCCATCATCCCTGAGCTCTACCATCAGGGATGGCCCCATCCCCATCATCCCTGGGCTCCACCATCAGGGATGGCCCCATCATCTCCATCATCCCTGAGCTCTACCATCAGGGATGGCCCCATCCCCATCATCGCTGGGCTCCACCATCAGCGACCCACCACCAGGGATGGCCCCATCATCTCCATCATCCCTGAGCTCCACCAGCGGGGCTCCCCCCATCCCCATCATCCCTGGGCTCCACCAGCAGGGATGGCCCCATCATCTCCATCATCTCTGGGCTCCACCAGCAGGACCAGCCCCGTCCCCCTCACCCCTGGGCACTGCTGCCAGCCCCTCACCAGCAATATCTCCTCCAGGTGCTTGAGCTCCCGTTCCAGGGGCTGCAGCTCAGGGAACTGCCCCCGATAGTCATCCAGGGCCGAGCCCAGAAGGCTGATGGCCTCCTCCAGACCCGAATCCACCACCTTCCCCCGCGGCACCGCAGGGACACCACCGGGCAGCGGTGGGGTTGGGATGGGTCCCTCCTCCACGGGGGCTTGTGCCGGCGCCGCGGGAGCCCCGGTGCCGTGCCCAGCCTGTGCTGGAGCCCGGCTCTGCTCCAGCTCTGCCCCACCAGTGTCCTCCTGGCAGGTGGAGGTGGCCCAGGCCACGGTGGCACGGGGCTTGGCCTCAGCTCCCTGGTCCTGCCCTGCCAGCCCTGTGGCCACCACCGAGGCACCGGGCAAGGCGTCCTGGTCCCGCTGGACTGTCCCCGTGTCCTCCAGGCAGGGCGCAGGTTCCCAGGGGCTCTCGGCCACCTTGGCCTCCATCGTGGCATCCACGCTGGCCTCGCTGATGTGGCTCAGAGTCCGGGAGTAGGGCACGTGCCCGTTGGCCACCGCATCCTTCCTATGGCTGCCCGGTTCCTCGGGCTGGCTCCCGGAGGTGGGGATGTTGCTGCTGCTGCTGCTGCTGCTGCCACCGGCCCCGGGAGCAGCCCCAGCCTCCTCTGGCTGCTGGGAGAAGGAGATCTCGATGGCGGGGGCAGAGGCCTGGAGCTCGGGCTGCACGATGGGCTTGTGGGCAGCGTGGCGGGCACTGCCAGACAGCTGGGGGCTGGAGGAGTCGTCCGAGGACTCAGAAGAGATGGACCAGGCCATGCCGTTCTCCAGCTCCTCCTGGCGCCGCAGCATGTTCTGGGGAGGGGGGACATGGTGTCACACGAGACCCTGCTCCCCCACCTGCCATCCCTTCAACCGTGGGCAGGGCCTGGCTGAGCTGGAGGACACCATGGCTGGTTGCCCAGCAGGCTGCCCCACGGGCCTGATGGCAGCCCACGGCTGCCTCTGCCAGCCCTGCACCCCACACCGTGCCAGAGGGGTCCAGCTCCCCATGCCCAGCCACACACACCCCGGGGTGCCAGCAGCTCCCTGGCATGGCCATGATGGGGTGTGACACATGACCCACCATGGCTGCAAGATTGGTGGCAGCCCTGGCACCAGCTCATGGCTGGCAGTACCAGCCAACACACCAGAGGTCCACCATCACTGAATGCCATGTTAGCATCGTGGCAGCACCACTCCAGCACCATCACACCACCACTCCAGCACCACCACTCCAGCACCACACCAGTGCCAAGGATCAGCACACCACCACCACTGCAGGGACATGGACAAGCCTTCTACTCACTAGTGCCCAGCTCTCACACAGGGGCAGGAGCAGGGCTGGCCCATGCAGCCCAGGCTGACCCAGCTTGGGGACAGTCTCTCCAGGGCCAGCCTGGCAGGCTCAGGTCTCTGGGCATCAGCGAGGGTGAGGGGGCAGGAGACAAGGAGCAGCTACAGCTACTGCGGGATGGCCACCTGGCTGGACTAAGCTCCTGGCCAGCTCCAGCCCTGGCACTTACGCGGCCCTGCTGAGGCCACCTCCTGAGCTCAGCCGAGGAGACGTCGCTGCAGGAGCAGCTCTGAGACAGCTTCTCGCAGAGCGTCTCCCGAAAGATGTCCACCAGGGACCAGCCACGCTGCTCAGCCACCCGCCCCGGGTTCTTGGGCAGAGAGAAGAGGAGCTGTGAGCGCGGGAGGAGCCGGGACCTGTCCTGGGCAGCCACCACTGGATGGATGGGGAGGAGCTGCCCACCCTTGCCTGAGCTGTGCCACCCGCTGGGACGTGGCCTGGGCATGTCCCTGCAGCAGAGCCCTCCACCCGAGCAGCCCTGCCCGGTGCCACACTTACATAGAACGCCTGTTCCCGCAGGGATGGGGTGTCAGGTGGGCTCTGGTTGTAGGTGGAGAACCTCTTGTTCACCGTGGAGGCCTTGTTGACCGTGCTGGCTGCTGAGGGCTGGTCATCCTTGTCGAAGGGGCTTGTGGGGAGAGCAGGGAGGTGAGGGGTGTGTGCCAGCTGGGGAACCCATCAAATTGGGCACAATTTTCTTGTCCATAATTGGGGCCCAGTTTTGGGACAGGAGGAAGCCCGGGGCAGGCCAGGTCTTGCCGTGCCACACTGGGCATCCCCAGCCTTGCTGTGTTGTGCCAGCAATGCCTGCTGAGATACTCACTTCCAGGTCACCTCCAGGCTGAGTTTGAGGGTGCCCAAGTCATTGATATCCACAGCCACCACCTGGGGCAGAGCTGCAAAAAGGTCCTTGGTCTCGCAGGACACGTTGCCCACCACCACATGGTTGGCCAGGCTCTTTAGCTCCGTCACCTAGACAAGGAGAGGGAGGAGATGATGAGAAGGAGCCCCAGACTCCACAGGTGCTGTGTGCACCCCTGCTGTGTGCCACCAGGCCATGGACATCCCCTCTGCTGCCAGGATGCCCCCACCACCAGCCAGCCTCCTCCCAGCCCAGCGAGGGTGAGGTTCAGGTGAGGTGCTGCCCCCCAGCCACCCCCCTCCCTTCTGCACTGTACCTTGATGGAGAGGAACTCGGTGACGAGGGGCAAGAAGACCATCTCCTCGCTGTCCCACACCTGCTTGCTGTTCACCTCGATGCGCCCGCGCAGCTTCCACCGCTGCCGCCCGTACTTCATGAAGATCTGGGGGTGCAGGAGGGTGGGAGACACAGTGCTGGGGTGGTGGGTGCTCTCCCTGCACCCCCAGAGACCCGCAACCACCCATCACCACCACCCCGCAACGCGCCCACACCCCGCAGGCACCCCAAGGCCCAGAGGGCAGGAGAAGAGCAGACCCCAACCCGCCGAGTCCCACCAACCTCGTACTGGTCACCAGCACAGAGCCGGGCAAACCCTGCCAGTCCTGCAAGGGAAGGCAGAGGAGGGTCAGCGGGCAGCGGGCAGCAGGGCTGGGCACAGAGGAGGACACGGTACCTTTCATGCGGACGTGGAACTCGCCCAGCTGGCTCTCCAGCTCGTTCTCCAGCAGGCACATGTTCTGGGGACGGAGGGACGGCACCCATCAGTGGCCACCTCAGTGCGTC
>NW_009952354.1:429940-434972 GCF_000747805.2 Chaetura pelagica | reverse complement strand
TGGAGCCCAGTGCCCAGCCCTGCCCGGGAGCTGCAGGGGGTGGGAGCAGAGCACCATGTGCTGCAGCACCCTGTGGCCTCCAGAGGGTCTCCCAGGAGACAGGCCAGGCTCTGGGCTGCTCTCCTCCCAGCCTCGGAGCTAAGCCAGGCTCTGTACCCCCCAGCTGCACCTTTTAGATGCAAGAAACAGAATCATTAAGGTTGGAAGGGACTTAAAGATCATCCAGTTCCAACCCCCCTGCCACGAGCAGGGAACCCACCACTAGACCAGGTTGCAGAAAAAACCTCCTCCAACCTGGCCTTAAAAACCTCCAGGGATGGGGCATCAACAACCTCCCTGGGCAACCCATTCCAGTTCTTCACCACCCTTAGAGTGAAGAGTTTCCTCCTAATATCTCACCTAAATCTCTCCTCTCTCAGTTTAAAACCATCACCCCTTGTCCTATCACCATCTTCTCTGATGAAAAGCCCCTCCCCAGCTTTCCTGGAGCCCCTTTCAAGTACTGGAAGGTGCTCTAAGAAGCAGGCAACGAGTCCCTGCCTGTCCCAGCTTCATCCCCTGCCCACAGAGGTCCCAGGGGAGGGGGCAGCAGGACTGAGCAAGCAGAGAAGGGGCCGGCAGCAGCACCTCCCCAGCAGTGGGTGGGAGATGCAAAGGGGGGAAGAACAGGGCACTGCTCCCGCTTACCTTGTCCAGATCGTAGAGGAAGCCCTGGAGGAGAGAGGAGAGGGATAAGAGGCAGCACAAAGCCAGCTCTCCCCACCCGAGGACACCCAGCACATCATGCACCCACCACCCAGGACAGGCAGCACCCAGCCAGGGCTGGGGAGGCAGGACGTGCAGCCCCACACCAGAGCCCGGGATGGCCCCCGGTGTCCCCACAGAAGCAGGCTCTGCCCCGGGGCACAGATGGACCACGAGCAGCCCCAGCCATGCCCACAACACCCACCACCTGCCCAAAGCACCGTGCCCCGCGAGGCTCTTCCCAGCCCTGCTCACCAGGCGTGAATTCCTCTTGGACTCACGGATCTGGGTGCTGAGCTTCTCCAGTTCCAGCTGGTGCACCTCCAGGTAGGCTCTGGGGGCAACCACACCGCGGGGGTCAGGCTGGGACGCGGTGCCCAGGACTCCCACCACCCACAGCCCACTCCCAACCCAGTGCATCCCCACTCCCCACACCAGCCCCCAGGCAAGGGAGCCCACATGGTGCCTCTGCGTGGGATACGGGACCCCACAGATCTCTGGGACTTCCAGGCACTGCCCCCAGGGGACCTGGCACGTCCCTGCCTGGTGACAGCAAAGGGGTGCCAACCCCAACGCATGGCAAGCTGTCCCTGTGTCCCTCAGGGGCTCCTGGCCTCCAACCACCCGGCCACAAGGAGCCCCAGCACTCACGTCAGGCCCTTCTTGAGAGCTTCATACACCTCGTCCAGGCGGTTGGGCTGAGGCACCTTGGGTGGTGGGGATTTGTGGGACATTGAGAACATCCTACTGACCCTGGAGCCAGTCTTGCGGGACACGGTGGGGGTGAAGGGTGAGAGGTTCCTGGGGATAGAGGCAGGCAAAGCTTGGGTCAGCACACGGCACCAGGGTCCCCCTGGATGTCCCAGACTGCCAGGAACCCTGTCTGGAGACAAGAAGGAGCTCCAGGATGGAAGCCAGGTCTGCCTGGACCTGCTGCCTCTCCCAAGACTCCCCAGCAGCCAGTTGAACCAGTCAGTGGGATGGGAGGGATGGGGCGGGGAGGCTGGGCAGCTGCCTGCACCCCCTGATGGCTTTGGCTGCCCTGAAGCCATGGGAAGGACCAGGAGAAACCCATAAAACTGCTGGTGGAGAAGAGCAGGGAATCAACCCTGTCCCAGCAGGGTCCAAGAGGCTGTGGGGTGGCATCTGCAGAGGGGTGGGGGTCCCAGGCACTGGCTGGGGGGAGCAGAGGCAAAGGGGAGTGTCAGCAGCCAGAGCCAGGCTCCTGGAGTGCCTGTGGGGACATCTCCAGCCCTGGTCACCCTCCAGAGGGGCCATGCTCTGCTGCATGGCCAGCACCCCGGGTTGCCAGGGGCATGGAGGTGCTCCCTGTGGTCTGGGCACGGTGGCAGGGTGACACATGCTGCCACCAGCTTGCTGCCCTGCCACCACAGTCAACCATCCCAGCGGGTGGCAGTGCAGGAGCATCCTGGGGACAAGCAGCCCTGTCACCCCATCCCACAGTGCAGGGACATCCCTGCTGCGCCTGCATCTCTCCAGGTGTCACCAAACCTGCTGTGAGGAGCTGCCTGCTGCCTCCACCTGCCCCTCCAACGCCCTGGGGACCTCCCCCGGGGGACCCAAAGGGATGCAGACCCAACACCACCCTTCCTGCCTTGTGCAACCACGTCACTCCCAGCCCAGGCAGCAACGCCCCACTCAGACCAGCTCTTCCCTTCCTCCTCCTGCTGCTCCGTCACGCCACCCATGCCCAGGAGACACCAGCATTCCCAGCCCTGGGCTGGACCTCCCATCCTGTGCCACTCACCACAGGAGTGGCCAAAAGACTTCCCCAGATCACTGATGGGGGGAAATGAATGTCTTGGCCTCCTCCCAACCCAGAGCGATGGGGAAGTTCTTGATTCCCACCGTTCCTCATTCCTGTCCTCCGGGGTCCCTGGAGGTATCTCCAACAAACTTCTCCCCACCAGCCACTTGGCTGCAGGCATCCAAAATTCCTCCCTCTTCCCTGTCCCCAAGCGAGCCCCTCTGACACCCCCACACCCAGTGACATGCCCCATAGCCTGGGAAATGTCACTTGGACCTGGGGACAAGAGCCGAGCGGGCTGCAGATCTGCTGCCAGGCATGGGGAGGCTCCCACTGGGCTTGTGGCCACCCAGATGAGGTACCCGTGGCCTGGCAAGGCAACTGGGCACTGCTGTCCCCAGCTGGTGGGTGCACTGGGAGGTAAGGAGCCTGAGTGGGCACTGGGAAAAGGGATTCAAAGCTGTGTGGTCTGGCCAGTACCCTGCAGGGACCTTGATAGGATGGAGGGATGGGCCCATGTGAACAGCATGAAGTTCAACAAGGCCAAGTGCAAGATCCTGCACATGGGTGGGGATAACCCTGAGGACAAACACAAGCAAGAATGGATTGAGAGGAGCCTTGAGGAGAAGGACTTGGGGGTGTTGGGTCATGAGAAGCTCAATACGAGCAGCACTGAGTGCTGGAGCCCAGAAACCACACGTGTAATCCCCAACAGTGTAACCAGCAGGGCCAAGGAGGGGATTGTTCCCTCTGCTCTGCTGAGACCACCCTACAGGGCTGGAGCCAGTTCTGGGTCCCCAACATAAGAAGGTCATGGAGCTGTTGGAGAAAGTCCAGAAGAGGCCACAGAGATGATGGGAAGGCTGGAGCAGCTCTGCTCTGGAGCCAGGCTGGGAGAGTTGGGGTGTTCAGCCTGGAGAAGAGAAGGCTCCAGGGAGACCTTAGAGCACCTTCCAGTGCCTGAAGGGGCTCCAGGAAAGCTGGGGAGGGACTTGGGACAAGGGCAGGGAGGGAGAGGACAAGGGGTGATGGATTAAACTGAGAGAGGGGAAATTGAGGTGAGATATTAGGAAGAAATTCTTCACTCTCAGGGTGGTGAAGAACTGGAATGGGTTGCCCAGGGAAGCTGTGGCTGCCCCATCCCTGGCAGTGTTGAAGGGCAGGTTGGATGGGGCTTGGAGCAACCTGGGCTGGTGGGAGGTGTCCCTGCCCATGCAGGGGGTTGGATCTAGATGATCTTTAAGGTCCCTTCCAACCCAAACCACTCTGGGATTCTATCCCTAAAGGCCTCACCCACCTGGGACACCCTATCCTGGCTCAGCAGGGGTGATGAGCTTTGTCTCCCCTCCAACCTGGGTGCTCCCTGCAACATCCCCAGGGTACCACAAAGGTCCCTGAGGGAGATGCCAGGACAGCAGGTTGGGAAGGTGCCTCGGGATGCACAGCAGGTCCAGCCACCACGGCCAAGCCCATCCCTGTCCCCCTCCCTGTCCCTCGTGGCAGGCAGTGCCCACGTCCCACCTGAAGGGCCTGTCGGCCGTCGAGTTCACTCCAGCAAAGGACTGGCTCCTATTGATCTTGGTGACGAGGACCCGGCGCTGCGGGCGCGCAGACAGGGACATCGTCGAGTGTGACCTGGAGGGTCTCCCTGGGGGCACAAGAGAGAGGGGTCACCAGCAGCAGGGCTGCCATCGGGGGTGGGAACAGCACCCACGGACCGGGGGGGGCTTTGGCACCCACGGGCCTTCCCTCCAGCCCAGCCCAGGGACACTCCCAGTGGCACCAGGGACACAGGTCCCACCTTGTCCCCAGCGATGGTGCCAGTGCCCTGGGTGAAGCTGGACAGGTGTGTCCCAGCTTGGCTCCCTGGGCCAAGGGAAGTGCTGATGAGCCACAGGAAGGGGCTAATGCCCAGTGCCTACCCTGCCCCTACGCAGACACAACCACAGCAAACCCTGGGCTGTGCCCCAGCCTGGCCACCTCCTCCTGAAGCCTGCTTGTCCCATGTCCCCCTGTCCCCTGTGCCACCCTGCTGCAGGGGCAGGAAGAGCACAGGGCTGGGACCTGGCTGCCCAGCCTGTCTCTGTCTCCACGCTCCAGCAACAAGGAGGGAAACCCAGGGACAACAAAGCACTTTGGAAAAGCCCCAGCTCTGCCAGGAGCCCCGTGTCGGGGAAGGAAGAGCCATTCCCTGCCAGACCTGGGAAAGTCCACGCAGGCAGCACGTGTCTAGCCCTGCCCTCTGCTCCTGGCAGCACCAGAGATGGTGCCAGGAGCCCCCAGAACCGCTGCCTGTCCCCGGGGGGGCTGGTGCAGTGGCTGCCAGCCAGGACGGAGCAGGTTTCAGAGTCTCAGGCTGCTGACCCAGCTGCCACCCCCATCGCTGCGGCCGCGGGCGAAGCGTCTGGGGCTCTTCCTGGCCCAGCCACCCCCAGCAGTGCCAGCTGGGCACACAGAGGGGCTTCCACTTCATCCCAGCCACCACCCACACCACCTCAGTCCCTCTGTCCCCTCCAGCCC
>NW_009952354.1:429001-429719 GCF_000747805.2 Chaetura pelagica | reverse complement strand
CTGCCAGGTCCCTGCTGCCCCCGGGCCACGATGGGGCTGGGCATTCCCAGGGCCTGGCATCAGCCAGGGCCGCTGGGAGTCACAGCCAGACAGCACCCGTGACCTCCATCCCAGCAGAGCTGGGAGGCAGCAGGGACATCTGGTCCCACCTGGGGTCCCAGCCCAGGACCACGGAGCCGCTCTGTGAGTCCCACCACCTCAGGGTTATCTGGGTGCTGGTTCCTCCAGTTTCCAGGACAACACTGTCCTGATTAAGCTCATTAGGAAGAGCTGTAATCCCTGGCAGGCCAGCTGACCTGCAGCCCGGGCAGATTACCCTCTGCTGGGCTCTTTAATCTGCTCCCCACCGAGCAAGGCCCACGGCACCAGTGCCTGCTGCCCAGCCGGGTGTTCCAACAGCTCATCCTTAGGGAATGCACCCACCACCCCAGCGATGGGGCTCTCTGTGCAGGGGGCAGGTCACAGCTCCTACAAGGTGAGCACAGAGCCCTGCCAGCCTGTCCTCCAGCCCACAACACCTTCTCAGGGCACAACGGGGGGATCTAAGGAGGATCACCCAGGCAGGAGCCTGCACTGGGGAGAGGGATGCTGGGGGGGTGACAGAGGGAGAGGGATGCTGGGGGGGTGGCAGAGGGAGAGGGATGCTGGGGGGGTGACAGAGGGAGATGGATGCTTCGGGGGTGGTAGAGAGACAAGGATGCTGAGGATGTCACAGGGG
>NW_009952354.1:408622-409366 GCF_000747805.2 Chaetura pelagica | reverse complement strand
GGGCAGGGCAAGGCACAGGCAGGACACCCACCGGCTCCCCTGGGGGGTGGGGGTGGGGACTCTCAGCCTCCCACCCCACAGGCTCCCAGTTCACAGCCAGAAAGGGGTGTAAGCCCCAAACTGGGACCGTGGAGGAGGCCACCGTTGGGGTTCCCCAGGGCCTGGCTGAGCTCAAGCACAGCCTGTTGTCTTGCACTGCTCCCGAGAACCAGCCCAGAAGCACCACGACCCCAGGGAAAAGGTGGGACCCCAACACCAAACAGACCAAGCACCCAGTCAGCATCCTCAGGGCTTTCAAGGCCCTGGGCTGTAGGTCACCTCCATGCCCTCCCAGATGGGACTGGCCAGGGGCACCAGCTCCTGCCCCCTCTCAGAGGCACTGAGACCCTCCAGCAGGATCCTGCTGGGTTGGCACAACCTTGGGAAGACCCCACGTGCCACCTTCACCCCCACCCACTCATCTCCACGATGCTCTGCTGGGCACCAGGAGCTTCTCCCCCAAATCCTGCCGGGGCAACTCGGTCCCTGTTCCCAAGAGCAGCTCCAGGACCCCCAATTCAGGTCCCCTGGGGCAGCAGTGCCAGGGCTGCCCAGCACTGAGCTCAGCTCTGTTTACCCTCATCAGCACGGCCACATCCAGGGCTCAGGGGGGGCAGGAAACCAGTTTGCCACGGCAAGCTGTGCTGCCCTGGCCCCTGGGCACTGGTGGGCAGCCGTGGGCCCTCTCCTGCCTGCAGCACCAAG
>NW_009952354.1:406265-407681 GCF_000747805.2 Chaetura pelagica | reverse complement strand
GGAGGGGCAGAGGGACGGGGGGGCAGAGGGACGGGAGGACAGAGGGACGGCAGGACAGAGGGACACCCATCACCCTGGGGGGGGAGGAGACCCCACCAGCACCAGCTGCCCTGCCAGCAGCGACAACACAGCTCAGACTCTTCCCACCGTTCCCCTGGGGAAACTGAGGCACGGGGGACTGTACTGCGGGTCCCCACGGTGCAGACTCCCCCTTGGAGACCCCCAGGCCGGGATGGGGCAGGGGGATGCTCTGGGCACAGCCCCTCACCCCCATCCTTGCCACGAAGCCAAGGCTCACCCTGCTGCAGGGAGCAGCCCTGCCAGCCCTGCTGCTCAATTCTGCAGTGATTTTATACATATCCATATATATTTATATAAAAAAACCCCTGCTACTACGGGCTTCCCACAGCCTGCAGCCCCAGGGCAGGCCCACTGCTCCCATGGGGCAGACCCCCCTGCCCTCCATGCCCACCCCAGCAGCCGGGGGCACCTCCCACCCCATAACTCCCTGTTTAGGGTACAGGAACACCCCAACCCACCAGGGGACCCCATGGCACAGACATCACCCCCCCACTCCAGAGCTGCAAGGTCCCTGCACGGGTCCTGGGGTCCCCAGGCCTGGCACCCCCCCCCCCTTCAGCTCTGATGGAGGAGGCTGGAGCAACCAGCTCCATCCCCACGTCACCCGGGCAGGAAGAGCCACCTCCCTCCCAGGCTCCTTTCCTGTTTGCTGCTGCTTTTAGAGCCAGGTCAGCTCAGGTTCAGGAGAAAAAACTTGGGGCAGAGTCCTGGGGGTTGCTTGGAAAGACAGGGTGTTCCCAGACCCAGGTAACCCTCTCCCTAGAGGGTGAGCTGGTTGTGGGGCTGCTCCTCCAGCCCAGAATTGGTTCCCTCCTTGCTGGTCCCTGCAGAGGATGGGGCCACACGGCAGGGATGGAGGAGCCTCTGGGTGTCCCTTGTAGGGACATGGCCAGGCTGGAGCAGCAGTGCCACTAGGGAGTGCTGCATCCCAGGACACCCTCCCATCCTGGTGCCCGGGTGGATGCCCAGTGCCAGCTCCACTGGGGAAAGAGCTGGTGGGACTGGGCAGCATCCAAGGAAAAACCACCCCAGCTCTGGCAAACACAGGCACCTTGTTGCCCAACCACAGCCTCCCCGGCAGCACCACGGGCACGGGGAGGAGCCCAGCACTGCACAGCATGGTGCCCATCTCCCCCCCCAGCCTTCAGGGGCTCGCATGGAGCCCAGCTCTCCTACCTCCCTGGGTCAGGATGCATCTCCCCACCAACAGGCCAAGATCCTGACCCAAGATCTGCCACGGGCAGGGAGTCACTGCCTGGATTTTCCCCCCTTCCTGCTTCTCCCTGGCACCCCCAGCCCCGGGCACAGCCCTGGCTGTGCTGGCAGCCTCAGGGG
>NW_009952354.1:405309-405641 GCF_000747805.2 Chaetura pelagica | reverse complement strand
GGCCACGGCCTGGCTGGGCCTGGCAGCCACAGAGGCCAGTGCCCAGCAGGCAGCCAGGCCAGGCAGGCCCGTGCCAGCTCATTTGTTCTCATTAAAGGTTAATCAGAAAGCCAGGCTGAGGCTGGGAGAGAGAAAGAGACCTTCCCTAGTGCCACGCAGAGACATCCAGGCATCCCTAGGAGAGGAGTGACAGCCAGGCTGGTGGGCACTCCCATGTGCAGGGAAAAGGAGCCGTGGGACGTTTCCCCGTGGCACCCTGCATGGCACAGGGCTTGCCAGCTCGGGGACACCTTGCCAAGGGCAGGCAGAGGAAGGGCACGAGCCACAGCGAA
>NW_009952354.1:402903-403722 GCF_000747805.2 Chaetura pelagica | reverse complement strand
GAGCCACAGCGACGCTGCCAGGGGCTGGGCAGTAATTGGGTTAAATGGATCCCTGTCCCTGGGCTGGCTGGGGACACGGAGCAGGCACAAGGGAGGGGACAGCCCCACGGCCACAGGGGGCTTCCCCAGACGGTCACCACCACCCCAGCTGCACCCTTTTGGGGGTGTCCCTGTCATGCCCCACTCTGGCCAGGCCCAGGGAGCTGCAGCCCCCAGCAACCCCACCCCAGCCACCACAGCTGGACGTGCAAACCCAGCCCTCCGTGGGCACACGCGTGTACAGACGTGTCCAGTCCGTGTGCAGCTGGAATTAAAAACCAGGATGCTCCCACTTCCCTGCCCTCCACGGGATACAGGGCTGGCAACCCAGAGACCCTGTGTCCTGCCAACACTGGGGAGGTCCCTGCTGGTCCAGGTACCACCAGCTCCAAGGCTGTGCCCACACAGCCCCTGGAGAAGCCACCAGCCCCAGGAGCACACGTGCCTGGTGGCACCAGCACCAAAGGCCAAGGTGATGAAGAAGCTATTTCAGGCTGTTCTCAGAAGCAGCACGAAGGGGCTCAGAGGGTGCACAGCGAGCAAAAGGCAGGGGCCAAAGAGCCTCCAGCCACGGGGAACACCTAGAAGGGAGCAGGAGGTGGCAACCCTGGCAACAAGCCCCACCATTATGGCTTGAAGGAGAACCACGGTGAGCGACCGAGTGGCTTGTGGCCAGGACAGAGCCAGTCCTGGCCTGGGAAAGCCTGGTCCTGGAGCTGCAGATGGTCACCACTTCCACCACCACAGTGCCACAGGCACCCTCCCCCTCTGTTTTGTGCA
>NW_009952354.1:401273-401654 GCF_000747805.2 Chaetura pelagica | reverse complement strand
GTCCTGGAGCTGCAGGAGGTCACCACTTCCACCACCACAGTGCAACAGCCACCCCCCCCCTCTGTTTTTTGCAGAAACCAACAACGCCAGCTCCAAAAACCTGCTCTCTGCAGGGCTGATGGCCCAGGCCAGGCTGTCCCCACAGCCAGGCTGTCCCCAAGGCCACCAGAGGGGCTGGGCACCCCACATCCAGGCAGGGGGGTGGCAGCAGACTCCAGCCCTCCCCCCCTGGCTTCCCTGCACCATCCCCACAACGGCAGCAGAAATAGAAGGGATATAAATGGCAGCCCTATAAATAACCCCGAGCACGAGGCGGGCTCGTCCCACCAGCCTGGCAGTGGCCTCAGCCCACGCCCGGCCAGCCCTTGGTCTGCCTCCATC
>NW_009952354.1:400849-401224 GCF_000747805.2 Chaetura pelagica | reverse complement strand
CAGTCCCAGCCGTGGCAGGAGCTCCGGGCTGCCCGCTGAGCCTGGGCCGGGGGTGCAGCTGGAGCCCAGCACAGGGTGTCCCCAGGCCCCCCCTCCTCTGGGGGTGGCAGCAGGCACCAGATGATGCCCACCCCAGGCACTGCACAGCAACCAGGCTGCAGATCCCAGGGCAAAGCAGGAGCACTGGCCAGGAGGCAGGGTTTGGGAAGGGGTGGCCGTGGCACCAGCAGGGTCCCCACTGCCCGCAAACACTCATCCCCCAGCTGCATCCATCCCACTACCCACCTCATCACGTCCATCCTGCTGTCCCCCATCGCCCCGCTGGCTCCCAACCGTGGCTCCTCTGGGCCTGGGGACCAACCCACGCCATGGGCA
>NW_009952354.1:399559-400101 GCF_000747805.2 Chaetura pelagica | reverse complement strand
CCTGGCCATGGGCACCTCCCCAGGCCATGGGCACCTTCCCTGGCCATGGGCACCTTCCCTGGCCATGGGCACTTTCCCTGGCCATGGGCACCTTCCCTGGCCATGGGCACTTTCCCTGGCCACGGGCACTCTGAGTGCAGCGCGCGGGCACTGCCCGGTTTTGCGCAGCGTCACTGCCCAGCCCTGCCCGGGGCACAGACCCAGCCAGGCTGCTCTCAGCCACCAGCCACCCAGCCCTCAGCCAACGTGGGGTCTACAGGAAGGCCAGGACCTCCTGCTGGCCTCAGGAGTCTCCTCCGGGAACCCAAGCAAGGGGGAAAACCCGAGCCCCGGGATGGCCGGAGACGTGGCAGGGAAGGGGTTAACGAGGCGCTCCTTGGCAGTGCCGGGAGGGCCGGGAGATGGAAGGATCGGGCCAGCAACAAAGCGGGATCTGTCTCCTTAATTCCCCCGAGCATTCCTCCCTCCGGCAGCCGCCCCGCAGGAGGAGGCAGCGCCCATGGGAGGCGCTGCCCCCCGGGCCCCCCGCCCCGCGGGCGCGG
>NW_009952354.1:394955-396617 GCF_000747805.2 Chaetura pelagica | reverse complement strand
TGGAGCAACCTGGGCTGCTGGGAGGTGTCCCTGCCCATGCAGGGGAGGTGGGACTGGATGATCTTTAAAGCCCCTTCCAACCCAAACCAGTCTGGGATTCTGTGATGCCTGCTGAGGGGCTGCATCCTGCTCCTCTCCTTTCCCCCAAGCTCATCTTTTCCCCTCCCTGTCCCAGATAATACGGGATCAACCCAGTTTTAAACAGGCCTTCGTGGCCCCGGTGAGACGAGGTGGGTCTCCAGCCAGCCCTGCCATGCAAAGCACTAATTAGGGCATCGTCAGGCCTGGGAGCTCCGGGGGGGGGACAAGGAAATCACTGCAGCACTGTCACCCTCCTGGGACCGCAGCAAGGAGCAGCACTGCCAAGGACATCCAGCAGGAACCAGGGCATCCCAGCTCCCACATGTCCCTCCAGGCTGGCCTGCTTATGTGGCAGGAGAAGCTTTGCAGAGAGAGGACAGCAGGGCCCGTGGCCACCAGGGAAAAGCCAAACCAAAGGGCTAGCAGGGAGAGGCAGAGGGGATGCACGGATCCATCACCAACCAGCACGGGTCCCAGCAGCACGTGGACCCTGTCCCACCAGGGCAGCCCCCCACATGGTCAGCACCACCCTGCCACGCAGGCACCACTTGATCCTGCACCCCTTGTGGACCAGGTTGGGGGGGCTGGATCCCACCCACACCTTGTGAATGGTCCCACTACCCTGCCCACCCCTCTCTTGCTGCATGGTCATGGTCTGCTGGGGGAAACTCTGCTGCCGACGTGGCTCAACCAGTTGTGTGGCCATTCAAGGTGCAAGGAGAGCTGCTCCACCAAGCTCTGGGGACTTGCCCTGTGCAAACACTCTGCTGACATCCCTGCCAGGGCTCCCCCTGAAAAAAACAGGGGGCAGATGACCCCAGGCAGCACTCAAACAGGACCCTTGTTGCACGGAGTCACTTGGGTCACCCTCCCCAAGTCCTCCAGCCATCCCAGCTCTGGGTCAGCCCCGTGACCCACCACTAACACCATCTCTGCAGGCTTCCTACCAGCCCACCAGACCTGCTGCCACACCAGCCAGGTGGCCGTGGGCATTTTGCAACCACAACGGGCACGGTGTGGCACAGTGGGCACCCAGGAGCACCCCCCACCCCTGCCCTGCCTGGGGCACCCCTGGCCTGGTGGGCTGCCCAGTGCCCACCACAGCTTCCCAGGGCTCATCCACCCCAACTGCTGCCCACCGAAGCTGGTCCTGCTTGCTCCTTCACAGCAAGGCGGGGGGGTGGGGGGGGGTTGTGTTTTGGTATTTGGATATGGGGAGAGGAGAGAGAGAGGAGAATTTTCAGTTGGAAGGAACCCACAGTCATCATCCAGTCCCACTGCCTGACCACTTCAGGGCTGACCAAAATCTCAAGTGTGTCATTAAGGGCATCATCCAGATGCCTCTTAAGCACTGCCAGGCTTGGGGCAGCCACCACCTCTCCAAGAAGCCTGTTTTGGGGGTCTAAGCACCCTCTCAGTGTATTTGGGTGGCTGGAGAGGGACTGTCCCACACCACCACGTTTCGCTGACCCACGCACCACCACGACAAGGTAAAGCACCATTCCAGATTGGGAACAGGATGGAGAGCAGCCCTCTCCCCTTGCAGACATGGGGAGAGGGGAGGGTGGCAGGGCTGGGGCT
>NW_009952354.1:394339-394736 GCF_000747805.2 Chaetura pelagica | reverse complement strand
TCCCCCCCTGCCAGGCCTGGCATCTGGAGCTGGAGGCTCCTGCTGCCAAGGCTGGGGCTGGCACAGGGCTGGGGCCATCCCAGGTCACAGCAGCTCGCCTGCTGCAGAGCAGCTCTGCCAACAAAAGCAAGGGCAGCTCAACGCCCAGCTCCACCCAGCACCCCCAGCCTGCTCCCCAAAGCCCCCTCCTGGTGTCCATCAGCAGGCAGGGGTTAACCATCCCATGGATGCGGGTACTCCTGGGCTCTGGGATAACTCATGGATCCCAGCCATGGGAGGAGGCTTCCCGGCAGTCCCTGGGTGCTGGTGCAGGCAGGAGCCTCTGAGCACCCTGTCTGAGCACCACCCAGCACCTCAGAGCAGCCTGGTGGCCCAGGACCCCCCCCCCGCCCCCTCC
>NW_009952354.1:391862-393730 GCF_000747805.2 Chaetura pelagica | reverse complement strand
GCTTCTCTGGGCAACCTGGGCAACCTGGGCAACCTTCCTACCCTGATGTTCTTCCAACCAAAACAATCCTAGTCCTGGCTCTCTGGCCACCAGCCAGCTGTTCCCTCTCCTAACTCCCTTCTCCCCCTCTGGAAGATGGCAGGAAGCCTCTCCAATCCATACCCAGGCTCAGCCTGGGGTGCTGGACATCCCCTGGGCACATCCCTGCTCCTGTGACCAGGCAGCAGTTCCCACCTCAGCACAGTAGGAACCAACTCCCACAGCAGCCCAGAGGAATCACTCCAGAAGTATTCATGATTCACAAGGTTCCTGTGGCCCCTCAGGGATCGTCCCACAGCCAGCAGGAAAGCTGAGGTCATGGGCAGTTAAGCCCAGCAAGTGGTGGGGAGGCTGGCACAGCTGGACCAGCAACAGCCTGAGGGGAAAGTCCAGCCCATTGGGTCGGGCACTGCAGGAATATTGTGTCCTGAAGGTGGTCCCAGCCAGGCAGGGGGGAATCCAACAACATCCTCAGGCATCAGAGAGGATCCAACAAGAGGAAAAGGAGCTCAGGGGACTGCACCTGGAGTTCTGGTGTCCTCAGCACAAGAAAGATATGGAGCTTGTTGGAGAGGGTTCAGAGGAGGCCACCAAGATAATCCTTGGGCTGGAGCAGCTCTGCTCTGGGGACAGGCTGGGAGAGTTGGGGTGTTCAGCCTGGAGAAGAGAAGGCTCCAGGGAGACCTTAGAGCACCTTCCAGTGCCTGAAGGGGCTCCAGGAAAGCTGGGGAGGGACTTGGGACAAGGGCAGGGAGGGAGAGGACAAGGGGCAATGGGTGTAAACTGGAAGAGGGAGATTGAAGTGAGACATTAAGAAATGCTTCACTCTCAGGGTGGTGAGGAACTGGGATGGGTTGCCCAGGGAGGTTGTTGATGCCCCATCCCTGGAGGTTTTTAAGGCCAGGTTGGATGAGGTTTGTGCAACCTGGTCTAGTGGTTCCTGCTCATGGCAGGGGGGTTGGAGCTTGATCTTTAAGGTCCTTCCAACCTTGATGGTTCTATGTTTCCATGACCTGGCTAACCTGGCAGGGCTGCTCACAAGTGCATGTCAGTGCTGTCCCCCCCAGGGCACCCCATGTGTACCCCCAGCTGGTGGTCCCAGGCACCATTGAGCTGGGGCCTCCACCCCCTGGTGGGCAGCACCCCCAAGCAGGCAGGGGGCACCCAGTGTTGTTCTCCCTGCAGCTGATGATCCCTCCCCTCCAAAGAAAACAACAGAGAAAAAAAAGGCTGGGATGGGGATGAAGGAAATGAAACCAGGGTGAGCAGAGGGGTAGGAAGTGGCTGCAATCATCTCCTGTCCCTGCAGCTCTGCCAGCCCGGATCCCACAGAGAAACCCCAGGGGAAATCACGTGCTGGGGAGCGTGACCAGCAACTGGGAGGCTTCCCAGTGACCCCAGGTCCCGTGGTGGGACAGGCAGCTGGTCACCCTCTCTGCATCCCAGCCTGGCTCTTCCATGCTTGCTCCAGCCCTGCAGGAGGGCAGATGGAGGGAGACCTCCTGACACCACCAGCTGCACTCTGAAGCTGGCACCATGAGGTGGCATCTCAGGAGCTTTGCCCTCATCCCGGGTACCTTCTGCCTGTCCTCGGGTGCTGCTCCAAACTGGACCCTCCTGGTGCCCCCGTAGGAAAGAGGCAGCCAAAGAGCTGGTCCAGGGGTAAATCTGGTTGCTAAAAGCCACCAGTGGGGCAGGGGCAGCAGAGGTAGGACGTGCTGATCCTGCCCTACCCCAGTGAAAGACCCCAGAGCCTTAGGACGGGGTGGGCACAGACTCATCCTGGCTCCTTCCAGATACCTCCAGCACACATGTGGATGCCACCAGCC
>NW_009952354.1:390468-391324 GCF_000747805.2 Chaetura pelagica | reverse complement strand
TCCCCTGCCTGTGTCACATGCCCTGGCGCCAGGGCCAGCTCTGTTTACATGGACCAGCCTTGGATCCTCCTGCTGGGAATGAGTCAGGCTGCTCCAGCAGGGAGCGGGTGGATGGGGCCAGGGATGGCCAGGGGTGGCTGGAAAGGGCTCACACCCTCCTCTGCTTCCCACCCTGCTCAGAGCCATCTGCAGCAGCACAGAAGGTGCTGGAGGCTGGAGCTGCCTGCCAGGAAGTTCTCCCTGGCTCAGTTCCACCAGGCCAGCTTCCTTCCCCTCCACCCCACCAGCACGTCATGGCTCAGCACAGGGGGGGACGACACAAGCCCTAAACAAGCCCCCAGCCCCTTCCAGAGGGTCTAGCTTGGGTGGGATGGCCAGGACACTGCTGAGGAGCCCCAATGTCTGCAGTCTTGGGGTGTCTCCTGGGGTGTCCCCGGGGTTTGGGACCAGCAGCTGGGGCCAGCTTCCTTCCCCTCCACCCCACCAGCACGTCATGGCTCAGCACAGGGGGGGACGACACAAGCCCTAAACAAGCCCCCAGCCCCTTCCAGAGGGTCTAGCTTGGGTGGGATGGCCAGGACACTGCTGAGGAGCCCCAATGTCTGCAGTCTTGGGGTGTCTCCTGGGGTGTCCCCGGGGTTTGGGACCAGCAGCTGGAGGTGGCAGGAGAAGCCAGCCCCTCTGCCTCGGGGGGCTGAGCTGCCACTGGACCCGTGGGGTGGCCAGGTGGGTGTCAGCAGCACAACATCCCCCTCCAGCTTCCCCAGTTGGAACCCTGGCCCCTCAAGAGGTGCTGCAGTGGTGGCAGCATCTCTGGGGGGCCAGCAGACCCCCCAGGGTCCCCCGGCCACATCCA
>NW_009952354.1:383894-389748 GCF_000747805.2 Chaetura pelagica | reverse complement strand
CCCCCCCAGTCCCTCCTGGCCACATCCAGCCCCCTCTGCCCTTCCATAGCTCCCAGCCCTTCCTTCCTGCTCCTTCTTCCCCACCTATCCCAGAGCCAGGAGAGCTCTCCTTCTCCAGGGATGGATCATTTTCCCTTTGCTTCCAATTTTCCCAGAGTGGGGGAAAAAAGAGCCTGGAGACTCCTTTTGAGACCCCCCTAACCCCCCCAAACTTCATCCCCCTGGCTGTGCCAGGGCTGCCTGGGGGGGAGCACAATGACCAGAAGTGTGCAGAGCCCTTGGGAAGGAGGGATGTTCCCAGATGGAATGCAGCCCTGACAGCACTGGCTCAGCTTTAAAGGGTAACTTGATCCTGTCATAACAAACAAGAGGAACCAAGTTCCACCCCCACGTCACATCCCTGGCCCCGAGGAGAGGGACACGGGGGCTGAGAGCTCATGGAAATGAGCTTGGATCCTTGTCCTTGCTCTGGGGGCTCTGTCCCTACAGCCAGCAGGGAGGGAAGGATGTTCCCAGGGGAGCAGGGCTGGGACCTGAGCAGGCACCCAGGCCATGTCACTCTGTGGCCCTGACAAAGGCTGGGACACAACCCATGAAGCTGGAAAGGATGGGCTGGGCACCTGCTGGTCTCCAGGGCCATCCCTGAAGTCCCTGTGCCACTCCCCACACCAGCAGGGTGCTGGGGACCCAAGGGACAGCCCAGCAGCAGGAAGGACCCCAGCCAGCATCCCTGCATCCCTCTCTGCCCCCCCACAGCACCCAACTGGCACCCCCAGCACCCCAGCACGGTGCCAGCTCTGGGTGCAGCCTCCCGGGAACTTGTTCTGCAGGAGCTGGGAATTCAGGCCCAGCCAGTGCCAGGGAGAGGCTGAGCCCCCCAAAGCTCCAGCAGGACCCTTCAAAGCAGAACTCTGCATCACCCCAGGAAGGCAGGACCCACCTCTGCTGCTGCATGGACACTCAGGCTCAGGGGAGGTGTCCTGTGGTGGCATCAGCAGGGAGGACACAGCCCCAGCCTGTGCTGGCAGGACACTGGGGTCCCCTCCCTGCCTGGCAAGAAGATGGGGGGGACAATCTGGCAGAGCTCAGTTGCAGGAAGAGAAAGTAGCTGAGATATCTGATCTCCACTTACCCAGGGAGCAGCAGGTGGCACCTCTGGAGAACCTGGGGTCCAGTGAACCCCCAGCTCATCAAACGAAGCCGGTGAAGTGCTGGAATTTTCTCCTCCAGGATGGATTTCCTCCAAACCACTACATTTTTGGGTTAAATCTGTGCAATGCTGGTAAAGCTGGTGGCTCCTCAGCTGACCAGGGGGCCTTCCAGAGGAAGGAGCAGGCAGGACCCCACCAGCTAAAAGGGGGAAGAGAGAGCAAGGAGGGGATCAGCAGCAGCTAAAGCCTCCAGGACCTTCTCTCCATGCTGAGAGATGCCAGTGTCCACCTCTTGTCAGAGTGGCTGGGAGACAAAATGACTTTGGGGAGAGCTGCCAAGGGGTCCCCAGGGAGGCAAACCCCCCAGTACCAAAGCAAACTGTCCTGCCAGGGGGGTTGTGGAGCCTTCCTGGCTCTGGCCCAGGGCAGCAGGGAGCAGCAGCCCAGGCAGCAGCGGGTTAAAAACTCGAGGTGGGACTCAAGGAGCTGCTTCCTCCCTGCTAACAATAACAGAGAAGGGACCTACCAGGCTCTGCAGGGCCAGATAGGGATGGAGCAACCCCAGCCCCACAGCAGCAGTGCTGGAGGAAGCCTCAGCACCTTATCTGCTGGCCCCACTCAGCTTCCTCGGGGGCCCTGGGGCTGCAGGGATCGGGATGTGCTTCCTCCTGATCCTTTCTCCTGCACCCAGCCCGGCTCCTGGGACATGGATGGCAGCCCTGGACACCAGCACCCTCCCAGCACAGCACCCCCCAGAGCTGCAGGTGCCCACCCCACTGCTGGTGGCTCTGGGAAGGGCCACCAGGGCTCTGTGACCAGCAGGGAAATGTCCCCAGCGTGACCACGCTGCTGCCCCTGGGCAGGGAACACACCTTGGCAGAACAAAGAGCCGGTTTGGCTGGATGAAGCCTCCTGCTGAGGTGATCTCCAGGCCCTGGCTGAGGTCCCTGCAGTCCTGGTTGCCTCTGCTCCTGCTCCTTCCCCAGCCAGGAGGTCTCTGCACCTGGAGCTGCACTGGCTGCTGTCCCAGCGCTTCCTCCGCTTCGTGACCTGCCTCCTGCTCCACCTCCACAGCTCCAGCCCTGTCCCAGGAGCTGCCCTCTTCCCTCCCCACTCTCCTCCCAGCCTGGGCTTTGCCTTTCCCAGCAGCTCTGCTTGCCCCTCTCGGGCACGGGAGGTTGCCTATCAAAACAGGGCTTGTCCTTCCCCCTGCCAGGACCCCCCAGTCCTGTCCTGACCCACCTCCTGGTGCAACAGGTCTTTGCTGGTGCCTGTGGGGCTGCAAGAAGGCAGCTGAGGGAAGACCCTGGAAAATATGGGCTTTTCCTACCCCTGAAGCCAATCCCTGGAGACCTGTGTTTGCCCACTCCATGGGCACTGGGGGAAGCAGCCTGAGCTGCCCTGGGTGACAACCTCCCCACTCCCGGTCCCTGAAGTCCCCAGACATGTTCCCGTGCCCTTTGCAGCCCTACTCCTGGAGGGTTTGTCCACACTTCCCTGCTGCTGGAGCCAGTAGCCCCCCATGGCAATGCACTGGTCCAGCTGGCACCTGTCCTCTGGCTTCAGAGCAGAGATGGAGCCACAAGGAGCAGGTGGATCCTACACCGTCCTTGCTCTGCCCCACCAGGACCTGGTGGAGCTGTGGTCTCCTGGGCCAGTGCTGGTGAAAGGACCAGGAGATGGGGCTCCACACGTTGCCATCCTGATGGGCAGGGGGGCTGCTGAGCTCTGACCCTGAGCCAGGAGATGAGCCTGACACAAAGAGCAGAGCCAGCAAAAGGGAGCAAGAGAGGCAGGAAACATCAGGCAGGAGAGGAAACGTGGAGATCATCAGCTGCAGGAGCACAAACACCCGGAGCTCGTGCAGGGGAAAAGCTGACACCACTTGGCAAGTGTTGGAGCAGGGAGACCTGCCCATCTGGCCACTCACTGGGGCTTCTGGAGGAACACATAGCCTAGAGCACCTCAGGGTGCTTAGGCATCCCTGGCCTTCAAGCTATCAGCCCTGGCAGCTCAGCGTGGGCTTCCTGGGATGAGCCCTGTCCTGGAGGCTGGAAGGCTGAGGAACAGCTGGTCTGGTGGTGATGGTGAAGCACCCACCACGGGCAAGTCCCACTTGTAGAGGTCCAAGCTGGGTCATCCTGTCCCAGGCTTGAAAAATGGGATCAAGTGACCTGCTGCCACGTGGCTCTGCATGGCAAGCAGCTGCTGTCCTGGCACCTGAAGGAAAGGCCACTGCACCTGGTGTCCTACAGGTTGGTGCTCAAGGTCCTTCAATGTCTGGCAGCCCCTCGAGGTTTGGTGTCATCCCCAGCAGCTGGGCTGGACTTCACTTGCAGAGCTTCCTGGTCCTCCTCCCACCAGCTCTGGCTCAAAGGGCTGGCCACATCCCAGGTGACCTGCCCACCTGTGATGTCCCAGCTCCCAGGGGACCAGAGATGCTCACAGATTTATCAGCCTCTCAGCCAAAACCCTCCTGCCACAGGTGGTGGGGCAACCATCCTGTGTCACCAGCTCAAGCTGATGGAGCTTGTCCCAGCTTTCAGCATTCCCATTTCCCCCCAGGCTCCCAGGGGAGCAGATGCATCCATCCCCTGGGGCTGGCAATGGCCATGGGGGGGCCACGAGCTGCCTACAAGCAGAGGTGGGATCCCTGGCATAGCTGATCTCCCAGGAACCAGAACCTGGCATGGGGCAGAAGGGAGAAACATGGAGATGTGCACAGAACCAACCCACGGTGACTGGTCAGGCTGGTGTGGAGCAACTGGAGCAGGAGAACCTCTGCAAGGGGCAGGGAAGGTGCTGGGTGGAGGCTTGGCCACGTGTCAGAGCCAGCTCCTGTCCCTCAGCCTTCCCTCATGAGGGGTTTCTCTCCCCGTGCTGCCATCACAGCCCTGGAAAATGCCTGAGGAGGGACATGGGTGACCACAGACCTGAGCTGGGAAAGCAAAGAGCACCCCTGAACTTCACCAGGGCATCTTGCCTCTCCTCTTGTCCCTGGGCTGCTTGGGACCCCCAGGGATCCAAAGGTCCAAGCCCACAAGCTCTGTCAGCTCCCACCTCCAGCCACAGGCACTGTCCCCAAGGCCAGGCTGGCACACCCAGGCTGCAGCTGCTCCCTTCTGTCTCCTTTCCCACCCTCTCCAAAGTCTTGGCTACCAAAATGCCACTGGCTTGGGAGGACCTGGATCTTGTCCCTGGGCTGCTTGGGACCCCCAGGGATCCAAAGGTCCAAGCCCACAAGCTCTGTCAGCTCCCACCTCCAGCCACAGGCACTGTCCCCAAGGCCAGGCTGGCACACCCAGGCTGCAGCTGCTCCCTTCTGTCTCCTTTCCCACCCTCTCCAAAGTCTTGGCTACCAAAATGCCACTGGCTTGGGAGGACCTGGAGCTGGAGAGGAAAAAAACCTCCCTGTTGCCTGTGACTCACAGGCTGGTTGGGGACACAGCTCTGCTCAGCAGGGCAGGTCCCAGCCCAGCAGCCTTGCCTGGGGTGAAGCCTGGGGGGGGGACACTGCAGCATTTGTCCTCCTGGTTGGGAAATGAGGGGGCTCCTGTACTCCAGAGATGGCCAGATGTGCTTCAGCTGATCCTCCAGGTGAGCAGGAGGTGGTGGTGGCCTCTGAGGGAAGGAGCAGTGGGTTTGTCTCTCCTGCAAGGTTGCTCTGCCCACCTGAGATGAGGCAGGGTTTGAAGGAGCCTCAGCTCCTTTTCCCCATAGCCCCCCTAAAGAGAAACTCCTTCCAGAAGTGGCTGAACCCTCCTGGGCAACCCCAGCACCACCCCAAAGTCCTTTCCTTTGGGAATGTTCCCACCTCCTGGGCAAATTGATGCAGCCCAGAGCTGCCTGACCCACCCAGAAGCCCCAAGGTCCTCAGCCTCCCCACCCTGCTGAGGTGCCATTCCCATGCTGAGCCCCCCCCAGGACTGGGGTTCCCCCACCCAGGGGTGGGATGGCAGGACTGGGCTGTGGTGCTACTGGCCTTCCCAGTCCAGCCCTTAGGGCTGATCCCAAGGACACCACATCCAGCACAAAGTCCAACTCCAGGTGAGGACAGAGGGTCTCTCAGGGGGGACATTGCAGCTGGGAGAAGACACAAGTACTAACTGACTGTATTTATTAGTGACATGAAGGTGGGGGGGGGGGATCCCAGTCTGCTCCACATGCCTTTGCAGACAACGGAGGGCTGAGCATCCTGGTGCTCCAGGGCACCCAGAGCATCCCCTGGCACGGTGGGGTCCCTCACAGGGACACGGGGTGGTCACCAAGGAATAGCTTTACCTTCCCAGTTGAGCAGGGTCCCATTGTGCTTCTCAGAGAGGATGGGCAGGACAGAGAGCAGCCCCCGCACGCTGGTGTCCCCCGTCAGCTCAGCCTGCAATGGGCACGAGTGAGGAGCAGGACTGGGATCCCACCAGCATTCCCAGCCACCCACCAGCATTCCCAGGATCCCACCAGCACCTGCCCAGCTCGTGCACCTCAGCTCCTTCCACCCAGGTGGAGCAGAGAGCCACAGGAGGTGGGACGGGGCTGCAGCTGGGAGGATGGCTGGGGATCCACGTGCTCGTGGATGGCTTGGGCAGAGGTGGCTTGTGCTGGGAAGCCAGAGATAGGCTTAAACCCATGGGACATGGAAGAGATAGGATGAGGGGAATGGTTTTAAGGTGAAAGAGGAGAGATTTAGGTTGGACATGAGGAGGAAA
>NW_009952354.1:378732-383296 GCF_000747805.2 Chaetura pelagica | reverse complement strand
CCAAATTCTTGGCTACCAAAATGCCACTGGCTTGGGAGGACCTGGAGCTGGAGAGGAAGAAAAACTCCCTGTTGCCTGTGACTCACAGGCTGGTTGGGGACACAGCTCTGCTCAGCAGGGCAGGTCCCAGCCCAGCAGCCTTGCCTGGGGTGAAGCCTGGGGGGGGGGACACTGCAGCATTTGTCCTCCTGGTTGGGAAATGAGGGGGCTCCTGTACTCCAGAGATGGCCAGATGTGCTTCAGCTGATCCTCCAGGTGAGCAGGAGGTGGTGGTGGCCTCTGAGGGAAGGAGCAGTGGGTTTGTCTCTCCTGCAAGGTTGCTCTGCCCACCTGAGATGAGGCAGGGTTTGAAGGAGCCTCAGCTCCTTTTCCCCATAGCCCCCCTAAAGAGAAACTCCTTCCAGAAGTGGCTGAACCCTCCTGGGCAACCCCAGCACCACCCCAAAGTCCTTTCCTTTGGGAATGTTCCCACCTCCTGGGCAAATTGATGCAGCCCAGAGCTGCCTGACCCACCCAGAAGCCCCAAGGTCCTCAGCCTCCCCACCCTGCTGAGGTGCCATTCCCATGCTGAGCCCCCCCCAGGACTGGGGTTCCCCCACCCAGGGGTGGGATGGCAGGACTGGGCTGTGGTGCTACTGGCCTTCCCAGTCCAGCCCTTAGGGCTGATCCCAAGGACACCACATCCAGCACAAAGTCCAACTCCAGGTGAGGACAGAGGGTCTCTCAGGGGGGACATTGCAGCTGGGAGAAGACACAAGTACTAACTGACTGTATTTTATTAGTGACATGAAGGTGGGGAAGGGGGATCCCAGTCTGCTCCACATGCCTTTGCAGACAACGGAGGGCTGAGCATCCTGGTGCTCCAGGGCACCCAGAGCATCCCCTGGCACGGTGGGGTCCCTCACAGGGACACGGGGTGGTCACCAAGGAATAGCTTTACCTTCCCAGTTGAGCAGGGTCCCATTGTGCTTCTCAGAGAGGATGGGCAGGACAGAGAGCAGCCCCCGCACGCTGGTGTCCACCGTCAGCTCAGCCTGCAACGGGCACGAGTGAGGAGCAGGACTGGGATCCCACCAGCATTCCCAGCCACCCACCAGCATTCCCAGGATCCCACCAGCACCTGCCCAGCTCGTGCACCTCAGCTCCTTCCACCCAGGTGGAGCGGAGAGCCACAGGAGGTGGGACGGGGCTGCAGCTGGGAGGATGGCTGGGGATCCACGTGCTCGTGGATGGCTTGGGCAGAGGTGGCTTGTGCTGGGAAGCCAGAGATAGGCTTAAACCCATGGGACATGGAAGAGATAGGATGAGGGGAATGGTTTTAAGGTGAAAGAGGAGAGATTTAGGTTGGACATGAGGAGGAAACTCTTTGCTGTGAGGGTGGTGAGAGCCTGGCCCAGGTTGCCCAGGGAAGCTGTGGCTGCCCCATCCCTGGCAGTGTTGAAGGGCAGGTTGGATGGGGCTTGGAGCAACCTGGGCTGGTGGGAGGTGTCCCTGCCCATGCAGGGGGGTTGGGAATGGATGATCTTGAAGGTCCTTTCCAACCCAAACCATTCAATGATTTCACCCCTAAGATCCCAGCAGCAAGCAGGACACAGCCTTCTCAAAACCCCAGGGTTGCAGGGTCCAGCCCCACCCCGGAGGATCCTGGTTGGATGGGGCTTGGAGCAGCCTGGGCTGGTGGGAGGTGTCCCTGCTCATGCAGGGGGGTTGGGAATGGATGATCTTGAAGGTCCTTTCCAACCCAAACCATTCAATGATTTCACCCCTAAGATCCCAGCAGCAAGCAGGACACAGCCTTCTCAAAACCCCAGGGTTGCAGGGTCCAGCCCCACCCCGGAGGATCCTGCAGGATGAAGGGAGATCTCTTGGGCCTGCAGCTCTCCCAGGAAGAGAGGGCAGGGTGGGACAGTGCTGCTCCTCTCCTCCCTGCTCTGGCAGACTTAGCTTCTCTGCTCATCTCCAAGGTGCCCATGGACAGGCCTCCTGCCCACCCTGGGTATGTGCTGATGCCATTTCCCAGGCAGCACCCACAGGTTCCTCCAGGGCCCAGCACAGACACACATCTCAGGCAACTTGCAGCCTGGGAGACAACTCATCCTTGCATGGATCCCTCCCCACAAGAGCCATCCCAGCCACCAGAGGCACCTGCATGTTTGCAGGCCTGGGTCCCACCCGTGGGTCTCCACCTCAACCCAACCCAGCTGGAACCCACCTCCTGGGTGCCCATGTCTGTTTTCACCCAGCCAGGGTGAAGGGCCACGCAGAGGATCCCAGCATCCCTGTAGGTCAGGGCCTGGCACTTGGTGAGCATGTTGAGGGCAGCCTGGGGGAGGAAGGAACCATCAGCCACGGGCAGGAGAAACCTCCAGGCACCAGGGTCCTCATGGCAAGGGAGAAGCAGCAAGGCCAGTTCTTCAAGAGATGATGCCCTAGGTGGGCAGCAGCTGGGCACAGGGATGGCCAGGGAGCCTGGGCAGCATGGAGAAGTCCCTCCATCCCAAGTGCTGTCCCCCCTGAGTCCCAGGCAGGGGCAGGTCCCCCCCTCCATACCTTGCTGCAGCGGTAGGAGATGACAGGCTTGAAGAAGGACTCAGCAGTCCTCTCGATGGACCCCATGACAGAGGAGATGTTGATGATGGCTGCCCTGCTGCAGCTCAGGCCCTTTTCTGTGCTCTCCTGGGCAGCCTTCTTCAGCAGGGGCAGGAATGCCTGGGGAGAAGCAACCTGGTGGACCTGCTGTGCCTTCCAACAGCCCCACCTGTAGCACCTCCAACCCAGCCTGCCTACAACAGGGAGGATGAGGAGGAGCAGCAAGGAGCCAGGAGAGCCCAGGTATTCTGCTGCAGCGGCCCCACCTGTTCCCAGTTTGCCCAGCACAACACAGCTGGGCTTGGGTAGGGAGCACAGCCCTGGGAAAGCTGGCAAAGCCCTCTGAGATCCCCGTGGATCAGCCCAGACCACCCTCCAACCGGGCTCGATTCCCCCTCCACGCTGAGCTCCGTCCCCAGAGCTTCACCCCTACCTGTGCCATCAGCAGCGGCCCCACCGTGTTGGTCTGGTAGGTCCTCATCATGTCCTCAGCATCCACCCCCTCCAGGGAGGCCGTGGGGGTGTAGATGGCAGCGTTGTTGATGAGCAGGTTCAGGCCCGCCCCGTCCAGCCTCCCCTCCACCACCTTGGCCGCCTCGGTGATGTCCGAGGGGTTTGCAACATCTGCCGGGGGAGAGAAGAGGGGTTGGGAGCCCACCAAGGGGGGTTGGGGGGCCTGGGGAAGAAGGAAGAGGTGGGGATGCTGAGGAACAAGCCACCCGCCCCGTCCTGCGTGGTTTTCCACCCGTGGGCACCAGATGGTGCTGTGCAACCAGCTCCGAGCGCCCCGGCACCCGCAGCTCACCCCAAAAATGCCTCCCTGGCCACGCACCGGGGTCCCTTGTCCCACCGCGGGGTCCTGCCCCGGGACAGCCCCCCCTGGGCAGAGCTGCTCTGGGGAACAGCCCCGTGGGGGCAAAGTGCTGCTGGGAATCCCGTGCCAGGTCACAGCGGGCAAAGTCCATCCCTGAGGAAGCTCTGGAGAGCCCAGGGCAGTCCCTGGAATTGGGGGGGTTGTGCTGGGACCTGGATGGATGGCTCTGCGAGGTCCTGCAGCTCTTGCCCAGGCTCTGGGCTGGTTGTAGAGTGTTCCCATAGGATCTGCCTTCCTAGAGGAGCCATCCTGGTCTTGCCTGGGTCTTGGGATCAAGGCAGCTCCTTGGCATGGCACAGCCAGGGCAGAGCCCCCAGGCTGGGGGAGCTGGAGCCTGCCCAGGGGGGGGCTCAAGGACCTGCTGGTCCTGTGGCCATGGGGCAAGGAGGCTCCAGGGTGAGGTACCAGGGCTGAGACAGCTCTGGAGGAGCTGGGCTTTTAAGCTGCAGGACTCGAAGCAGCTCTGAAGAACTGGATCCCTGAAGGCAGGGAAGGGGGGAGGAAGGGAAGGAGAAGTGGGGCAAGTCTGGCCAGCAGCCACAGTTTCCAGCTGGGCAGCAGAGGGCACCTACCCAGCTTCACAAGAACCAGGTTTGGGTGTTTGGAGGCCAGATCTCTCAGCTCCTATCAAAAGAGACATGGAAAAGTGATCAGCACGAGGCCGAGGGGATCCCAGGGCACCAGAGATGGCCCACCCTGAAGGAAACATCTTCCAGATGTCATCACAGAGTCATAAAATGGTTTGGGTGGGAAGGGACCTTGAAGTTCCAACCCCCTGCGTGTTCCTCGGCTCCTGCCTGGGCAGCTGATGCTTTGCTGCTGTGATTTCCTGCTGCAGCCCCAGGTCGGGGTGTCCCCTCCCTTCCAGCAAAGTGAAAAGCCGGGGCAGGAGGACCCCCCAGCTCCTGGGACCACCGGGCAGCAGCCCCCCCAGCTCCCACCCACGGCTCAGAAGTGCCCAGAGCAGCGTGGCTGCAGTTCCCACCACCTCAACCACCAGCCCTGCTCAGCCCCAGAAGCCCCTGAAGCCTCGTCACCCTCCGGGCTGCCCCACAACCGGGGTGACCCCCACTTTGACGGGTGACCCGGCGTGTGTCCCCC
>NW_009952354.1:375098-378570 GCF_000747805.2 Chaetura pelagica | reverse complement strand
GGTTGGTTTGTTTGTCATTCCCGTCTCATATTCCATGTAAATACAGCAAGAGGTTCCGCAGCTCCAGGTCCCCGCCAGTCCCGGTGTTCCCAAAGTGATCTGGGGGGACAGGGAAGCAGAGGAGACCCCCCTGACCTCTTCCCAAGGCTCGCAGCATTCCCGGGATGGTGCATCCAGCTCCTTCGGCACAGGAACGGAGAGGGGACACCCCCCCACTCCTCCCTCTTCCCCCCCACGCCGTTCTGAGCTCTTCAGACATGCTCGGCTTGGAGGAGACCCCCGGCTCAGGGGTCTGGGGGGGGATTCTCTGGAGTCTAGACCAGAAAACCCACCGTGACCTTGGGAAAGGAGGAATGACTTTACCCCCTGCCCGAGGCAACCACAAGCAGCGTCTGGTTCCCTCCAGATGCAGCTGGAGCTGAAGACACCCAGCAGCTCCTGAAGCTGCGTCCTGTGGGCAGGGGCTGCTCGGGAACCTGCCTCAGCCTTGGGCTCTTCTCATGCCAAGACACCCCAGCATCCCAGACTGGTGGGAAGGGACCTTCAAGATCATCCAGTTCCAACCCCCTGCATGGGCAGGGACACCTCCCACCAGCCCAGGTTGCTCCAAGCCCCATCCAACCTGCCCTTCAGCACTGCCAGGGATGGGGATGCTGCTCCTTGCAGCACCTGCTTGAATTAAAGCCCCATTCTGCTTCTCCTCTCTGCTCAGGCCACCAGCGAGGGGACTTGTCCCCAGAAGTGCTGCTCCATCTGGTGCCAGGGTGGGCAGATATGTAAAAATGAGGACACAGGGGGACAAACCACCCCTCTCAGTGAACCACATTGAGGAAGGGGGTTTTGCCCACTGTGGGAAACTGTTCTTTTCTTCCCCACATCAGTCTAAACCAAATGCCTTTTCAGCCAGCAAAGGCCTCTCCTGATCATTCCCTGCTCATGGACTAAACCAGACTTGCTTCTCAAGGACAATGGAACCCAAAACAGCAGATGTGGTGCAGGACAGAAAGGATGGGCTACAAGCCATTACCTCCCTAAAGGACACTTTCTTACTGTATATATATATATATATATCTCCCTGGTAGCCATTTACATTTCCATTCTCCCTAAACATCATCCCTCAGTTTGTGTTAACCCTTCATAAACCGATTCATTCGTGTAGTAAACATTGGTCTTAGCAGCAATTTCTGGGTGCCCTGGGGGTGCTCTCTAACTGCCACCCTAAGATAGTTCCTCTGGGAGAGGCAGTGCCACGTGTGACCCTCGGGCTCATTCACAAACCCCTCCTGTCCCCAGTTTGACTCAGGTTCAACAACAAGGCTCTCAATCCCCTCCCACCCAGCTAGGGAAGGAGAGAGAGAAAATTGGATTGAAAAACTGGATTGAGAACTAAACTGCACAGCTTGAATTAAACACTAATGAGATAAGAAAATTGATACAATTACGTACAAATATGCTCAGATAGGTGCAAAAGCCTCTCGCCTCCCCTCACCCCCAGCAACTCCCACAGCATCTCCTGAGCTGGGAACAGTCCCAGAAAATCCTGGAGCTGCCAGAGAGCACAGAGTGATGAGGGTCAGGAGAGCTGGAGCCTGAGAGTCCCTGGGGAGGGATGGACAGAGTCCTGCCCGGGCACCGGCCATAGGTGGAGGAGAAGGGAAGAAGAAGCAGGAAGGAGTTGTCTTGTGTGCTCTCTGTCCTTCCTCTGAGCTCACGTAGCTCCATGGAATGGAATCTCTGGCCAGTTTTGCTGTCTGTCTAACTCAGCCTCCTACGGGGGGGTCACAGATCTCCCCGTAGTGTCTGAGCCAGCAGAGTAAAGATGTGAACTTGAAGCCCCAGCAGTTACAAAAACGTTCTATTCTTATCCGCCTTAGGTAGAACACACTGTGACTAGTTAAAAGAAAGCTTGATGAAGGGGAAAAAAAATCAGTAAAAGGAAAATTGGCTTCATCCTGGCTCAAACCAGGACAGCTCCACATCAGGGGGGGAGTCCTGGAAGGATCTAAGAGCCGAGAGCCCCCCAGTATCAACCCAGATCCTACACCCTGAGGTAAATTACATCAACCATCTCTTCCCTAAGTGCTCCAAAGAGCTCTGGAAACTGGGATCCCTTGTGATCTGCTGTGAGGAAACAGTTAATGTGCAGCCACAGCTGAAGGCAGGAGGAGCCTGTCCTGAATATCAATGGGAAAAATGGGTGAAAACAGCCAAGCTCTGAGCATCTGCAGTTGGATGTTTCCCAACATGGACACTGTTTGACCCACTTCTATGCTTCATTTCCCTGTGAACAAAATAGGGCAGTATAGTTAGGCAAAGACCTTCATCCAGTCCAACCGTTAACCTAGCACTGACAAGTCCTTAACTAAACCAGAACCCTAAGTACTATGTCTCTGTGACTCTTAAATCCCTACAGGGATGGTGACTCCACCACTGCCCTGGGCAGATGGAACCATCAAATCCTAGAACACCAGGCTGGGAGGGACCTCAAGGATCATCTGGTCCAACCTTTCTTGTCAAAACCTGAACACTGCCAGGGATGGGGCAGCCACAGCTTCCCTGGGCAACCTGGGCCAGTGTCCCACCACCTTCACAGCAAATAATTTCTTCCTCATCTCCAACTATTCCAGTTGGTATCTGCTTCCATGGTGCCAGGGCTTTGGGTTCACGGGCTCAAGGCCAGCTGGGATACACCACAGGTCTCACTTGGATCTATCTGCTGGGAAAATGGCAAAGATCTGGAAAAAGGCCATGAGACACCTCACCTGGGACCTCACCACTTTGCTGCAGTGAAAATCAGGCTGTTCCCCTCCATCTCTTCACAATGGGGTGTCCTCTCCAGCCAGAAAGAAAATGAGTCAGGGAGAGTGGGCACAACTCACCCAGCTTCACCCCACCCCTCCATCCATTCATTCCTCACCATCTGTTAATTCTTCAGGCAGTGACTAAGAGGTGAAGACAAAAGGCCCAACACACCGTGGAGTAAATAGGCCTGATAAAAAGCAGTGAGTTTATTCTCCCTTTCAGGGCAGATTAAACACACCCAGGATGACTGTGCCACCCTCTCCTGGCAGAGAGAAGCTGGTTGGTCAACCCTGCTGTGGGTGCTGTTGCCCTTCTGCAAACATGTGGGTGAGGGTGAACACCTCAGCTTCCAGCCATGGAGAGAGCAGGAGAGACAGCACCTTGGAAAACTGGTTTGGACTCAGCTCAGTGAGAGGGAAAGCTCCAGATGTGAGACACATCTGAAGAAAGTCCAGAGGAGGCCACGGAGATGACCCAAGGGCTGGAGCAGCTCTGCTCTGGAGCCAGGCTGGGAGAGTTGGGGTGTTCAGCCTGGAGAAGAGAAGGCTCCAGGGAGACCTTAGAGCACCTTCCAGGGCCTGAAGGGGCTCCAGGAAAGCTGGGGAGGTACTTGGGACAAGGGCAGGGAGGGAGAGGACAAGGGGGAAGGGATGAAAACTGGAAGAGGGAG
>NW_009952354.1:371415-373882 GCF_000747805.2 Chaetura pelagica | reverse complement strand
TGGCAGTGTTGAAGGGCAGGTTGGATGGGGCTTGGAGCAACCTGGGCTGGTGGGAGGTGTCCCTGCCCATGCAGGGGGGTGGATCTAGATCATCCCTTCCAACCCAACCCAGCCTGGGATCCTATGATACAGCTGCCTGAGGTGTTATGGGGATCAGAAGGATCTTAACGCTCAGCTTAAGGCTCAGACCATGCAAGGACCATCTGAATGGCTTCTCAGGAGCTGGTCTGAGGTCCTTTTCAGAGCTCTGGGGACAGCACTGTCACCTGTGCTGAGCCTGGGTGGTGAGCCAGAAAAGGCTGGCTGGTTGAACCTCCACGTCTGCACACCAGGTTGGACTTAGCATCCTGGATATCGGGTGCTTATTAAAATGCTAATGAGCAAGGGTGCAGAGCAAAGCACCAGAGCACCAGAGCAAAGTCAACATCACAAACTTACAACTCCAAAGCAGTTGGAAGGCTGCAACAACAGGGTAACACAGCAGAAAGGAGATTTAGAATCACAGAAAAGACCTTTAAGATCATCAGGCCCAACCTTTCACCCAGCCCTGCCCCATGTCCCTCAGCTCCACATCTCCAGGGTGTGGAAACCCCTCCAGGGATGGGGACTCCACCCTGGGCAGCCTGGGCCAGGGCCTGACAACCCTTTCCAGGAAGAAATCCAATCTCAACCTCCCCGGGTGCAACTTGAGGCCATCTCCTCTTGTCCCATCCCTTGTTCCTGGGGAGCAGAGCCCGACCCCCCTGGCTCCAACCTCCTCTCAGCAGCTGCAGAGCCAGCAGGTCTCCCCTCATCTTGTCTCCAGGCTGGACACCCCCAGCTCCCTCAGCTGCTCCTGCTCACACTTGTGCTCCAGCCCCTTCCCCAGCTCCCCTGCCCTTCTCTGGACACGCTACAGCCCCTCAGTGTCCTTGTCCTGAGGTACCTACACCTGAGCCCAGGATTCCCCACACCAGTGCCCAGCACAGGGGAATGATCCCTGCCCGGGTCCTGCTGGCCACACCAGTGCTCATATAAGCCAGGATGCTGGTGGCCTTCTCAGCCCCTCAAGCACCCTCCTGTTGAAAAGGTAAATGTTTTGTTCTGATGCTGTCAGGCTCTGAGGGACTGGAGAGGTTCCTAAGAGGCTGGGAGGGATGGCCTCATCCTCTGCCTGGAAGCAGGGAAGTGTGGAAGTCTGTTTGGAGGAGCAGAGCTCTTGTGCAAATGGCTTATGTGGGTGAGTGGAGTTGTGGTCTGTGGTCATTTAGAAGTGAAAATAAAGAAAAAGCTGTTGAGATGACCTGGGGGGGCCTGAACCAGCCCTGGGATCTGAGAGGTGAGTTGAGGTGGGAGAATTGTCCTCAGTGGGAGATCAGTCTGAGACAGACTGCTGGGAGAGCTTTGCAGTGCTGAGAAGTGGTAGGAATTTCCAAGGCAAAGAGAGCCTCTCAGCCTGCTCTGGAGAGTCAGAAAAGCAGAAGAAGGTCTGACTGGCCACAGGAAAGAAAATGGGAAAAGAATTATACACATGGAGCTTAAGGAGAGACTGAGCTTTGGCAGGATGGAGGATGGGGGAAGAGGGAGGATCTGTGACCAGCTCTGAAATTCAGCTGCAGAAGCTCAGGAGGGCAGGATCTTATCTCTACTGTTGTGTTCCTGCAGAGGAACATCTCACCTAAGAGGTGGGCAGCACAGCACTAGGTGAGCATCAAAGAAGAACAGTCCACGGGCGGAGGAAGAGCTGCAGGCACAAAAAGCAGCTTTGCCACCAAAGAAAAGCTCCAGGCAGTGGAAGAGAGACCCTTTCTAGGTTGCCATGAGATTGTGAATGAAATGTGTTGGAGCGTAATATGCTGCTAATAAATCTGTATGCAAAGTCACAGCAGAGGAACTAAACAGACTCATTAGCAGGGAATGTTTTTCCCAAGGTCCAGAGGAGGAAACATTGGTTATTGCCTGCCAACAAAGATTATTTTTCGTTTCTTGTGCCAGAATGCCCATTGTGTTTGTGTAGCTTCTGTCACATGCTCTGGGCTTTATCTCAGGATTAACACTGAAGAAAACAACAACAACAGAAAAAAGGGTAAATATTACTCAGAGATTGTGAAATCCAATGAGCATCTGCTGGCAATGCACACTCTGGGAGAAGAGAAAAGGCTGGGAAGGGGTCCAGCCCATGTTCCTGGGTAGAAGAGGAGTTACACAGCACCTCAGAGGTGGAAAAGGACATGCCAGGTCTGGCCAGCAGCACAGGTGTGCAACAGGGATTGGTACCTCTTAAGCAGGCCCTGGGGCAACCAAGTGATTTTTGTCAGTTGGGAACAAGGAGTGGTTTGTGGGCAAGAACTCAGTGCCAGGAGGTTTGATAAACTGGAGGGGGTTGTATCTGGAGCCAAGGGTTGGTGCAGGCTCCGAGTAGGTGGGGTGAAGCATGATATAAAGAAGCTCTGAGCAGCTGAGCAAACCAGGAAAGTAGAAGCAGAGG
>NW_009952354.1:366282-367826 GCF_000747805.2 Chaetura pelagica | reverse complement strand
GCTCCCCCAGGGCCATCCTGGGGTGCACGAGGGTCTGGGGGTGGCAGGGCCCGGCCGCCCCCTCCCCTCAGCTGGGGACACTTGGTCGCCGGCCGGACAGACGGACCAACAGGCAGCACGTGCAGAGCTGGTGCTGGTCACCGTGCTCTGGGAGCCTGGAAGAGGCAGTTCCGTTCCCGTGGGACTCGGGATGTGGGTGGGCAGGAGAAGGGGACATTTCCCACCCAAAAAATGGCCGTGGGGGTGGGAAATGGGGCTTTGCCCTGGGCTCAAGCGTCGGCACAACCTGCGTGAAAGGTTCCATCCTGCTGGTCTTGGTCCCTGTGCTTGCCCTGAGGAGAACCAGGCAGGGCTGGGTGGCCCGGGGTGGGTGGGTGCCCAGGTGGGCTCCCCTCCAGGGGCACGGGGCACAGCAGAGCGTGCCCAGCACCTCCCTGTCCCTCACCTTGCTGGCACGGCAGGGGTACATGGAGACTGGGAGCCTGCCCAGTCAATGGGAGCTGGGGAAGCTGTCGCGATCTGCGACCTATTTTATCTCCTTTTTGGAGAGATTTTAACTTACCGGGACACGCCGAGAGTTCCGCACGCAGCGCTCGCCTCTCCCAGAGGAGCAGTGAACTTCGGCACTGACTTTTCAGGTGAGACACTTGGTCAATACTCCCTCATGCTTCCAATAACAGCAGCCAACCCCCAATTAGAATGCATGAATACACGGTTAACTGAGGGGAAAAATAAAACAATTTGGGGCAGGAGGCTCAAAGAGGGTAATCAAAAGACATAGGAGCTGTGATGTGTCTTTAAAACACCAAATACCAAGCAGTTACATATGCCTTAATACTTATATTTAGATACACCTTATCATTTACACACTATTCTTAGTATCTAAGACTAAGAGGAAGAGGAAGGAGGGATATGCCCAAGGCCTGCCCCATACATAGTTATGGTTTGTGTAAGTGAGACAGCAACGCCTTAGGGAGAGAATGATACCCAAAATACAATCCCTTACTTTATTCCTTGAGATGGTCTAGGTATTTGTATATTATCTGCAGATGCCTCCCCCTGCACCCTTGTCTTAGAACCCACGGGTGGCAGGAAGAAGTCTCACCGCACGTGGTTGGCAGCAGGTAGGCCTGAAGGCAGAGAGGCAGGACTGCAAGCAGGGAGGCAGGATTGCAGGCAGGGAGGCAGGACAGCAGGCAGGGAGGCAGGACAGCAGGCAGGGAGGCAGGACAGCAGGCAGGGAGGCAGGACAGCAGGCAGGGAGGCAGGACAGCAGGCAGGGAGGCAGGACAGCAGGCAGGGAGGCAGGACAGCAGGCAGGGAGGCAGGACAGCAGGCAGGGAGGCAGGACAGCAGGCAGGGAGGCAGGACAGCAGGCAGGGAGGCAGGACAGCAGGCAGGGAGGCAGGACAGCAGGCAGGGAGGCAGGACAGCAGGCAGGGAGGCAGGACAGCAGGCAGGGAGGCAGGACTGCAAGGAGGGAGGCAGGAACTGCAGGGAAGCAGGACTGCAGGCAGGGAGGCAGGACTGCAAGCAGGTAGGCA
>NW_009952354.1:364532-365595 GCF_000747805.2 Chaetura pelagica | reverse complement strand
GCAAGGTGGGATGAGCCGGGTCTGCAGGGAGCTGGGACGAGTTGCTACTGCAGGGACAGGCCGGGACTGCAGGTGAAGCGGGACGAGCCGGGACAAGCCGGGACGAGGCAGGACTAGCCAGGGCTGTAGGCACGCAGGTAAACAGGAACGGGGACCTCAGGCAGGAACCCCCAAGACGCAGGTCACCCCCAAAACCAACCAGCAGCAGCAGCTTCACTGTCCATCCAAACAGCGCATCCCAAGCAGCAGGCACAGTGTCTTTATGGGTCTCCTTTGTTCCCAATTGGCCAGTCTCTTGTTTCTGGGGCTTCTCAGCCAATCAGGCAGGGACTTTTTCCCACCACTGCTGTCACCGGGAGGACCTGCCCTTTGCAAGATGTTGCGATTTTCCCGCCACTGCCCCTCTCTAGCAGCAGCTGCCTCCTCATGGCCTCTGAGTTGTTGTTGTGCGGCAGAGGAGGCAGGCAGGAGAGGGTTCAGAGCGCCACGGGGAGCAGCCATCTTTAAGCCAGTTATGACTGCTGACGTAAAGGGCGCACTATGTTCGTGTGAGGAAAGGTCTGGTCCTTCACAGAAGCTCACCCAAGATTTTGGCAACACCCTGAACATGTGTTCTTCCTCCAGTGAGCACATGAGCTGCAAAGTGCGGCACAGGAACACAAGTTAATTTGGTCCCGAGAGCAGCACTAGCCCCAGGGTGGCAGCAGTGGTGGGGCAGCTGCTCAGCCCAGGGCAGAGTGAGGGAGCATCCCAGGGCACGGAGGGTGTGAAGAGAAGAGATGTGGCGTGCTGGCCATGCACATCTGCTTCTTTCTTCCAGCAGACCCTGCTGGGCTTGCTCCACTGCTGGGGTCTTCTGTGGGACAATCAGTGGATGGACGTTGGCTCAGAAGAGACAAGAGCAGGGCAAAGAACCTCTGCTCGTGGTCATTTGAGTCACGACCTGGTGCTACATGGGCAGCCCATCCAGTCCAGGGGAAACTTGTGGGGCTTCCCACATCCCTCCCACACGCTGCTCCCTCCCTCCTCAACCTCAACAGCTCCTCCCGGCCAGGCTGGCCCG
>NW_009952354.1:360771-363600 GCF_000747805.2 Chaetura pelagica | reverse complement strand
CGCTGGGTAGGTGCCCCGAGGTGGGGTCCCTCTGCCTGGTGCCCCTGTGCCCGGGCACTGCGCACAGCCTGGGAGCCAGAGCCAGGAGGGAGCAGCCCTGAGGGGCCGGTGCCTCTGGGGACACCGGGGGCTGCTGTCCTGGGGGACACCGGGGGCTCCGAGCCAGCCCGGGGACACGGGCACTGAGCTCCCCCGTGTCTGCTCTGCAGAAGTGACCGACCCTGCCAGCATCAAGGCGGCTGCAGCCAGAGTGGGGGAGAAGCTGGGGGGCTCGGGGCTGAACCTCCTCATCAACAACGCTGGGATGGCAAAGCCAAACTCACTTGATATGGAGACACAGGAGAGCATGACTGAGATTTACACCACCAACACGATTGGGCCCTTGCTGCTGAGCCAGGTCAGACCTTCAAGCAAGCACCAAAACACAGCTCTGAGAAGTATCCTTTCCTGTGACCCTGAGTCTCTGATCTGACCTCTCTTGGGGGCCACAACTGTCAGTGGGAGAGGGTCCTGCCTGTATTCTGGTGCCCAATGGATTCTGACTTATCAAGAAGCTCATGGAGCCATGGGCTGGGGCTGAGGAGTTGGACAGTGATGGGGGAGGGAGGATGCTCCAGTGCTGGTTGCCTGCTATGGAAGGAGCTGGTCCTCTCCCTTGTGCCATTTTTGTGCACATCCCTATCTTCTGTCCTTCTCCTGGCAGGCGTTCCTGCCCCTGCTGAAGAAGGCTGCCCAGGGGAGCCCGGGCTCAGCGCTGAGCTGCAGCAAGGCCGCCATCGTCAACATCTCCAGCTCAGCAGGGTCCATCCAGGAACTCTATATGTGGGGTCCCACACATGTTGTCTCGTACCGCTGCAGCAAGGTACTGCCCTGCCAGGGACAGATTTCCCTGCCTTGGGTCTGCCCGTGTCCCCTCCCAGCACCACCCCTGCCCTGTCTCCCCACAGGCTGCCCTGAACATGCTGAGCAGGTGCCAGTCCCTGGGGTACCGGGAGCACGGCATCCTCTGCGTGGCTCTGCACCCCGGCTGGGTACAGACCGACATGGGCGGCGCCGGGTCACTGAAGGTAAGAGTCTCCTCTTGGCCAGGGTCTGGAAGAACCTCTTTATTTGGGAATGCCAAGCTTCCTGTGGGTTGAAGAACCCAGGGATGTTGGTCTCTGGGAAGGCACTTTGTCAGGTGGGTCTGAGGGAACAAAAACAGAGGCGAGGACCTCTCCTTGCCCTGTGTTGGCCTCTCCTCACTCACAGCAGAAAATCCCAAACCCCCAGCAATGATCTGCTCCAGGGCAGCCCCTTCCAGGCCTGACCCAGGGGCTGCCTCTCCCCTCTGCCCCGCAGCCCCCCTTGACGGTGGACGAGAGCGTGCGAGGGATGCTGAAGGTGCTCTCCTCCCTCTCCGAGAAGGACACCGGCACCTTCCTGGACTGGGAAGGGAAGGTGGTGCCCTGGTGAGAGCCCAGGATCCTGGCACCAGGGCCCGGTACTTGTGCACTGAGTTGTTCCCGTGTCTTAATAAATTTCTGCCTGAAAACCATAATAAGCACAATTTGAGCCTTCCTCTTGGTCTCCTTTTAGCTACCGTCATAAGAGTCTTTGCTAATGCTTTGAGAGAACTTCTCAGGGTTGTTTCTGGCTGTAATCGAGCTGGGTTGGTCTGGGTGGCTGATCTCCTCCAGTCCCGGCTGGCCCTGGGCTCAGGGGTCACAGGGCTCAGGGCTCTGCTGTGCGGGGACACAGTGCTCGTCTGGGTGATCCCAGTGCCCGTGGGGACAGCCTGGGGCTGAGGAGCCTGGCCCACAGGGACACGTCCCCAGGCTGCAGGGATGTCTTCTCCAAGCCCCCTGTACCCGGTGTTGGCCGGGCTGCCCTGGCCTGTGCTCCCCTCTGTGCCCCTGAGCAGCCCCACAGCCTCCAGTCCCACACACCAAGGTGCCAACTTCAGAGCTGACCCTGGGGCTGCAGGACCCAAAGCCCCCGTGTGCCCTGAGCGGGATTGCAATGGGGGGACAGGGAGCACCCAGTCCTGGGGACCCCCCCTACACAGCCCAGGACCTTCTCCACCCCTCGGTCACGCTGGATCCACGGGCCGAGGGCACAAGGTTCAACGAGGCCAAGTGCCGGGTCCTGCGCTCGGGTCCCAACAACCCCAGGCCGAGCTCCAGGCTTGGGGCAGAGCAGCTGGAAAGTGCCCGGGGGAAAAGGACCCAGGGGTGCTGGTTGACAGGGGCCGAACAGGAGCCAGCGTGGCCCCTATGGCTGAGAAGGCCATCAGCTTGGATGGAAATGGTGTGGCCAGTAGCCCAGGGCAGGATTTGTGCCGCTGTGCTGGGCACAGGAGGCCCTTGTCCTGGGCCTCGTCACCAGGCACCTGGTCTCCGTGTTCTGGGCAGTCTAGAAGAGGCAGCACCGTGCAAGCACAGTTTGGGGTGCGGGTGGGCAGGAGAGGGGATGTTTTATAGCCAGAAAATGGCCATGGGAGTGGGAAATGGGGCTTTGCCCAGTGACTGGTAATCGGCACACCCAGCATTTTGAGAACACCCTGAACTTCTATAGTTCACCCATTGAACCGCAAAAGCTGCAAAGGGAGGTGCAAGAAGGCAAGTCAGTTTTCCAAGTGGGAAGGCAAAGAACCTCTGCTCGTGGCCATCTGAGTCACGACCTGGTGCTACATGGGCAGCCCATCCAGCCCAGGGGACACTTGTGAGGCTGTACAGGCCAGTGGAGCCGCGGGGCTTCCCACATCCCTCCCACACGCTGCTCCCTCCCTCCTTAACCTCAACAGCTCCTCCTGGCCAGGCTGGCCCGGAGCTCCCAGGATTCCGGGCC
>NW_009952354.1:358336-360312 GCF_000747805.2 Chaetura pelagica | reverse complement strand
CCCTTCTCTTGCAGGAGCTGCAGAAGTTGGCCTCCAAGCACCCCAGCCTGGTGCCCGTCGCGCTGGGTAGGTGCCCCGAGGTGGGGTCCCTCTGCCTGGTGCCCCTGTGCCCGGGCACTGCGCACAGCCTGGGAGCCAGAGCCAGGAGGGAGCAGCCCTGAGGGGCCGGTGCCTCTGGGGACACCGGGGGCTGCTGTCCTGGGGGACACCGGGGGCTCCGAGCCAGCCCGGGGACACGGGCACTGAGCTCCCCCGTGTCTGCTCTGCAGAAGTGACCGACCCTGCCAGCATCAAGGCAGCTGCAGCCAGAGTGGGGGAGAAGCTGGGGGGCTCGGGGCTGAACCTCCTCATCAACAACGCTGGGATGGCAAAGCCAAACTCACTTGATATGGAGACACAGGAGAGCATGACTGAGATTTACACCACCAACACGATTGGGCCCTTGCTGCTGAGCCAGGTCAGACCTTCAAGCAAGCACCAAAACACAGCTCTGAGAAGTATCCTTTCCTGTGACCCTGAGTCTCTGATCTGACCTCTCTTGGGGGCCACAACTGTCAGTGGGAGAGGGTCCTGCCTGTATTCTGGTGCCCAATGGATTCTGACTTATCAAGAAGCTCATGGAGCCATGGGCTGGGGCTGAGGAGTTGGACAGTGATGGGGGAGGGAGGATGCTCCAGTGCTGGTTGCCTGCTATGGAAGGAGCTGGTCCTCTCCCTTGTGCCATTTTTGTGCACATCCCTATCTTCTGTCCTTCTCCTGGCAGGCGTTCCTGCCCCTGCTGAAGAAGGCTGCCCAGGGGAGCCCGGGCTCAGCGCTGAGCTGCAGCAAGGCCGCCATCGTCAACATCTCCAGCTCAGCAGGGTCCATCCAGGAACTCTATATGTGGGGTCCCACACATGTTGTCTCGTACCGCTGCAGCAAGGTACTGCCCTGCCAGGGACAGATTTCCCTGCCTTGGGTCTGCCCGTGTCCCCTCCCAGCACCACCCCTGCCCTGTCTCCCCACAGGCTGCCCTGAACATGCTGAGCAGGTGCCAGTCCCTGGGGTACCGGGAGCACGGCATCCTCTGCGTGGCTCTGCACCCCGGCTGGGTACAGACCGACATGGGCGGCGCCGGGTCACTGAAGGTAAGAGTCTCCTCTTGGCCAGGGTCTGGAAGAACCTCTTTATTTGGGAATGCCAAGCTTCCTGTGGGTTGAAGAACCCAGGGATGTTGGTCTCTGGGAAGGCACTTTGTCAGGTGGGTCTGAGGGAACAAAAACAGAGGCGAGGACCTCTCCTTGCCCTGTGTTGGCCTCTCCTCACTCACAGCAGAAAATCCCAAACCCCCAGCAATGATCTGCTCCAGGGCAGCCCCTTCCAGGCCTGACCCAGGGGCTGCCTCTCCCCTCTGCCCCGCAGCCCCCCTTGACGGTGGACGAGAGCGTGCGAGGGATGCTGAAGGTGCTCTCCTCCCTCTCCGAGAAGGACACTGGCACCTTCCTGGACTGGGAAGGGAAGGTGGTGCCCTGGTGAGAGCCCAGGATCCTGGCACCAGGGCCCGGTACTTGTGCACTGAGTTGTTCCCGTGTCTTAATAAATTTCTGCCTGAAAACCATAATAAGCACAATTTGAGCCTTCCTCTTGGTCTCCTTTTAGCTACCGTCATAAGAGTCTTTGCTAATGCTTTGAGAGAACTTCTCAGGGTTGTTTCTGGCTGTAATCGAGCTGGGTTGGTCTGGGTGGCTGATCTCCTCCAGCTGGGGTCCTGGTGGTCATCCTGGGAGAACCTGTTTCCTGGATACAGAGGGGTTAATCCCAGAGCTCTCTGAATGACAGCGATCCATCAGTCACCACACCCAGTGAACCCTTCCTGCTTTGTGAGCACAAAGTCCAGCAGAGTTCTGCTCCTGCTTGGCTCTCCTGTCATCGATGCTCTCTGGGAATCTCCTGCGTTGCCTGTGTCTTGCTGCATTGTCCCTCCTGCAGATGTCAGG
>NW_009952354.1:356148-358288 GCF_000747805.2 Chaetura pelagica | reverse complement strand
GCCTCATGCACTTGTTCTTACCAACTAGGCAGACACCCACTACACTGACACCCATCCCAGTTTCCTCCTTCATCCTGATCCATAGGTTCCCGCTTGGCTCATCCAACCCCAGGCAGAGCTCCAGGCATTCCCATGACTCTCTCATTCAAAGAGAAACCCCCTGGAGGTGTCTCTGAGCTCTGCTGTTGTCCCAGGACTGGAGAAGCTGCTGCTCTATGTATGTGCCTTGTCCGTATCCTAGGAACTGGAACACCACCACAACCCCACACCAGCAGCGGTGGCACAGCCTCTCTAGTTGGGACCCATGAGTCGACCAGCACATCTGGAATGCAGAAGGTAAGTCCCTGGCGAGGAATCCCTACCCATGGCTCTCAAAGTCTCCTTGTTCTCCTTGGGAAGCTGGCAGTGAGGTGAGGAGGGTCAGGGTGGCCCTTGCAGTCCCTCTGTGACATGGTGTGCAGTGACGCTGGGACATTCCAGACCAACACGGAACTGGGGACCCTTTGGTGAAGTCAAAGAAGGAGGTGGAGGTTGTGGAGTAGTCATTTCCCTCTCACCCTCCTGCTACAGGAGTTAGCCCAGAGGGAAGAGGAGGACAAAGATGGAAAACCTGTGGCCAAATGTGTTTCCAACGCTGAAGAACCTCACCACTGGTGGTAAGGCTTGCAGGGGTTGTTCCCTGACAATACAGCTATGGAAGTAGCTGTGAGAACGTGGGGCCTTTGGGGGGGGTCTGGGCAGGGTCCAACAAGACCCATCAACCCTTCCTGGATCAGTTCAGCAGCCAGGACTCCTGGGTCCTCTTCCTGAGGATCTACCTCTCCCCCTGCCTTGCTGGAAGTCCCTGGCACCCTTGCCATGGGGATTGTCCACCTAGAGCTCCCAGCCACAGTGGCCCTGTGAAGTTGATGAGCTGACAGGGGAGATACCTGGGGGTCCCCTGAGCCTCCCAGCCCTCCTTGGGCGTCCTCTCACTGGCGTGGGCATCCAATTCCCTACATCTTCTGTCCTGTGGAGCACCTTGCGTGGTCTGAACAGGGTGGCAACATGTTTAATCTCACTCATCATCTTCCCAGGAAGCGGGTGCTGAAGTGGTTGCTGACTTGGACCCATGATCCTTTTGCTTTCCAGAGATCCTTCTGATTTGGGACAGCGTGTCTGAACGCATTAGGCAGCACATGGAGAAGGACAATGTGAGTCTGGCACCCTGGCCCTTCCCCCTGTGGAACCCCAGGACCTTGCCTTGGGGGGGAACCCCAGGACACTGCTGCACAGATGTGACACAGACCAGCTTCTCTGGCACCTGCAGTAAAATGGAAGTCCAGATCAAGTAGAAGAAAGTGTTCATCACTTTCTGGGCTTTCTCTCATCTCCATTGCCAGGGTGGAAAGACCACCCTCTGGTACCTCCTGAAGGGTTTGTCCCTGTTGAAAACCCCTCCAATTGTACCTATGGGTGTTGGCCCTGCTGTCACTTTTCCCAATTCATTGAGCAGAAGAGAAAAAGGACCTGAAGTCTCTTCTTTTTCTCCAGAGCCTCCTCAATGTCCCACACTGGCCTTTGTAGCATCCCTGTGCTCCAACAAGCCATTGGATACTTAAAATGGTTCCTTCTCTTTGCCTCCCACTGCTTCCAGGCTGTCCAACTGATTGGAATTGGGACATTTTATGTTCTTAAAGACTACCCCTGCCGTGTGAACGGAGATGTTTCAGTCGTTAGGAGACCCATGTTTCATCTGTCCAAGGTTGTGGCAAATGAATGCAACCTCAGCTGTGCTCAAGGAGACATTCCTGGTAAGAAGAAGGATTAAAACCTTTGTCCCACCCTTGAGGTGTTTGCTGACCCTTGCTGAGGCCTGAGTGAGTGCCCAAAGATGTCCTGAGGACAGGCTACCGAGGAGCAGTTCCTCAGACAGACCCAGGGGGTGTCCTGTTTTGGTGATACTCATCCAGCTGGAGGATCTCTTCTTGACCTGCCCTCGTGCTTGGCTCTGCACCATTCACCATTGTGCCATGTTAGAACAACTGCTTCCAAAGAGTCATTTGTTGGAGCTGCTTCTCCTGATGGAAAGGAGACAGAGCTCATGCTCCAACTTTATGGTGCTGCCCATCTACTGGTAACAGCAAGGCTGGAGTTCCTG
>NW_009952354.1:343274-355894 GCF_000747805.2 Chaetura pelagica | reverse complement strand
ACCCTTAGAGGCTCCTTCTGGAGCCAAGTGGGGACAAGTCACTTGTAGACCCACCAGAACCAAAGACAGGCAGAAGAGCTTACAGCAGGACTCATGGATGGCCAGATTTGGCACCATTTCTGGCCAGTGCAGCTGCAGTGTGACATGGATGAGGCTGTGGGGCAGGAAGAGCTTGAGTGTGTGTTTGGAAGGTTCTTCTCTTACACCCTACCTTCCATGTGACTGAAACACCAGGTGGGTGTGTGGGTATGAGGGGCAGGAGGACACCAGCATGCTGATGGGTGGTCCTTGTGTTTTCCTCCTCCATTGCTTCTCCATGGGTCTGGCATGGACTTTGTTGGAGTCCACTGGATGTGGGCACACCTGTGGTCCAGCACCATGGACTTGGCTGTGGGATCTGTACCCTTCTCCCTGCCCTCCCACACAGTTGTGGGAGCTACTAGCATGGGACCCAACAGATTGCTCCAGAGCAACGTCCTGCCTGGAGCTGCTGACACCTTCTTGGAGCCTACTCTGTCCTGCTGGTGACTTGGTTCCTCTTTCTCCTCCAGCTGATGTGCCGATTGTCCCTCTGAAGTGTGAGGAGCTCTCCGTGTGCTCCCAGATGCCTTATGCAAGGGTGCAATGCTGTGTCTTTGAGACTGTGACGTTGTTCTTTCGAGCCACCTCTAAAAGACAGGACACAGACTTTGTCTTCAGGACCATGGGCATCCTTTCCATACGGAACAGGGAGGTCACCATGAGGTTTTTTGATGACTTTCTCCTCACTATGGACGACACTGGAAAGCTGCTGAAAGCCCTTCGCAGTGTAAGTTGGTCCCTTCCCTGTGCTGCACCTTGTCCTGCTGGACACCTGTCAAAGGACAACTGAACTGATTTCTGGTGGCCTGTGAGGGCCCTCTAGTCCCCTGGGGCAGTGATGGTCCACAGCAGTGCCAACTCTGTGGTGTCCTGCTGTCCTACACAGTGGCCCAGCTGACAGTAGAATCCAGGAGGGGTCATCTAGAGTTAGATCAAAGCTCTGCCCAGCCCACTGTCTGTCCTAGAAATTAATCATGGTGAGGCTTTGATGGTTCAAAAGTGGACACTAACTAGAGAAGAAGTCCAAGACCAAGTGTCCCATCCTACCTCACCCCTCATAGAAAGCCAACTTTAGTTTCCTTGCACGTGAGCAGCCATGGGGTGATCTCACTGCTTTGGATTCAACTCCTTGGACCCTGTTTGGGAGAGGGACACGCCAGATCCTGTTCCCCATATCCTTGTTGTGCACCTGGGGAACTGCAGCTCCCATGGGGCAACAAACATATGGCAGTGCTACTGCTCCTTGTCACCTCTGAGCTGGGCACCTTCTGCCTGAAGAGTTGAGGGACTCCTGTGAGCCAAAGAAAACTTTGTTGTAGGATAGCCAGGTGGCCACATCTTCTAAGAGCAGGTGAAAGACTTCATAAGCAAGGTCAAAATGTCCCTGAAATGCTCTCCCACATCTCTGTCTCTGTTTCAGACCCCAGAGAGGAGACATCTGGTGATATCCAAAAGAGAAAGCCCTGATTTTCACATAGGTCCTCGTGGTGTCTTCGTGTTGCCACAGTACGTTGGCTTCTCCTTGACGAGGAACTAAGACAACATCTTCCACAGGGTTTCTTCTGGGTGCAATTTCAAAATGGACATGGCCCAGAATTCCCTGCATGTGGATTGCACCATAAAGTGTCCCCAGCTGGGCACCAGGTTCACCCAAGTCCTACATTTGTGAGGTAGCCATGGCTTGGGTAACAGGAGGAGTGATTTCTCCTGCTTTGGTGCTTCAGTGAGGTCCCTCAGAGCTCTGATCTGAGGTGGGGCTGCTCAGCAGTGTCCCTGATGGCCATGGGGGTGGTGGTTGTGCTCTACAGATGCCCTGACACGGGCCTGAGAGGGTCTACAAGGCAGGGTTAGAATTCAAACCAACCTTGTCCAGCTGGCTAAAGAGAGTGGTCTATTCTCCTGGTCTGTGGACAGGAAAAAGAGATGAGAGATGCTCTTCAATGAAGGAGTCCTAACTTTTTCAGAGTTAGGATTTGGGAGTCCTGGAGCAGACTGATGGGACCTCTCATGAGCTCCAAGGCCATGGAGGTCTTGTTCACTCCATGTCCTAAAAGAGCTCTCCAGGACATTGCATGTTCCTCTTTGGAAAGCAATTGAGAGACCTGTTGAAGGACTCTGAAGCCTTGATAGACCTTTTCCAGTCTCTCCATGTCTGCACTGTTAATGGAAGATGCAATGGGAATGTGGTGGCCCTTTCTTTTATCTGGTGTCTTCTCCTTTCCAGGTTTACTCTTCTGCTTCCCTCTGAGAAACCAGCCAGGAAACATCTCCCCACAGCACCTCTGAAGGCCAGAGGAGACTGGAAGAGGAAAGAGGAGGAGATGAAGGAGAATGAAATGGGTGATAAGCAAATTGAGAAAGTCACAGAAGACGAGACCAAGGAGGAGGAAGAGAAGAAGAAGAAGAAGCAGGAAGAAGAGGAAAAACAGACGCATGTTGATTGTGCTGTACTCCTCTATGCAGGCGAGCGCCGGGCACAGGGCTGGTCTCAGGTAGTTCCTGCTAGGTGAAGGCCAGAGGAGACTGGAAGAGGAAAGAGGAGGAGATGAAGGAGAATGAAATGGGTGATAAGCAAATTGAGAAAGTCACAGAAGACGAGACCAAGGAGGAGGAAGAGAAGAAGAAGAAGAAGAAGGAAGAAGGAGATGAGCAAATGGAGACTGATGGTAGTGTCATATCTGACCAGGGTGTGGGGAGTGGACAGGATGGCTTGTCTGTGGGTGCTCCTTTAGTCCTCAGCTGTAGGAGGTTGAAGCCAAGGCCAACACATGGTGCCTGGGATGGAAGCTGGCACCTCTTGTGCTTTGCTGTCCATAGTCACCAGCTATGGAAAGAGACCTCCTGGCAGCCCAACATGGAAGAAGGCAGCTGGTACTGCTGAGGGACACTCTCCCCAGGGCTCTGAGCCCTGCTCAATGTCACAAGCTGCTCCTTCATTTTAGGAATTTCTGTCTGGAGCTGCCAGAGGTGGAGAGATCTACCTCTCCTGCAGATCCTGTGCACTTGAGTTTGGGGAGAAAAATTGCCTGGAGGTTACTTTTCAAAAGGTGCTAAACTGTGCCAAGGACCTCCTGGAGAATCAGACCTCTTTGAGGTGATGGCATCAAAAGCACGGAAAAGACATGGACCTGTTAGAAAGGGTCCAGAGGAGGACATGGAGCTGATCCAAGGGCTGGAGCAGCTCTGCTCTGGAGCCAGCCTGAGAGAGTTGGGGTGTTCAGCCTGGAGAAGAGAAGGCTCCAGGGAGACCTCAGAGCAGCTTCCAGTGCCTGAAGGGGCTCCAGGAAAGCTGGGGAGGGACTTGGGACAAGGGCAGGGAGGGAGAGGACAAGAGGGAAGGGATTAAAACTGGAAGAGGGAGATTGAGGTGAGACATGAGGAGGAAATTCCTTGCTGTGAGGGTGGTGAGAGCCTGGCCCAGGTTGCCCAGGGAAGCTGTGGCTGCCCCATCCCTGGCAGTGTTGAAGGGCAGGTTGGATGGGGCTTGGAGCAACCTGGGCTGGTGGGCGGTGTCCCTGCCCATGCAAGGAGGTTGGAGACTGATGATCTTTAAGGTCCTTTCCAACCTGAACCATTCCATGATTCTATCAAGGGAACTGGATTGTTTTCTCAGATGCTGGAGCTGATCTGCTTGACATTCCTGTTAAAAGGCTCCAAAGGCACTTTCTGAAGAGTCTTCCTCATGTGTCATTCCAGAGAGTTCTTCTAGTGAATATCTCAGTTCTCAAGGAAAGATGTCTCATGCCAGGTCATCTGGCCGGAAGAAGAGAAAGGGGAAGAAAGACAAAGACAAAGGCAAAGACAAAGACAAAGACAAAGGCAAAGACAAAGACAAAGAGTCACCTGGCAGGTGAGGCTCAGGGAGGAATGGGTGAGGCTGATCCTGTGCTCTTGGGATTCTGGGGTGAGCTGTCCCCTTGGCACCCCGTCTTGGTGTTGCCTCTGAAGATGTGCTCAGGTTTGTCGTGGTGACTGAGGCTTGTGTGAGGAATGACTCCAGGAGCTCAGGCTGGTGTTCTCCTTCCTTCTCAATGCCCGTGAAGCTCCTCTCATGTCGGTATAAAAGCTGCTGCTTTTCAAAGAAAAATGAGAATCCATGGCTGCCCCATCCCTGGCAGTGTTGAAGGGCAGGTTGGATGGGGCTTGGAGCAACCTGGGCTGAGGGGAGGTGTCCCTGCCCATGCAGGGGGTTGGATCTAGGTGATCTTTAAGGTCCTTTCTAACTCCAAACATTCTATGATTCTCTGAAGTTCAGAACCTCCTCCCCAACCAAGGCAGAGCAGTGTCTGTGCTCACTGTTCCCTGCCTTGGATTTAGTCAACTGGAAGATTCTTCTTCAGTTCCAAATCTGGTGGCCAGGGCAGGCAGTTTTCTGGAACAGCAGAAGTGCCAGAGACAGCTACTTGCCAGCTGTGCTTCTCACCCTCAAACACCTTCCTCCTGCCCAAGGTGCCCCCAAACCACAGCCTTGAACCTGTGGCCACCACAGTGGAGTTTGCAGGAGGAAGGTCCTGGTCCCTCCAGGCTCTGGTAACTGCACAAGCCACTGTTGTTCACATTGTTCCCTTCACTGTTGACATGAAACCAAGCAGCCAAAGCACCTAATTCTCCAGAAGAACCTCTGTCTGCTGCAGAGGCCAACACTGGTGAGCACAAGGTGGGATCAGCCCCAGCCTGTGCTCACCCACTTGGGTATTTTCAGCTTTCTGCCAAGAATCCAGGAGTTCTCCTTGGAGGGGGAACAGGCCAGCAAGACCAAGGAAGGTCACCATGGCAGACCTCAAACTACACTTCCCATGCTCAAAACCGAAACGAAGACCTCCCTGTCACACCTGCAATGCAAACTGCAGGTCAGGATCTGGGTCAGCTCCAGCTGGGGGTGAAATGGGAGGTGGGTGGAGGCCCCAGGGGATGCTGGAAAGGGCTGCTGGTGCCTTCAGGGCCTCCATCTCCTCCAGCTGAGCCATCTTCATGATTCAATTCTGTGTTCTGAGCTCCTGAGCCTCTCTGGAGGATTTGCCCCATCTCTATAAGTGTTGAAGGGCAGGTTGGATGGGGCTTGGAGCAACCTGGGCTGGTGGGAGGTGTCCCTGCCCATGCAGGGGGTTGGATCTAGGTGATCTTGAAGGTCCTTCCAACCCAAACCAGTCTGGGATTCCATAATTTCACCTCCTGTCTCCTGCTCTGAACAACGGCTCTTCCCTCCCCTCCCCTCATCATGGGTGATGTCAACATGGGAGTGTGGGGCCAGTGGGGAACTGATCCCCTGACCCAGAGGGCCATGTTGGGGTGTTCATCTCAGGGGGGTTTCTGAAGGTGGAGCAGACCCTGTTGGGGGGCTGCACAGCCCCTGCAGCTGCTGGTGCTTCCACTGCTGAACGTTCAGAGCACTTGAGGGAGGTGAGAAGCCTCCTAAAAATCATTTTCTGGTCCAATGCAGGGCAGGTGGTCTCAGGAAGCATTCACAGGGACTTGGCCACCCTCCCAGCTGCCAGCGATTGCAGAAGAGGAGAGGTCTGCTCCCTTCCTGCATGATGCTTGGATGGAGGGACAGCAGGGGCTGTGGAGACGAGCCAGCTTCAGCCTGGGAAACCTGGCTGACAGGAGCTGCCCAAGGCATGAGGAACTGAGTCAACTCCTGAGTGCTGAGGCTGGGTATGACATCTTCTTCTGCCCCATGACATCAACCACACCCTGCTCCGGGCAGCTCCAAGTTGCCTCCAAGCTGGAGGCATGAGAGGCAGGAGGATCTCAGCCAGCAGGTGGGTCAGACCTTTCCCTTGCTGTTGCAGCAACCCGTCTATGAGGGCAAACTACATTCTGCAGCTCCTGGAGACCTACCACATTCGTCGGGAGGACTGGAGCAGGAGGGTGGAGCAGAACAGGCGGAGGCATCTCCAGAATAAGAATCTCTTCTGGTAAATCTCTCCAGCTGTGGATGGTGGCTCCAAACCCCCTGCAGTGCCCTGTACCCCACAACCAGGACCACCCAGGGGAAGGGGGTCTCTGGTGGGCACCCCTGGTGGGAGAGCAGCAGGCTGGGCTTGGGAGGTTGGCACCTGGAATGAGGGCACCCTGGGCACCTTGGTAGGGTCTTTGGTAGGACCAGAAAGTTGTAGGTGCCCCAAGAGAAAAGGGTTCCTCCAGAGTTTTCTACCTACCCACTGAGACCTCTCACCCTGTGGACTGATGCCTCTTTGGCCCAAAGTCTCCTCCCTTGCCCAACCCATCCTGGAAGTGTTCAAGATTGGATGGGGCAACCTGGTCTGGTGGTGGGTGCCCCTGCCCATGGCAGGGAGTTGGGACTAGAAGGTCTTCAAAATCCCTTCCAACCAAAACCAGCCTGGGAAGCTGGGATCCCCAGGCTGATTGCCTGCACATGGGACCTTCTCATTGCCTGGCATGCCAGGGTTTGTGTCCCACCAGAAGAAGCAGGGAAACACTAGGAGGAGCAGATCCCATAATATCCAGCTGGAACTAAGCAGGGAGACTTTCTGGCCCCTGCTCCCCACCCAGTGCCACCAACCTGTCTCTCCTTAATGCCACAGCATTGGGCAGCAGATGACTCTCCAAGATCCAAAGAAAAGGTACCTGGACCCCTGGCAGAACCAAGGACACGTGATTATGATGGAGAAGTCTGTAAATGACATCCTGGGCCCTACCGGGCATGGGAAGCCCTGTGGTCTCCGTCTCTACTACATTCCTATTAAATCTGGTCCCCACCTCTCTTCTGGGTGGCTGCACTTCCTCTTCCAAACCTGTCTGGAGCCAGGGTGGGCTCCGGGTGCTGTGGACATTGCCATGAGACATCTGTGACTTGGGGGACCTCCAGACTGAGCAGAAATGGGAGCTCTGGGGCTCAGTAGAGGGTTGATGGAGTGGGGTGAGAGACCTCCATGGGAGCTCTGTGGTCCATGCAGTGCTGGGGGGCACCAGGGCTCACCTGCTGCATCTCCTGTGGGGTGTGGAGAGATGGGGAGGAGGAAGGTGGTGGGACATGGAACAGCGAGCTCCCACCCCCACCAGGTCCTTCCATCTCCACCAGAGCTGAGCCCAACCTGTGCCAGGGCCAGAAACAGCCAAAGATGCTCTGGAGCCACCAAAGCACCTTCTTGAAAGTGTAAAATTGGGAAAGGTCTTCAAAATCCCTTCCAACCAAAACCAGCCTGGGAAGCTGGGATCCCCAGGCTGATTGCCTGCACATGGGACCTTCTCATTGCCTGGCATGCCAGGGTTTGTGTCCCACCAGAAGAAGCAGGGAAACACTAGGAGGAGCAGATCCCATAATATCCAGCTGGAACTAAGCAGGGAGACTTTCTGGCCCCTGCTCCCCACCCAGTGCCACCAACCTGTCTCTCCTTAATGCCACAGCATTGGGCAGCAGATGACTCTCCAAGATCCAAAGAAAAGGTACCTGGACCCCTGGCAGAACCAAGGACACGTGATTATGATGGAGAAGTCTGTAAATGACATCCTGGGCTCTACCGGGCATGGGAAGCCCTGTGGTCTCCGTCTCTACTACATTCCTATTAAATCTGGTCCCCACCTCTCTTCTGGGTGGCTGCACTTCCTCTTCCAAACCTGTCTGGAGCCAGGGTGGGCTCCGGGTGCTGTGGACATTGCCATGAGACATCTGTGACTTGGGGGACCTCCAGACTGAGCAGAAATGGGAGCTCTGGGGCTCAGTAGAGGGTTGATGGAGTGGGGTGAGAGACCTCCATGGGAGCTCTGTGGTCCATGCAGTGCTGGGGGGCACCAGGGCTCACCTGCTGCATCTCCTGTGGGGTGTGGAGAGATGGGGAGGAGGAAGGTGGTGGGACATGGAACAGCGAGCTCCCACCCCCACCAGGTCCTTCCATCTCCACCAGAGCTGAGCCCAACCTGTGCCAGGGCCAGAAACAGCCAAAGATGCTCTGGAGCCACCAAAGCACCTTCTTGAAAGTGTAAAATTGGGAGGGGGGGGGGGAACAGGGAGGAGTTCCTTTCATCACCAAGGAATTCAAAAGTTGTGTTTAACGGAGGGATGAAAAACATGGGACCCTCAACTGTGTCCCCATCTCAGCAGAGTGGGACATACACAGGGTGGTCCCAACAGAGGGCACATGGGACCATTGTGATGGCCCTGTCTGGGAGCCCACAAACATGACTAGAGGAGAGACAGGCAGGGACAGGGGAGCTCTGGGAGAGCCAACTCCAGGCCCTCTGTCCTCTCCAGAGGTGAGGACATTTTGGTGTGCTCAAGGGAGGAGAAAGCCCTGATGGAGACTGAAGGAAGAGAGAATCATTCTGGCATTGGATCCATCTCTCTTGGCCAATTGCTACCCCAGACCACCTCATACCACCCATTCATGGTGCAGATGCAGTGGTAAAGAAGCTGAAAGGACAGAAAATCAGGTTTTTTTCTCCAAACCAGGCCTAGAGGAGGAAAGGGTAGGGAGCTCTGACCCACACACCCCATCAGCTGGGCTACCAGAGGGCAAAAATGGGATGGCAGGAGGATTAAAAGTGTCACAGAAGCAGTTGGATGGCTGGTCTGGGAAGAAAACCAAGGGCTGAAAGGTCCCAGTGCCAGCACAAACCCTGGAGACATGAGCTTGGAGGACAAGGCTCCAAACTGAGGAGACCTCCAAGGCTGAGCCCAGCCAAGAGGGCTGTCTGACCCGGGCTTCCCTGGGACAGGGCAATGTCACCAGGGGAGGATTTCCCTGCAGGGACCACAGCCGGGCAGGGAGGTGGCAGTGGGACCCCAGGGACACTGAGTGAGGGGCCCTGGGGACATCCCAGCTTACCTGGACCTCCCTGCCCAGGGTCTTCCCCAGGCATCACTCAGCTCCCCATGGAGACCCTTGTACCACTTGTATTTTAAACTGAATTGCCACAGCTTGGCAATTGGTCACTTCTCCCAAGGAGCAAGTGATGGGACAAGAGGAAACGGCCTCAAGTTGCTCAGGGGAGGTTGAGGTTGGATCTTGGGAACAGTTTCTTCCCCAAAGGGCTGTCAGGCCCTGGCCCAGGCTGCCCAGGGGGGAGTCCCCATCCCTGGAGGGGTTTCCAAGCCCTGGAGAAGTGGAGCTGAGGGACACGGGGCAGGGGTGGCCTTGGCAGGGCTGGGGGAAGGGTTGGACTGGGTGATCTTAAAGGTCTTTTCCACCTAGAACAATTCTGTGATTCTATGGAACTCGTTGCATCTCCCACCGAGGATGCTGCAAAGTCCCTCAGTTCCTCCCCTCTTGCACCCCTCAGATGCAGCTGAAACTCGTCCCAGCTCCAACGCGTGATCCCCCTCCCCCGCTGGGATGTCCCGGTGGCACCACGTCCCCTCCACAGCCCCCTCCTGTCCCCGAGGTGCCACCCCAGCCTTTCCCACAACCCCAGCCCTCCCGGGGGCAGCACCCGAACCCCCTTTCGCAGCCACTTGAAAGGCGTCGGGGCGGGTTCTCCGGCGGTGCCAGGGGAGGGGACAAGGCGGGGATGATGTCCCCAGGGATGTCCCCAGGGATGTCCCCAGGGCCCCGGCGCGTGGCTGTGATCGTATAGTGGTCAGTACTCTGCGTTGTGGCCGCAGCAACCTCGGTTCGAATCCGAGTCACAGCAAAACCAGCTTTTTCTCACCCCTTGGAGCACCCTCTGGAGATGCAGGGGGGGGGTGGGGGTTTGTCCCGCCCAGACATCACGCCCTGGGAGGAGGTGACAAAGCTCTTGAGGTCCTTTCCCCTCCTCCAAGTCACCAGACTCAGCCCGACCTGTCGGGGCTTCCCGGTGGGAACGCGCCCCGGCTGCTTTTTCCCGGCGGAGCTGGAGCCTTGAAGAAGGAATCGCCCCGCAAGAAGAGGACCAGGCGATGCTGTGGCCAACCTGGAGGGCAGGGAGGCTGCCCCAGGCTCAGCAGAGCCAAGGAGCTCCCCCAGGAGGGACCTGCCGCGGCCACCGCTCGAAGAAGAAGGAAGGTGAAAGCTCTCCCAGCTCCTGGGAACGGGAATTTCAGCTGCAGCAGCTCCAGGGAGGCTTCCACAGCACAGGTCAAACCCACCCAGCACGGAGGGACAGCCCTGACACGCTGTGGGTCTGGGAACCAGAGGTCCCGTGGGCACCGAGAGGCAGGGAGGGATCTCTGGGCTCCCCAGGAGGTGCTTCAGCTCCAGAAAGTGCTCTAAGCAGTTTCCTCTTCAGCTGCCTGCAGGGCACGGAGACACCCTGAGGTCCTGGTGCCCTCTCCTGACAGCTGTGCAGAGCACACGGCAGCTTGCAGGAGGAAATTGCACCTGAGCCCCTCCAGGTCTCTCCCGGGCAGCTCAGAAGGTGCTGAAGGCAGCAAAGAGCTGCCGGCACCCGGGGGGACGCAGGGAAAGCTCGAAAAGCCTTTTCCCTTCTGAAAGTGACTCAGAAAGAAGACCAGCCCGTAGAGAAGTTGTCCTTCAGCAGCAGAAGTTACCTGTCCCACCTGGACACAGCAGGAGCCCTGCTTGCAGAGGAACCAGCTGGAGGAGATGAGGTGGAAGTGAGAGGCAACAGGGCTGGAGGGAGCTCGAGGTGACAAGCAACAGAATCACAGGAGCTTTGTTGCTGGAGATCTGGTGATCACCTGGTCCCATCCTCTGCTCCAGCAGGGCCGTCCAGGGCTGGTTGCCCAGGGCCACCCAACTTTGGAATAGCTCCAAGACTCCACCATCTCCCTGAGCAACCTGTGCCACTGCACAGGTGTCCCCTGATGGTCAGAGGGAGCCTCCTGTGCTCCAGTTTGTGCCCGTGGCCTCTGGTCATGGCACTGGGCACCACTGGGAAGAGCCTGGCTTACCCTCCTAGGAGAGATGCTCCAGCCCCTTCATCATCTCCATGAAAAATCAGGCCCAGCAGGAACCCAACCTCTGAGGATGGTCCGTTTGGGCACCTAAACAGGTCTCAGTGAGCAAGGGAGAAGGTCGATTCCTCCATCCCCACCTCAGCAGCTCCAGGTGGGACTATCCCAGCAGGAAGAAGAGTTGCTCCTGCCCACGGGCTCCTAAAGGATAATTTCTTTGCCTGAACAGGGGCTTGAACCCTGGACCCTCAGATTAAAAGTCTGATGCTCTCCCAGCTGAGCTATCCAGGCTCCTGGAGGGGATTTTGGGGGGGTCCAGGACAGGCAGGGAGGTCCACCCCCCCCACACACACACACTGCAGCACTGGTGGGACAACCTGGGGACTCCTTGGAGCTCCCCCCCCCTGCTCCACCTCAGAGGAGACATCATCCCACCAGGAGCACCCCAGGACCCTGCCCTGCCCCAGGAACCCTTCCTCAGGCCAGGAGGGGGACCCTGGGGTGGAGGTGACACATAAATGCCAGGTTTGTCCTCATGGGGACAGCCAAAAGCCAGGGTGACAAGGAGGAGGAGAAGAGCCTGGTGGAGGCTGTGGGTGAGGAAAATAATAAGCCAGCAGCTGTGGGCTTTGAACTCAGTTATCCCAGCACCCAACACCAGCTCCTTAGCCCTCTCAGCTGTGCTGCTGGTGCTGCCAGGGCTTGGGACTGGGATTGTCCTGTGGGCTGGACCAGCCTCCCACTTGGGACTGATCCTCAGGTGGCTGCAGGAAGGATGGTTTGCAGAGACGTGGTCTAGGATGGGGCCACCAGCTCAGACCAGTTCCTAAAGGCCACCTGTCCCTTTCTCTTGCCCTTCCTCCCTGTTCTACTGGAAAGGACTCCTCTGTTCCATGAGGAACCTTCCAGTGTCCTGCAGACCCAACCCACCTGGCCCTTGCCTGTGAGGAAGAAGACATCGTCCCTTCAGGAGGAGAGTGTGACTTTTCTGAAGCTAACCCACTGTGTTGGAGCTCTTTGTGCCTGTCCTGGCCAAGCTGGAAGGAAAACCTCCCCTGGGAAGGCTGAAGCTTTCTGCCCCAGAGCTCATCTCCAGAGAAGATGCTGGATCTGAAGGATCTGTAAGCAGAGGATGGGGCAGGACTTGGGGTGAGCACTGATTTCCTATGATTCCTGTTCATACTCCTGGAGTGTCCTCAGGTTTTTGTCCACCAAGGAGAACATGCTGGAGCTGCATCCCCAGATCCTTCCTCCCCTGAGCCCCATGAGCTGCTGGTGCCACCGAGCTGAGCCCAGGGGTGACACTGATCCCTGAGGGGGGCTGCAGAACACCCCCCCACCCTGGGTCCAACCTCCTCCTCTCCACGGTCCATATGTTCAGCCCTCACTTCCCAGGGCAGGAGGGCTTTGCTTGGGCAGGGCAGGGCTTGGGTGCACCAGGAGCCTGGCTGTGTCGTGGGGATGGAGTCTCCCAAGGGACTTGGAGGGCATGGGGACCCTGTTTCTGTGTCCTCAGGTGGATTTGTAACCCCCTCCTTCAGAGCAGGCACTTCAAAACCCACCAAAAAAAAAAATAAAAAGCCCTGCTGGAGCTGTCACCTTCCTCTTCCTCCCCCCGGGGGCTGGACTGTGGCCCAGGGTCCCTGGGGACCTGCCAGCAGCTCCCTACCTGTGCCCCGGGGTGGGGGGAGAGTCCTGGGCAGGGGCTGGAGGAGGAGCCAGGGGGGGGCAGCCAGCCCCC
>NW_009952354.1:341789-342281 GCF_000747805.2 Chaetura pelagica | reverse complement strand
CCAGGGGGAGCCGCGGCGCCGGGCTGGTTTTGCTGGCCCTGTGGCTGCTCCCGCAGCCCAGCTCCCAGTTCTGGCTCTTCAATGTCCTCTTCCCACCCACCAGCACCCCAGAAGCTCCCCCGACCAACAGCACGCCGCCCGTGGTGCTCGGTAAGGTCCCACCGGGGGGTGGGGGGACACCCCGGGGACCCCCGCAGCCCTCCCGGAGCCGGGCGGGGGGCTGGGGGGCTCTTGGCACTGCTCGGGGGCTCCTGGCACTGCTCGGGGGATCTTTGCAGTTAGATCCACCAAGGAGGGGGTGACACACGGCTCCAGGTCCCCTCCAGTCCCCTGTCCCCGTGCTGGGGACACGGGGCTGGCTGGAGCTGGAGCAGAAAGCAAATGAGGCTCCAAGATCTCATGGCTGGACCAGAAGGGGGTTTAGAACTTGCTCAGTTCAGGGAGGGGGGGCTTGCAGCACATCCTCTGGTGTCCTCTGCTGCCATCAGAACT
>NW_009952354.1:333989-341686 GCF_000747805.2 Chaetura pelagica | reverse complement strand
CCTGGCAGTGTTGAAGGGCAGGTTGGATGGGGCTTGGAGCAACCTGGGCTGGTGGGAGGTGTCCCTGCCCATGCAGGGGGGTTGGATCTAGATGGTCTTTAAGGTCCCTTCCAACCCAAACCCTTCCATGATCCATGATGCTGTGATTCTACAGGGAGGTCATCCTCTGTGGCTGCATGATCCCACATCCCACCCCATGCCCACCCTGCCCAGGCTGGTGTAGAAGAGAGCAGGAGGTGCTGGGGGGGGGGGGGAAAGGAGAAGTTGGGGCATCCCCTTGGGGGTGTGGGAGCAGGTGGTACCTCATCCTGCACGGCTCTGCTGTCCCTTGTCCCCCTGCCACCACCAGGGACCCGAGCTGGGGTCTTGCTGTGATTCTGCTGAGCAGAATTGGGGTTTTTCTCCTTTATCTGAGTTTCCCCTCCAAAAAGAGAAGAGAAAAAGCAGAAGGTCCCTGTTGCAATGCCCAGGGCTGAGCCACAGACTCCCTTCCCATCCGAGGGGACGGCGTCTGGAGCCTCGGTGCCCTGGGAGAGGTGCTGCTGGTGGCCAGGAGACCCAGTGGCCATCACCAGGTGGCCATCACCAGGTGCCTCTTCTCAGGCTGGTTTGTGAGGGTCAGAGCATCTCCCCGTGCCCCCAGCCCCTGTCCCTGCACCCAGCCGGGTCCCCCAGCTCCACGTGCCTCTCGGCATCCTCAGGGAGCCCATCCCCCTGGGCCGGGTGTCCCAGAACCCCCAGTGCCCTTGGGACCGCCGATAACCCCTCTGCCCCCACAGGAACTCCCTTAATAATTACCTAATGTTCCCTGGAAGGGGGGGCAGAGCTCAGGGCTGCGTCCCGGGGGCAGGGGTGCTGGTTCTGCATCCTCAGGTGCCAGCAGAGCAGCTCCTGGTCCTGCTCTTATTTGCTGGCTGGGAAGGTCCTCCCTGCCTGGGCTCTCCTACCCTGAGGTCCACTTGGGTAGCCTGATCCCCAAGCAGGTGCTTGGAAGGCAGGATTAGACCCTGCTCTAGGGGATCCTGCTCTTGCAGGGGGGTGGGACTAGATGATTTCCAGAGGTCCCTTCCAGCCCCAGCCACTCTGTGGTTCTGTGACCCTCCCTGTGTCCCTGGGGAGATGCTGCAAAGGTGAGGGAGCCGTGGATTAGGTTGAGGGAGTCGAACACCAGCTCCTCATCTCCTCTTGCCTGGGATGAGGCTTTTGGAGGCTGCAGCCTCTGCCACAGCACAGCCCAGCATCTAGAGGGACCTCAGACCACAGAGCTTCTCCTTGGGGGTCCTTGAGGGAAGCTCCTTATGTGGGACATGGAGCTGTCAGTGCCTGCAGAAGGTCCACACTGTCCCCAGTCCAGGACCACTGTGGCTGTGGGATTCATCACTCAGTGGTCCCATCCCACCACAGCCACTGTCCCCTGCAGGCCCAGCACCTCTTGTCCTCCCCCTGGAGCCAGCCCTCAGCTTCTGCACAGCAGCTGGGAATAGTCCCCGTGGCACAGGGACACGGGCCAGGGGGGCACGGGGTGGGGAGTCCCATCCTTGCCAGGAACCCCAGAGGCAGCCCAGGCACCACGGTGATGGTCACCCTTCCCCCAGGGAGCCCAGGTTGCACGTGGCAGCCCATGAACGTTCTTTAAAACCACGCTGTGTTTCCTATGCCTGCTGTTGGCATGGAATTCCCATGGGACATGGTTCTGCTCACCCCAGAGACCTTGCTCAGCCTGGAGGGAGGGTTTAAAGGTCAGGAAAACAGTGTGTGGGCTTTGGGTGCCAGCACCAGGGTGATTTTCAGCTCCCCAGGGACTCTGTGTATTCCCTAGCTGGTGGGACTGGGCAGCCCTGGGCACCACCCCCTTCATCCCTTGGGATGCAGCAAAGAGGAAGCTGGAAACCCAGGCAGGCAGTGGGGAATCCTGTGGGATGCTTCATGCTGGTGGGGTTGGCAGGTCTGGGGCTTCAACTGCCTGACAAGAGGTTGGAGTGAGGAGGGAGTTGGTGTCTTCTCCCAAGTGATGTGTGATAGGGCAAGAGGAAATGGCTTCAAGTTGCCCAGGGGAGGTTTAGGTTGGATCTTGGGAACAATTTCTCCCTGGAAAGGGCTGTCAGGCCCTGGCCCAGGCTGCCCAGAGTGGAGACCCCATCCCTGGAGGGGTTTCCAAGCCCTGTAGATGTGGAACTGAGGGACACGGGGCAGTGGTGGCCTTGGCAGGGCTGCCGGAAAGGTTGGACTCAATGATCTTAAAGGTCTGTTCCGACCAATCCAAGTCCATGATTCTGTGGCGGCAGCTTGGGCGAGTCACCCCATGGGAAGGGCAGCTCAGGGGTGACCCAGGAGGGGCTGGCAGTGCCACCTTCCCCCTCACCCCAGCTCGGAGCACCCTCACTCCTGCAGGGAGCAGGGTGGGGTGCCGGGCGGGACGGGTCCGTAGCTGCCCCTCTGCTGTCCCTCTCCGTGCCACCAGTGCCCGGGTGCCTCGGGAACCAGCTGGAAGCAAAGCTGGACAAGCCGGACGTGGTGAACTGGATGTGCTACCGCAAGACAGAGGATTATTTCACCATCTGGCTCAACCTCAACACCTTCCTGCCCGTGGGAGTCGACTGCTGGATCGATAACACCAGGTACCGCTCGTCCCCGCCCCGGGAGCTCCCGGGTAAATGACCTACCAGGGATGTCCCTCCCTTCTCCTCCCCCCCCCCCTGGCCACCACCTGGCACACATGGAAAACCACAGGAGCGTCACGGGACTGTTTGGGAACACAGTTGGCTGCCTTCTGTTCCCAGTGCCTGCCCCTTTCCCGTGTCCCTGCCAAGTGCTTGTGCCAACCAGGCCACCCTCAGCACCTACTGGAGATGCCACCACCTTGCCCGGGGCAGCAGGACCAGGGCAGTCACAGCTTCCCACCCCGAGGTGCTGGGTGGGGACCCCAGCTTGGGCACCAGTTCACTCCCCCCCATCTGCACCAACCTTGGAAACAGCCACCAAGGGCCAGGCTGCCACCCCAACCATCCTCAGCACCTACTGGAGATGCCACCACCCTGCCCGGGGCAGCAGGACCAGGGCAGTCACAGCTTCCTACCCCGAGGTGCTGGGTGGTCAGCAGGGACCCCAGCTTGGGCACCAGCTCAGCCCCCCATCTGCACCAGCTTCAGAAGCAGCCACCAAGGGCCAGGTTGGTGGTTCTTCTCGGGGACGTGGTCCTTCTCCCACTGCCCAGCCTGTCCCCACAGGGTGGTGTACAACAGGACCTCCCGGAAGATGTCCAACGCCCCGGGCGTGCACATCCGCGTGCCCGGCTTCGGGAAGACCTATTCCGTGGAATATCTGGACCAGAGCAAGCTGGCAGGTAAGAGCAGGAGAGGTGTGGGGTGTCCAGGGACCCCATGTCCTCCCTCATGTCCCCGTGTCTCCCCTGGGGACTGGTTCTTCAGAGAGCCCAGGTCACCTGGGACTGATGGACGTTGGCCCTGGGGACACAGTCCCTTCAAGTGCCACCTGGGACCAGCCCAGCCTTGATGCCCAGAGCCACAATGTCCTCTGGCTGAGCCACCAAGGACATTGTGGCCATGGCCAGGACCAGGATGGAAAAAAGATGGAGAGGAGAAGAGCACAGGCCCTAATTCACCCCCATTCTCTCTGCCCCCAGGCTACATGCACACCCTGGTGCAGAACCTGGTGAACAATGGCTACGTGAGGGACAAGACGGTCCGGGCAGCCCCCTATGACTGGAGGGTCGGGCCCCGTAAGTCTGTGGCCAGGCCACCCAAGCAGGGAGGGGAGCAGGATGGTTCTCAGGGGCTGGGTGAGGCACCTGGTGTGGAGGAACCTCTGGGCCACGGATGAGTGCCCACGGGGGTGGGCACTGGGCCATCCATGGTGCTCTCACATCAACGCGTGGCTGGCACTTGTGGCCTCTGCACCCACACCTCTCTCTGGTCGGGGCTCTTAGGGTCATCCCTGGAGCCCTGTGGCCATGGGTGAGGTGACCAAGAGCTGGTGCCCCTCTTGTCCCCAGAGGAGCAGCCCGAATACTTCCAGAAGCTGAAGGCCCTGATCGAGGAGATGCACGACGAGTACCAGCGCCCCGTGTTCCTCATTGCCCACAGCATGGGCAACCTCAACGTCCTCTACTTCTTGCTGCAGCAGACACAAGCCTGGAAAGACCAGTACATTGGGGGCTTCATCTCCCTGGGTGCCCCCTGGGGAGGGTCTGTCAAGCCCCTGCGTATCCTGGCATCTGGTGGGTGACTCCTGGTGTGCAGCCACCCCTTTGCTTCCTTGCTCTCTTGCAGAAGTGGAAGGGTGGTGGTGGTGGGGCAGGGAGGAGAAAAGGTGGGGGGCAGATGGCCTGGGGGTCTCTGGAGGCAGTGCTGGTGCTCTGGTGTTGATGCCACTGCTCCCTGAGGTGCTGACAAGCACTATGGAAGTTCTCAGGGCATGACCTGGAGGTTGCTCTAGTGTCCACGACTGGGGCTGGGGGGTTGGTGTGTATGGAAACCCACTGCCAGAAAGGTCCACCTGCAGCCTGGCCATCCCCCTGCCTCCACACGGGCTCTCAGCAGACAGCCTGCAGGACACCCCACCCAGGGTCAGCTCCTGGGCTGGGGTTGCTCCTTCACAGCCAGAAAACCACCCATCCTGGCCAAGAAAAGGGCTCAGCCAAAAGTCTCAGGGCTAGGGAAGGACTTTGGGACATGCTCACCCCCTTCTCACCACCTCCCCAGGCACCTGCACCACCTCCAGCCATGAAGGTTTCTGGACCTTCACACCAAACCACACAGCCGTTTTACAGCTGAGGCACTACCCAAGGGCCACCCACACCTCCCTGCACCGCTTGCTTGGACCTCCCCACATCTCCAAGCCCATCACCCATAAGCTTGGCTGCCTCCAGGCTTCAGCCTCCCTTCCCCCAGTTCCTCTTTAGTCTCTTCTCAGCCCAGAAGGCCACAGGCTTTTGCCCAATGCTGACAGCCCAGAATATCTACAAGTCACAAGCTGAGCCTCCAAAACCACATGGAATCAAAATCATGTGCTTCAGGGTTTGAACATCTGGCCCCTTGCATCACCCTTCAGTCATCTCCTCATAGTTTTTTCTTGGTTGCCCCAAGGGCCAGAGACATTTTTAAGGTTATCAGAGATCATTGCATGGTCAAGGGCCCCAGACACACCAAAACCACCCAGGCTTGCAGGATGCACGTAGGTTGGCCACCCATTATCAGCACCATCATCAGGCTCCTGTCCCTGCAGGCTGGTGTGGAGGTGCTGGGGTTGCAGGGCAAGTCCAGGGTTGGTTTGGTCAGAGCCATCACAGGTCCATGTTTCTACACACTCAGCCCCTCCTGGCAGATGGAGAACCCCTCTATTCTTGGGGGCAGAGGAAAATTAGACATGAGGAGGAAACTGTTTGGTGTGAGGGTGGTGAGAGCCTGGCCCAGGTTGCCCAGGGAAGCTGTGGCTGCCCCATCCCTGGCAGTGTTGAAGGGCAGGTTGGATGGGGCTTGGAGCAACCTGGGCTGGTGGGAGGTGACCCTGCCCATGCAGGGGGTGGGACTGGATGATCTTTGAGGTCCCTCCCAACCCAAATCAGTCTGTGATTCTATGTTATGGTGGAGAGAAGAGTTTGGAAGGTTGCTCTGGGTATCTGCAACAAGAGGGGTGAGGAGGTATGGTGCTGGGCAGGGCTAAGGAGGGGAAGATCTGACGTGGAACCACACCCCAGTTAGCTGTGGGTCACTGCTGGATGGGCTGAGCCCAGCACAGCCACCCAAGGGGCTGTACCCTTTCCCGGGGTACCCGTAGGTGCTGCTTGTGACGAGCCCCCATGTCCCCTGCAGGTGACAACCACGGCATCCCGCTCATGTCCAACATCAAGCTGCGTGAGGAGCAGCGCATGACCACCACCAGCCCCTGGATGTTCCCAACGAGCCTGGCCTGGCCCGAGACCCACGTTTTCATCTCCACCCCCTCTTACAACTACACCTACCGGGACTACAAACGCTTCTTCACCGCCGTCAACCTGGAGGACGGCTGGTACATGTGGGAGGACATGAAGGACCTGCTGAAGGACCTGCCTCCTCCCGGGGTGGACACGTACTGCCTCTATGGCACCGGCCACCCCACCGTGGAGACTTACATATACGACGAGCACTTCCCATACGAGGACCCCGTGGACATGGTGTACGGGGACGGGGACGACTCGGTGAACACGCGCAGCCTGGAGCTGTGCAAGCGGTGGCGTGGCCAGCAGAAGCACAGGGTGCACGTCCAGGAGCTGCGGGGCATCGACCACCTGAACATGGTCTTCAGCAACCTGACCCTCAGCGCCATCAATGAAATCCTGCTGGGGAGCCCGCAGGAGCCGGAGGAGCCGGGGCAGGGGAGATCCAGCCTGGAGACGGGGAAGTTAGGGAAGATCCTAGCTGGACAGAAGGTCCTCAAGGAGCCCAAAAAGAACGAGAAGGAATGAGGACCAGCTCCCCTCCACGCTGGCGGCCACCGCGAGCTGCCACGCAGGGGAGCAAAGGACTCAGGAGATGAGTTTGGAAGGCAAAGAAGCGAGACCACCAGCTCAGGTGGATGGGCTGGCACCCACCTCCACCTCCACGGGTTCCTCCTTGAGGAGCAGCAATTCATTACACTTCAGAGGCTTCTCACTGCCCACCCACGGGGGGAGGAGGGGGGCAATTAACCGCGCTGCCAGCTCATTAACATCCCACTCACCAATTAAGTTTGGCCCTTCAGGGGCCATGGAGCCTGTGGTGCTGCAGCCTCTGCAGCAGGAGGGCATCTCCTGTGATGGGAGCGGGGCTGTGGCCTGCGGGGACACAGGGGTGACACAGGGGTGACACGGAGGTGACACGGGGGTGGCACGGGGGTGGCACAGCAGGGGTGAGGCAGCCAGGCTTCCCAGGCAACAGCAGCTTGACAGCAGCAGATGTATCAAGTAATAAACACTTTGCTTCTGAGGTGGCCCTGTCCTGGTGGGGAGGGTGGCAGAGCCCAGGTCCCCGGGCCTGCTGGCATCCCGGGAACGGGGCTTGGGAAGAGCCACGAGCTCGGGGCTTGGGGACATGGCTGGGGATGGCCAAGTGACCAGAGTGACAATGTGACTGGGGTGGTGACATGGCTAGGACTGGTGGTGGGACTGGGGCTGGTGGTGGGAGTGGAGCAGGGGATGGGACTGGGGCAGGTGGTGGGAGTGGGGCAGGTGATGGGACTGGGGCAGGTGGTGGGACTGGGACAGGTGGTGGGACTGGGACAGGTGGTGGGAGTGGAGCAGGTGATGGGACTGGGACAGGTGGTGGGACTGGGACAGGTGGTGGGACTGGGATAGATGATAGGACTACGATGCCGACGCAGCTGGGCTTGGAGATGCAACTGGGGCAGGTGATGCTGCCAGGGCTGGTGACACAGCGGGGGCTGGAGATGTGACTGGGACTAGAGACACCACCGGGGCTGGGGACACAGCTGGGGTGGCAATGGGACCGACACTGGTGACACCACCGGGGCTGGGGATGCAAGTGGGGCTGGGGACACTGCCGGGGTCAGCAAGGCAACTGGGACTGGGGGTGTCCCGGGCTGGGGGTGACAGGGTCTGGGGGTGTCTGGGTCTGGGGATGACCCAGGACTGGGGGTGACAGGGTCTGGGGGTGTCCCGGGCTGCAGGTGTCCCGGGTCTGGGGATGTCCGGGGCTGGGGGT
>NW_009952354.1:331260-332160 GCF_000747805.2 Chaetura pelagica | reverse complement strand
CCCCCCGGGTGCTGCGGGGACCCCCCAGTGCTGAGGGACCCCCTTGGTGCTGAGGGAACCCCTTTGGTGCTGAGTGGATCCCAGTCTTGAGGGGACCCCCCGATGCTGGGGGACCCCCCGATGCTGAGGGGACCCCCCCGGGTGCTGAGGGGCTGGTGGGGAGGGCATCACCCACACGCAACACCCACCACCCTTCCCTGGGCGGCCCGGGGATGCTCAGCCCTGGGGGGAAGAGGAGGCAGGAGAGCCAGGCCCACCTTCCTCCCAGCCGTGAGGGTGCAGAGGTGAGTGGGGTCTCACCTGAGGTGGTGTCACCAGCCTGGAGTCCCCAGGGTGTACCAGGGTGGGGCTGCTCCGTGGCCCAGTCCTGGAGCTGCTCCGTGTGAACCCCCTTGGCCTGTTGTCCTGTCCAACCTCCCTCTGCTCAGCAGCTTCTGGATGTTATTAAACTCTTCTTCACTCACCTCCCTCACCTGCAGGAGCAGCACATGCTCTGTGGTTGATGTGGGTGATGGTCATACTGGTGCATACTGGCTTCAGACTGGTTTTGCTTACGGATGGGGCAGGAGCTGGTGCCCCACCAGGGACACGTTGCTGTTATGTTTGGCACTTGTTGCTGCAGAAATGGCAGCTGAGGGGCTGGGTGGCCACATGGGGAGTGGGTCCTTAGCCCAAAAGTCCCACTGATTAAGTCTGGGTTTTTTTGTGGAAGGCCTAAAGGTGCCTAAAGCACCTCATCAGATGTGGTTCTTTATGGTAACAGTTGGTGTAGACCCTGCTTAAGGCAGTTAGTATTGTTTTGTTTAACTGCTTGTGTCCCTCATATGCTACTGAAATAGTTCTGACTTGGTAGAGTTGGGTTATGGTTGGTAGAGTTGGGTTATGGTTGGTAGAGTTGGG
>NW_009952354.1:322692-330958 GCF_000747805.2 Chaetura pelagica | reverse complement strand
CCCCTGCATGGGCAGGGACACCTCCCACCAGCCCAGGCTGCTCCAATCCCCATCCAACCTGCCCTTCAACACTGCCAGGGATGGGGCAGCCACAGCTTCCCTGGGCAGCCTGGGCCAGGCTCTCACCATCTTGGCCTCCACAATGTGGGATGGCTCCTCTGAAGATCTCAGTGGCTTCTCAGGGTTTTCTTCCCACATTTAAACATGTAATGCCCTGAAATAAGTTGTGTAGAGCCATTTCCTCACTCCCTTTCCATTTTGGAACAATTGACTTCCAAGATGAATGATTGAGATAATTTCTCTCTGCAAGTCACTTGGAATGAATGAAATCAAGTGTTCATACCCAGTGTGAATGATCACACCCTGGGGCCTGAAATCCTTAATAAATTATGAAGTGTTGAGCACTTCTACCAGCCTTTCTCCCAGTGTGATGGGACAGCTGTTTGTGTCCCTGTTCCTTTCTTCCAAGCCTGCTTAACCTTCCAATCTCTTGTCTTGTGGGAGACTTTTCTCCTTGCCAGCCAACAATGAGCTGAAAACTGCTTTTCTTTTCAAACCCTGCATCAATCACAGGGGCTTAAATAAATGAGCTGTTTTGCTAAGCCAAGCACCTTTGGAACAAGAGCAGCCAAAGCAACACCACCTCCCTGCTTCCAGCTGGCTGCTCCACCAGCTGCTCCACACATTTCTGGTTTTAATAAAAAATGTAAATAAAGCAGGAGGATTCTTCCAGCCCCCTGGAGGTTCCTCACACTGGTCACGTCCCCAGTTTGTCCCAGTGACACGTGGATCTGGGGCTCCAGTTGTTATCCTGCAGCATCTGGTGGGTGCCTGATGGCAGGAGATGTTCTGCAGCCTCTTGGAAAAGTCAGCCTGTTATCTGAGGAATTTTGCTCCCTGGGATGTGCTCAGGAGGCCAGAAGGGAGTGTGTCCTTTGTTACCCTGCTTCTGGGCAGCAGCTGTGCTGGGTTTCTCTTGTCTCTGGGCTTTGGGTTCCCTGGGAGGAGGTGACTGAGCGGAGGTTGGGGGAAGGGATGGTCCATGTTGTGCCCCTGTCAGCAGGAGGGACCTTGTGGTGCAGCAAAAATGGTCCTGATTGTTCAGGCAACAAAACAAAACCCCCAAATTGAAAAAAAAACAACAAACAACACCCCAAAAAAACCCCGAAACAACAACACCACAAATTCTCCAGGAAAGACACAATGAGTAGAGAGGAAAAAACCAGCTGTGTGGAGAAAACTGTTCAGGGATGGAAGAATCAGGACCTTCTGCTGTGATGGGGAGGCTGCATTTGTAGACATTTTCAAGCAGTGACTTTCCCAGCCTATTAAGCTTCCCAGTCCAGGACCAAGTGCTGCTCCTGGACAGGGAATGTTTTACCTCCGTCAGCTAAGCGGCACTTGGTCCTGGACTGGGAAGCTTGGCCAGGTTCACAGCTGCAATAAAACTGCTGGAAAAACTCCAGAATTTGTTCAAAGTCATCATCATCTGCTGTGGGGTTTGTGTTCATAGGCTGGAGAAAGTCACTGCTGGAAAATGTCTACGAATGCAGACTAATTTTTTGGGGAAGGAAATGTGCTGATAAACTCTGGTGTTTTTAGATTCTTCAGAAATGTTTTCTGCCCAGCTTGCATGGAGAAACTCTTGAGGTGAAAAGCCAGTTGATGAGCTGAGCCCTTTTTGTGCAGCCCCCCCCCGGGCAGCCCCAATGCTCTTTCGCTTCTGCTTCTCCCACCTCCCACAGCTGCTGCCAGGGGTGACAAAAAGCAGCCAGGACATTCTGTGGGTCACACTGGGTGTGTTTAGTGGCCACCTGTCCTGGGGGCCACGCCCCGCTGACTTGGTCTGCTTGGGTTTTTAGATGTTGCATAATCTCATAGGGTGGTTTGAGTTGGAAGGGACCTTTAAGATCATCCAGTTCCAACCCCCTGCATGGGCAGGGACACCTCCCACCAGCCCAGGTTGCTCCAAACCCCATCCAACCTGCCCTTCAACACTGCCAGGGATGGGGCAGCCACAGCTTCCCTGGGCAACCTGGGCCAGGCTCTCACCACCCTCACACCAAACAATTTCCTCCTCATGTCTCACCTCAATCTCCCTCCTCCAGTTTTAATCCCTTCCCCCTTGTCCTCTCCCTCCCTGCCCTTGTCCCAAGTCCCTCCCCAGCTTTCCTGGAGCCCCTTCAGGCACTGGAAGCTGCTCTCAGGGCTCCCTGGAGCCTTCTCTTCTCCAGGCTGAACACCCCCACTCTCCCAGCCTGTCTCCAGACAGAGCTGCTCCAGCCTTCCCATCATCTCCATGGCCTCCTCTGGAGCAACAGCTCCATGTCTCTCCTGCGTTGGAGGCTCCAGAGCTGTTCCCAGTTCTCCAGGTGGGGTCTCACCAGAGCAGAGGGTCAGAACCACCTCTGCACCTGCTCACTCTACATCTCACTTCACAGGCCTTGATCAGGGGTTCTCTCCATTGGGTTTTCTGGCAGGTGGGATTGGAGGGTGTGTTTAGAAGGTGTTTGCACTGATGTTGTGTTTCTGCCTGTGACAGGCCATCCGGATCATCCGTGCCGTCCTGGAGAAGTACGGGACCTACGAGAGCTTCGAGGTGGCCACGGGTGGGAGGCTGCTGAGCAAGTGCCAGATCTGGGCCATGATCCGAAAGTACATGCAGAAGGAAGGCTGCGTGGGAGAGGTAAATCCACCTCCTGCCTTGATCTCCTGGAAAAGGCAGCTGCAAATTATTTCTTTTCTGATCAAAAGGACTCGGATGAAGAAGTGGTTTGGGTGCAAAGGGGAAACTTTGCTCCTCTGAGCTGTAGTGTCCTTTCCTCCCCAGCCTGGCTGTCCTTGCTGTACCCTGGCTTTAGGGCATGGGTGCTGGTTCCCCACCAATTTCCCTGCATTTTTTTCAGCTTTTATCTCCGTTTTATGCTTGGGAGAGTGAGAGAAAGAGAGAGGAGGAGCTGCTCTGCCTGCATGGCCCTGGGGAGCCTTTTGCTGAGCTCTCAGTTCCTGCTGGGAGCAGTGGTGTGGCAGACATCACCAACAGCTGCCTTCCCAAGGCATTTCCTGCTGGCTTATGGTGCTTTGAAACCCCAAGCTCTGGTTTAAGGCTGGGAATATGTGGTCAGGATATGAGAGGAGCCATGTGTGATGGAGGGGGGGGAGGTTCAGGATTTCTTTATCTGGTTTCTCCTTTCCCCCAGCAGCATCCAGCATGGCATGTCCCACAGCTCCCGTTAAAGGGCTTTTTCTTCCCCCTTCCCACCAGCAAAGTGTGGGCAAAAGGCCTCCACCCTCCTGGGTTCAAGTGATGAGAAGGATTTCTGGACCTGGTTCTGCTTTTTTTGGCTGGGTGGGCTGTCTTCTGCTGTTGGCTGCAGGGCTGAAGGCTCCCTCACCTCAGCCTGGTGACCAGACTGTTTTTCCCAGCTCTGATTTGTCCCCTTTGTCTCCAAAGTTCATCACCAGCATTCCCCTGAGGCATCACCTTGCTCAGTGATTCCCAGCAGGTTTTGTGCCTGTAAAACCAGGAGTGAGTGGTTCCCTGAGGTCCCACCTGGCCTGGGGACGTTCCTCCTCCACTTCCCTTGGTCTTCCCTGATCTCTCCCAGAGATGTCTTGGATTTGGCACCTTGGTCCTCCTAAACTTTGTGTAGGACAGAAGGGATCTCTGCAAATCTCTTTCTGTCCTTCAGTGCCCAGAGCCATTCCCACCCCCCAGCCTGGTTGCTCCACAGTCCAGCTTAACAGACCTGCACTTGGGACTTGCTGGCTGTCCTCTACCTCTAATTACATTAATTGATTAAATTAAGTTATTTTGCTCTTCTCTGTTCATCTAAACCCGAATTGAGCCCTTGCTGGGCAGAAAGCCCATCTTCTTCCTTACATATTGGTGAACAACTGGCTTCCTTCCAGCCCTGTCTAATTTTCCCTTTGCTTAAGGCAACCCAGGGTTCAACAATTATGGTTGCTCCTCGACAGGGCCCTTGTATCCAAAACTTTTGTTAAGTGCTTGTAAGACCATGAAAAAGAGTTGGTTTGCAGGTTCCCCCTGGTTCCAAATTGAATTTCTGGGGAAGAGGGAAGGGTTTCATGCAGTGATGTTGGCAAGCTCTGCTCCTCACACAGAACAAAAACTTGCTGAACCTTGAGCATTGCTGATAACAGAACTGGGAGGGGTCAAACTTGGGTCTCCCTCCCCACTCCTGTGTCTGGAATTCCTGACTTTCACCTGATCTGTTCTGCTCTGCCATTTGTCTCCCTGAGATGTAGCAAACGACAACAAAAGGAGAGAAACTCCTCTGCTCGGCCCCAGTGAGACCTCACTTGGAGTGTTGTGTCCAGTTCTGGGCTCCCCAGTTCCAGAGGGACAGGGATTTGCTGGAGAGAGTCCAACAGAGCCTATGAGGATGATGAAGGGACTGGAACACCTGCCTGAGGGGGAAAGGCTGAGAGACCTGGGGCTGTTTAGTCTGCAGAGGAGAAGACTGAGGGGGGATCTAATGAATGTCTCTCAATACATGAGGGCAGCAAGAAGGCAGGACAAGCTCTTGTCACTTGTGCCCTGGGACAGGACGAGGGGTAATGGATTCAAACTGGAGCCCAGGAAGTTGCACCTCAACATGAGGAAGAACTTTTTTGCTGTGAGGGTGACAGAGCCCTGGGACAGGCTGCCCAGAGAGGTGGTGGAGTCTCCTTCTCTGGAGCCTTTCCAGCCCTGTCTGGATGCCTTTCTGAGTGACCTGCCCTGGTTTTGGTCCTCTCTGGCAGGGAGGTTGGACTGGGTGATCTTTGGAGGTCCCTTCCAACCCCTGACATGCTGTGATCCTGTGACTGTGCTGCCTGCAGGCAGCTGCCCTTTGTCCCCAGTGCCAAGGGGTGAAGGCAGGATCCAGCCCTCAGGCAACGTGCTGCTGGGTAAGTATTTGCATTATCATTAACTTTGTGTCTTCAAAAGCTTCTTTTTTGGGATCTGAGCTGGAGATCCTGAAGCTCTTCTGCTTTTCTTCTGGCTCAGGATCAAGCTGATGCTGCCAGAGCTTGGAGATCTCCATAGGGATTTCAGCGAGTTCCCAGCTGGTGGCAAAGAAACCCCTGGCTCCTCTGGTAAGTGCTGCACGTGGTGGGATCAAATTGGGAAAGAAAAAGGAAAAAAAGCTGTGTGTTTGTTCAGTCTGCCTCCTGTTCCAGCAGAAGGTGGAAAGACAACACTTCCCACGGTTTGGCTGAACTCCTGTGGGGCTCAGGATGCTTTGGGGGTTGTTGATGCTGTGTCTGTAGCCACCTCAGTGACCTGGTGAACATTGACTTGTCCTGCAGCTTAAAACCCTCCCAAATAAGATAAAAATCAGCACTTTTCAAGCCAGAGCACTGTTGTAAATATCACTTGGTGCTTGTTAAAGTAGGTTGTAGCTTCAGGAAAGCTCAGCCCTGGTCGGATGCTCAGGTGGGTAGGAGCAGGGAAGATGCAGTGTGGGACATGGGACATGGCAGAGGAAAAAACAAGGTATTTGTGTTATGATAAGTTCTTTTCAGGGGTGGGAATTAAGGTGCAATGGGAGGGGAGAGCTGGAGGTCATCAGAATGGCAGAGGTGAGCTGTGTGGACCATGTTTGGAGTCAATAAAATCAACTTTAATAATCAATACATTAACTTTATTGAGTTTATACAATATTTCACCTGCCTGGGTTGTTTTCAGAGGTGGCTTTTGAAATGGCACATGGGAAACCTGAGCAATTCAGGGGATGCTAAGGGAGCCCCAGCCTCCCACAGGGTAGCCCTGCTGGTTCAGGGACCTGGAGCTGCTGGATCCCTGTCACCTCGGGATTGAACCTGGAGGAATCCAGGATCAACAACTGAAAAGGGGGAAAAGTAGAGAGGGGGAGCCCGGGGGTGGTATTTTTTTAACAGGTTGAGGGAAAGCTGGTTTCAGAATGAGAGCACTTATCCTAGGGCAGGAGTTAGTTTTTCTGCATCTAGTTTCCTAAATTCCAATTTATTTGGGTTTGTTTTGTTTTCATACAGGGGAGGTGAAGCATGACAAGACAGCAGGATGTGGTCTTGGCCCTGTGGAGCATTCCCAGCCTACCAAGCATCCCATATCCTGGAACTGGAGCTCCAGATGGCAACACATGGGCTCCAGCGCTCCCAGTTGGAGCTGCAGGTTGGGCAGTGGAGCCCTGGGGACCTGAGGCTGTCCCAGTGTCCTGTCACCACCTCCGTGCTGCAGCATCTTCCAGGGAGGAGAAAAAGGATGGAATAGATTCCTCATCTTCTTTCTTCTGCTTAAAACTGGCCCCTGGCTCTGCCCTTCCCACATCCCAGGATTTCAGCCTTCGCTGCTCCCATTTGGGATGGCTGTGTTGGATGTCCAGGATATATTCCCATCACAGAGCTCACCTAAGAGATGGGAATTGCTTAATATCACCCCAAGACCCAGCTCATTTGTGCCTCCTTCTTCCTGCTTGTGCTGAAGCCACGACCACCCCTGCCTGTCCCAGCCCCAGTTGGGGCTGTTGGCAGAAGCTGGAGCTGCCCTGAGTCTTCTCCCCCCGTGGGAGCTCCACGGAGGTGATGATCTTGCTACAAACTAAACCTGGAGCATAAAACCAGTTGAGTTTGGATCAGTTCCAACCACAGTTTGTCCCAGGTCACCAAGATCCAAGGCTTGGAGCTGGAAGGATTCTCTTTCACACTGGTATGTTTTAATCCAGGTAAGCAGTTGCTCTGTGAGCATTTTGTGCTGTTTTTTTTTGCCCTGCCTGCTCTGTCCCGTTGCACTTGTGGCTTTAATAACAGCTCTGCACAAGAATAAATCTGGGTTAGAGCAAACCCTTTCTGTCTCCTCTCCTTTTTTCTTCTTCAATAAGAGACTGGAATTGCCACGTGGGCACATTTTCATCCTGAAAAGTGTCAGCTGTGGAATAATAAGATGTTTTTTTACAGTAACATGGATGTGGTGGAAGGATTTTGAGATGAAATTGGTGCGTGCCTGAAGGTCCTGGCATGGTCAGAAAATGTTGCTTGGCTGGCATGTTAAGTTTGGTTAATGCAGAGCAGCTCTCTCAGCTCCAGCACTTGTGGTAGCCAGGATTCCAAAAATAGGTGTTTTTTTTTCATGGATGATGACAGTCCTTGGTCCTGTGTGTGTGTCACCCAGTTCTGTTGTGAATCGCGTCCGGGACAAGTGGTTCCTGCTGCCAGGGGGGGTTGGTGTGGATCCATCCTCAGGGCTCGTGTCTTGGAGCCTGGACAGGGACAATCCACAGTCCATGAAAATGAAGCCAGAGCCTTGGTTCTCACATAAGATGTTTCTTGGGAGGGTCAGGAGGTTGGGACCATAAGGAAGCAGGCGCTGTTGGTTGGAGCTGGATGGATTTGGTGATGGAATTCCCTGTGCCGTGCCGTGGGAGTGGGCAGATCTCCCAAGGATGTCCATTGTCTGGGGCCACCAGATGGTGCAGAGCTCATGGGAACAAGCTGGGGGTGTTGCTGGAGCTGGGGGGATGCTGGTGGGGGTGGTGTTGGGTGCTGGAGCTGGGGGTGCTGGAACCAGGCTGCCCAGGTGGCCACTCAGGTTTGGCTGCAAAGAGATGGAAGTTGTGATTTCATCCTGTGGGATCATCTCCTGCCCCTTCCTCCTGCTCCCACCATCTGGGGTTTCTCTGTGGAGCCGCAGCACAAGTTGGTGACAACGTGGCAGCCTCACCTGTGGTGTCAAGGCTTCTTCTGACCACCCACCACCCTCTAAACATTTGCTTAGAGCTGAGATTCCACTGAGCAGCTCCTGGTGTGGCCATGGTGACACCTGTTGCCTCCTTCCCCTGCAGGTGGTGGTGCAGCTCACGGATGACCTCCTGTCACAGGCAGTGATGATGGTGGAGGACAGCAGGCCCACCCTGGCCATCAACCTGGCTGGAGCCCGGCAGCACTGGCTGGAGGGGATGCTGCGCCACGAGATAGGTCAGTGGGGTGCTTGGGGACAGCCTGGGGTTCTCACCAGGGGGATGGTTTGGGGGCTGTGAGGGCCATGGGACAAGAGGATGTCCCCTGGGTGCTGCAAGGAGGGGGCGGCTGCTCCTGGGTGGATTCCAGAAGAGGCTGAGGCCACCTGAGTCCTGCTCCACCTGGAGAACTGGGTCCAGTGCTGGGGTCCCCAACACAGGAAGGACATGGAGCTCCTGGAGAGAGTCCAGAGGAGGCCACAGAGATGATGGAGAGGGCTGGAGCAGCTCTGCTCTGGAGACAGGCTGGGAGAGTTGGGGTGTTC
>NW_009952354.1:312949-321148 GCF_000747805.2 Chaetura pelagica | reverse complement strand
CGTGCTGTTCCGCAAGCAGCCCTTCCTCTGGCGGGCAGCCCTGCTCTACTACACCATCGAGCGCGCCAGCCGCCTCTCCTTCTCCGCCCTCTTCCAGGACCTGGAGCAGTACGTCCAGGACGCCGGCGTCCGGTGGGAATACTGCGTGCGGGCCAAGAGGGGGCAGACCGACACCTCGCGGCCAGGTGATGCCTGGGGAAGCCTTGGCCTTTGGGGTTGTAGTCCCTTGGGTTTTAAAGGGAAAAAAAAAAAGAAAGGTGGGAGTGTTTTGCTGCTGGGCGAGTTGAATGTTACTGACCCCACCGCTGTGATCTGCACTGCATCCCTTCTCATGCCTCCCCATCCCTGGCTCCACATCCCTTCCCATCCCTGGCTCCACATCCCTCCCCATCCCTGGCTCCACATCCCTCCCCAGCTCCACATGCCTCCCCATTCTCAGCTCCTGGCTCCACATCCCTCCAGATCCCTGGCTCCACATCCCTCCAGATCCCTGCCTCCACATCCCTCTAGATCCCTGGCTTCACATCCCTCCCCATCCCTGGCTCCACATCCCTCCCCAGCTCCACATGCCTCCCCATTCTCAGCTCCCTATCGCTCCCAATCCCTGGCTCCACATCCCTCCCCATTCTCAGCTCCCTGTCCCTCCCAATCCCTGGCTCCACATCCCTACCCATCCCCGGATCCACATCCCTCCCCAGATCCACATCTCTCCCTATCCCAGGCTCCACATCCCTCCCATCCCTGGCCCCACTCCCACTCCTGGCCGTGCCACCAGCAGGCCCTGGCTCACTGGTGTCCCCAGCTCCAGGGTCATCACGCTGGTTCCTGGGCTCGCAGACGCTGAGGAGAGCAGAGGCAGTTGGGGATCCAGGCTCCTGCTCCACAGCCTCTCCTGCTTTTCCAGGCTGTTTCAGTAAGGACCAGGTCTACCTGGACGGGATTCTCCGCATCCTGCGCCATCGCCAGACCATCGACTTCCCTCTGCTGGCTGCACTTGGAAAGGTAACACCAGGGAGCAGGTGGCTGATCCCAGAGCTCCATCCCACCCCAGGGCTGACACAGGCTCCCTCTGGGTCCCAAAAACAAGCCCTTAGCTGGCAGCTCTTCAGCTCTTTGCCCTTTGCTGCTCCACGGATCTTGGTGGAACAGGGGAAGGCTGTGCTGGGTGGGATGCAAGGAAGGAGGGACAATCCATCCTCATCCGTGGGAGACCTTCAGGGAGAGGCTTAACCCCTGGGCTTATGTTCTGCCAGCCCCTCTGCCTTGGCCACACTGGCCCTGCCATCACCTGTCCCTGCAGTGACAGAAAATGACCAATTCCTTGCAAATCTCCCTCCACCTGGCTCTGCTGGAGGGGCTAAGGGGGGGGGATCCAGCCCTCCTCCTCCTTGGTGTCCTCTCCCTGCTTCCCATCAGGTCTCCTACGAAGATGTGAACCGGCTGAAGAAGTTTGGGGTGCTGGAGAAGGCCCGAATCCCCCATTTCATGCAGGACCTGGAGAGGTACATGAAGCAGCTGGATCACATTGTCACCACCAATGGCCTGAACGAGGAGGAGCTGGAGCAGCTGCTGCCCGACTGAGGGGATCATCCCCCCAAAACCAGTGCCCTGAGTCCAGCACCAGTGCCCTTTGTTGGATATTTATTGGGGCTGGAGCCTGGAGGGCAGAGCCTGGGCCCCCTGCTCCGTGCCCAGGTGGCCACTGTGCATGTAGGGCTGGTGGGGTCGGTGTCCACGTGGAGCTGGGCACCCAGCCATGCAGGAGGCTGTGATGGGGTGGCTGCCGTGCGAGGGGGGTCCTTGGGGTGCCATGGGGGGGTCCCAACAGAGTGGGGACACCACCTGGGGGGCTGGGGGCCCTGGGCTAAGCCTGCCAGGGTAGTAAGGGCTGGCCCAGCCCCTCTGTCTGCATTTCCCGCTCCCTACCCCTTCCCTCGTGCCACCCACCAGCAGCAGGAAGGACTTTAACAGCCCCCCCAAACCCCATCTCTGCTCTCCCCCTGCCCCCTCAGATGTTTGCCCACCATTAACCATTGCTCTGCACGCCAAGGACTGGGGCCACTCTGCCTGCCTCTGAGGGGCAGGAGGGCTCGGGGTTGGGGGGGATGGGGCTCAGGCTTGGATGTTAAAAGAAAGTGTAATAAAAATGATGTCATGAAAAATAAACAAACCCAACCAGCCATGTGGGTAAAAGGTTGTGGCTCAGCTGAAATGCCAGCCTGGCACTGCTGTGAGGGCTGCCTGTGTCTGGCTCACCCAGGCAAAGCTGCCTGGCTCCAACTGGGGGGGGAAAGGGAGGAGTCAGGAGAAGGAAGGGGCACTGGAGGGTGTAAAACAACCTGCTGGGCCGGGACATTAATGAAGCAAAGGAGGAAGAAGCAGGTGCTGCCCTGAGCTGTGCCTGGGCTCTGCTGCATGGTCCCTGCTACAGTTGTGGCAACCCCTGCTGTGCCATCCCCTGCTCTGCCACCCCAGGGAGGGTGGGTTTAAAAGCAAGGAAAAAAACAACCAACCAACCAATGCCTCCAGATTTAGCTTTGGCTTCTTTTGGCCACATCCCTCCCACAGAGCTCCCACAAAGGCAGCAGAGGCCATTTTGTGGCTGCAGAAGCCCAGGCTGAAGCCCAGCAGCTGGTTGTGTGGCTGCAGGCCCTGCCCCCAGCACCCCCAGCTGCAGCCCCTCTGCAGGTGTTGCTGCTCTGGCTGCACAATCAAGCCTGGGAAGGGAGGAGACCACTGGTCTTGGTGGGGTTTCACCTCCCTCTGCTCCAGGTCTCCAGGGACACACACTGTTTTTGCCAGCTCCCCTCTGCCACCACCACCCCCCCAGCACGAACACACCACTAGCAGGGTCAGACTCTGCTCTTTAATGCACCACTTCCTCCAACGTTGCACTCCCCAACCTCAAACACGGTAACAGAGCTGCTTTAAAAAGGTATTTACACCCCCACCCCCCCAGCATCACCCCCCTTTGTCATCCAAGGAGCAAGGAAGGCCCCAGCTGGCCCTAAGGAACCAGCAGGAAGTCTCTCGCTGCCTCCCAGCAGCGATGGCAGAGGGTAATCACAGCTACTGAGATGGTTTGGGATGGGTTTTGGTCGCCTCCCTGATGGAATAACAGGATGGAGATGAGAAACAGCCTTTTTCACCTGCCTCCCCAGGACCGGGCTAGAAGCGTTTCATCTGGCGCCGCTCCTGGCGCCGCTGCTTCTTCTCGCTGGGCTCCTGCGTGGCGGGAGAGGCCTCGGCCGAGAGCCAGGGCCCCAGGATGTTCACCCACAGCAGGTAGAGAGCACGGCCCGGAGCCTGCACGACACACGGGGCACAGACCTGGTCACTGCCCACAGCTCTGCTGCTGCTGAGGGAGCTGCGGTGTCTGCTGGAGCGGGGGCGGCAGAGCCGGGGGCCGGAGGCCAAAGGGAACGGGGCTGGTTCCCAGGGCTGGGGAGGTTGCACACGTGTGCAGCACTTGGGGCTCAGGCATGGGACAGAACCACAGAATCACCCTGGTTGGAAGGGACCTTGAAGATCATCAAGTCCAACCACAACCTACATGCCCCAACCATAACCTCATCTACCCCTGCAGTGCTTAAGTCATGTCCCTCAGCACCACATCTCTATTACTTTTCAACACTTCCAGGGATGGTGACTCCACCACCTCCCTGGGCAGCCTGTTCCACTGTCCAACCACTCTTTGGGTAAAGAAATTCCTTCTAATATCCAACCTAACCCTCCCCTGGTGCAGCTTCAGGCCATTTCCTCTGGTCCTGTCATTACTCACTTGGGAGAACAGTCCAACTCCCACTTCCCTACAACCTCCTTTCAGGCAGTTGTGGAGAGCAATGAGGTCTCCCCTCAGCCCCTTCTTCAAACTAAACACTCCCACTTCCCTCAGCCTCTCCTCTCAGGACTTGTTCTCCAGACCTTTCACCACAGCTTGGGAGCTTCTCTGGACCTGCTCCAGCATCTCAGCATCAGGGGGGAACTACCCAGGAAGATCCAGCTGCCCCGACCTGCTGCCTCTCCCTCCTTCCAAAAAACCCACCCACATTTCTCAAAATGGAAACAAACATGACCCGGGTGCTCTCCAGGGGACAACCCCCTGCCAGGCCAGCTACAATCAACCTATAAGGACCAAAAATTTTCCACACTCCCAATATTGTTTTATGTATCTTCATGGGATGCACTCAAAGAAACTCTGGGATTTTTTTTTAACTAACTGGAGACTTTTTGTCCTTGTGCAAAAGCATTTTGAGCCAGAGGCACATGACAAATGTCTCAGGAACAAAAAGTCTCTGGTGTGTCAGGGGGAAATCAAAGCCTGGATCTGCCAAGCTCCAGTGTCCAGCAGTTCCCAGTCTGTGCTGGGGAATGAATGACTGTGAAAACCAACCAAGCAGCAGCACAGCCTGTTTGCCACAGCCCCAGAAAGGCTCTAGACACAAAGATGGCTTTGATCTGCCTTGTGTTTCTTGTTGCCCTTTCACAGGACCCCAGAGAAAGGCCAAGGCCAGTCTGGTTTTTCTGTGGTTGGCCCTGAGGGATCAGCACTTCTTCCCCTGGTGTGGCCTCATTCTTAACAAGGTTTGACAGGGAAATTGAAAAACAAAAAAAAACTGATCTGAAAATCGTTTTGGCCTGAAAATGGACACTGAAATAAAATGGATCAATCTTGTCCTCAGTGCTGAAGACACAGAACTTCTTATTTGAAGACAAGAACAGGGAGAACACAGAGCAACAAGGAAAACCACAGGGACTTACCAAGAGCCAGAAGTACCAGACATAGAGTGAGAAGCAGCTGAGCACCTGGACCATGGCTGTCAGCAGGATGACATCCTTGAGGTGCCTGAGGGAAGAAAAGCCAACCATGAACCTCCCCTGCCAGCCCCTCTGCCAGCACAGGGACCAAAGGGCTGTCCCTGCAGCTCTGCTCTGCCACACACAGTGATCTGGAAGAACCAGAGCAGTGAAGAGAAAAAAAGAAATAGATCTGCTGAGCTGAAGAGCTCCCTGAAAAGGCAGAGGGAGAAAGCTGAGGAAGGCAGGGGAAGCCAAACCATGGCCCCTGCAGGCTGTGACAGCAGCCAGCACCCCCCATGTGACACCTACCAGGGCATGTCAAGCCACTCAGGTACTCACAGCTGGTGGCACTCAGGGAATGTTCCCTGTGTCATGTCACAGGCTGACAGACACACTCGGGGTCCCCACTGGGCTGGAGGGGCTGCACAGACACACATCATCACCCACAAGCTGAGCTGCAGCTACAGGCTGTTCCCCCCTGCAGGGTCCTCCAGACCAGCCTGAGGCAGAGCTTGGCAGCCCCAGCTGCCCACACCCCAACCACCACCCCCGGGGGGACCTGGTGCCCAGCAGAGGTAAATGGGCAACTGGTTTTTCAACACAAGCCACAGGGAGTGGCTGAGATGGGATAGAAAAACACCAGCTCCTTCAATCCCATGAAATCATCATCTGCTGGAGTAAGAACCACTTGAGTTACATCCAGGAATGGAGTCAAGAGCAGAGGTGGTGGGAATGGAAGAGCTCATCTCCTTCTGGGCAGAGCAAAGTGAGCAGGGACAACTGGGCCAGGCTGGGACACCCTGATCAGCACAAGCCACAGCAGGACCCACCACCAGCAGCTCTGTGGGGCCAAGAACCTCACACAGCAGAGCCTCCCCCTTCCCAAGCCAGAGCAACAGGCAGCATCTCTGCCAGTGACAGGCAGCAGGAGGGAAACACACTGGCACATGCCCAGCATTCCAGAAGCTGCTCCAACAGAGCACACAGGGATCAGCTGCAGCACACGCAGCTGAGGGGCAGGAAAATTTGGGTTAGAGGGGATTTAGGTGAGACATGAGGAGGAAATTGTTTGGTGTGAGGGTGGTGAGAGCCTGGCCCAGGTTGCCCAGGGAAGCTGTGGCTGCCCCATCCCTGGCAGTGTTGAAGGGCAGGTTGGATGGGGCTTGGAGCAGCCTGGGCTGGTGGGAGGTGTCCCTGCCCATGCAGGGGGTGGGACTGGGTGAGCTTTAAGGCCCCTCCAGCCCAAACCAGCCTGGGATTCAGTGATTCTATGAAAACACCTGCTCTGAATGTCACTGCCAGCCTGGAGTGGCTCCCCCATCCCAGAGGGAAACCAGAGTGCTTCCCCCATCCCTCAGCTGACAAACAGACACACTCAGCAGGAGGAGCACAAAGTGCTCATTAAACTAATGAGACTCAGGGCTGAGGACTCTGGGCAGGCTCTGGTGCATAAACACAGGGTCGGGGGGGGGGGAACTTCAGCTGTGCAGGTTTTGGTTTTGCAGCTTTGCAGGTGCATCTGTTCCTTTTAACATGTCACAAAACTCACCCCACTCAGCAGGACACCCCAGACAACATCCAGCTTCTGCACTTTCCTTCCTGCACTGCCCTTGTTCTGTTTCACAAAGAAGTATCCAAAGTATTTCATGCTTCTCCTCAGGAGAGCCAAACCAGGAGAAAAACCCCCAGCTGACCAGCAGGGAAAAGAAACCACTGAAGGCTGAAGAGGGTGTCAAGCACCCAGCTCACAAATCACAGCAGAAATCACTTCCTCTCTTTCCATCAGAGAAGACAGTGGCAGGACAAGGGGTGATGGTTTTAAACTGAGAGAGGAGAGATTTAGGTGAGATATTAGGAGGAAACTCTTCACTCTCAGGGTTGTGAGGAACTGGGATGGGTTGCCCAGGGAGGCTGTTGATGCCCCATCCCTGGAGGTTTTTAAGGCCAGGTTGGAGGAGGTTTTGTGCAACCTGGTCTAGTGGTCCCTGCTCATGGCAGGGGGGTTGGAGCTTGATGATCTTTAAGGTCCCTTCCAACCTAATGACTCTATGATTCTGTGAATCTTCCCAGCCACCCTGTCCCTCAGCTGAGTCTCACACCACACACCTGAGAAACGTGCTGCTCTGCCAACCAGCACAGGAGAGCTCATCCCCTGCAGGCAGCACAGCACGTCCCCCTGCTGGCAACATCCCCAGGCATCTCCTGGCTGCAGAGGTAAAACTTTCTGTTAAGAAAAATCTATAAATCCATTCAGGGCCCTTCCAGCATGAGGACACCTGATGTGAGCAGAGGGATCTGACAGAAACAAGGCTGTGCTTCTTCAAAAGCAAAGAGAAACTTTCAACCTGGGGCTGAGGGTGTGGGAGGGAGGGGGCCAAGCACCCCAGGGACCTCACTGGGCATGTGCCAAAGGTCCCCAGCAAAAGCTGGAGAAGCTGGAGGCTGTGGGCAGGGAGGATAGGGAGCAAGTCTGACGTGATGACCACTGCTGGGCAGCCTTCTGTACATGGTTTGTGAACCAACTGCTGGAAAACACAGGTATCTAGAAGGTATTTCTGCTCTTTAAGAATCACAGGATGGCTGGGGTTGGAAGGGACCTCTGGAGATCATCTGGTCCAACCCCTCTGCCAGAGCAGGATCCCCTAGATCCCCTAGAGCAGATCCCACAGGAACACATCCAGACAGGTCTGGAATGTCTCCAGGGATGGAGCCTCCACCACCTCCCTGGGCAGCCTGTCCCAACACCCTCAGAGTAAAGAAGTATTTTATTTTCTCATTTAAATCACGTTGCAGGAATTACTGGTGTGTGTTCCTTGACCAAGGAAAAGAGGGTTGCAGCACCACCAAGACCACGAGGCAGGGAAACACTGCAGACAGGAGGAATGCAGAGCACAGGGGGCAGAAAAGGCTGAGGAGGTGAGAGGAGCTGGCTGGGACAGAGAGGAGACTTTTTTAGTGTGCAGAGCACAGCGTGTAGGCTGGTTTGCAGCCTGGGTGGGGCAAGTGGCAGTGGGTGCCCTCCTGCTCTGCCAAGCACCACCTGCAGTGCTGGTTCAAACAGAGCAGGTACATCTCTGTGTGCCACGGCAGCGTGCACAGCGTCGGTGCTGCCTCCGGGCTGAAAGCTGCTCCTGCAGGGATCTCCTACCTGTGCAGCTCAGGCTGGCACACCCCTCCTGGGGCAGGGAGCTCAGCTTGGGGACGTTCTTGGTAAAAACACCCACGGGCTTCCAGCTGTGCCCGCGGGCTGAGGGGGAGCCCAATCCCGGGGGGGGGGTCCCTCCGGGCTCTGCACACGCTCAGGCAGCAGCTCCTGCTCACCTGGGCTGGTGTGGACACTCACTCTGCCATCCCCTGCTCCATATTCAGGTCGATCCCCCCGTCGGCCAGGCTGGCGGC
>NW_009952354.1:310281-310799 GCF_000747805.2 Chaetura pelagica | reverse complement strand
CCCCGTCCCTGCCCCGGAGTCCTCCCGTTCCTCAGCCCTGGGGGTCCCACGCGTGTCCCCGCGGCCCCCCCCGCGGCCCTGGAGGGGGGGGGTTTGGGGGTTCCATGGGCCTGGGGTGTCAGTGCCTGCCCTTCCCGCCTGCCCCCCCGGCATCGGCACCGTCGCAGCCCCTCGGGTGCCCGTCCTGGTTCCCCCCCAGCAGCCCAGCCCAGGGCAGACACGTCGCTCTCTCCTCATCAGATCATTTTGGGCTGGAAAAGCCGTTTATGAGGCCACGGGGCCCAGCTGCTCACCCAGCAGGCTGGTGGTGCTGCCCGGGCTGCGAGCTGGGGGCCACAGAGACCCTGCAGCAGCTTCATCTCGCTCTTTTCACACCCGGGACGCTGCTCTCCAAGCTTGAAGCCCCAGGGCTGGGAGCTGAGCCTGCCCAACTTGTCACCCTGCAGGGCCCCTGGGCCTCCCTGGGCTGGGAACAGCCACAGCCCCGTGGCCACTTCCCTGGGAGGTTCCTTCACTCC
>NW_009952354.1:300906-310082 GCF_000747805.2 Chaetura pelagica | reverse complement strand
TTTCCCTGGAGGTGCCTTCACTCCATGCCTGCTCTTCCACAGCAGGAACATCTTCCTGCCAGCCATTCCTCCAGGCTTCTTCCCGCTTCTCTGCCACAGCTCCCACAGATCAGCACCACCCCCCTCCTTGCCTGCTTTGGCCCCTTTTCCCCCCAAAAAAACCCCTTTGGGACAAGGACACAGCCCCGAGTTCTCCCACAAGTGTTTATTGTCCCAGCGGGCGGGAGGCTGAGGCAGCCCTGGTGCCCTGTGGCTGTTGCCCCAACACCCTGGGGAGAAGCCAGAGGCAGGAGGAGGTTTGGGACAGGGGGCAGGGGTGCCCGGGGAGGAGGTAGCTTGTGGTGGTGCAGTAGTGCAGCAGCGTGGCTGGAGTGTGCAAGGATCCACCCGGGCTGGGGGAGGCACCAGGACGGGCACGACACCAGGCAATAAGGATGGAGCCCCGGGATCTCCTCCTTACCCCAGGCACGGTGGCAGGGAGCCCTGACCCAGCTCCAGAGGTGCTGGGAGAGGGGTTTGTACCCTCAGCACCCCCATGGCCCGAGTGGGAGCACACGGGGCACAGCAGGACAACGTTTCCATGCTGGGCAGGCACCCAGTGCTCTGGAGATGGCGTCTCCTTGCCCAAACCCAGGGGATTCATCCTATGAAAGGGGCATTTTATCCTCTTCTAACCCCTTTCTTGTCCAGAAAGGACCCCCCCCCGCTGACAGGGAGAGCCAGGCAGTGCAGATTCGTACCTTTGCAATGCTGACCCCCCTCCAGGGACCCCAGTGCTGCCTGTACCTTTATTCCTGCCCCCCTCCCTGCCCTCTCTGCCCAAAGCACTGAGGGGTCGGGCTGTCTGGAAGGTATTTTGTGTCACCTGCCCATGACAGGGGGCAAAGCAGCCCGGTCACCCCCCTGGAAAAGGAGCCTGACACACTGTGGCTCAGCCCCGTGCTGTGGCAGGAAGGCAGGACACGGGCAGGGAAGGAAGGGCAGGGGTGATGGGCAGGGGACAGGCAGCACCTGGGCTTGTCCCTCAGGGCAGGAGATGGGGGACAGAGCCTGGAGGAAGGAGTTTGATTTCGGGGGGTGAGCGGAGGGGGACGGGGCACAGGGAGGAGCTCACTGCTCTGCGTGGCTGAAGTCGTAGCAGAAGTTTAAGCTGCTGGGGGGCTTTGGGACAGGAGGGGGGGTGTCAGGGATGCTGATGTTCTCCAGGTCCAGGAGGCGCAGCTTGAGCTCCATGGAGAGCAGGACGTCCAGGTCGGTCTGTGTGCGCTCGCTCGTCATCTCCTTGCCCAGCAGCACGTTCAGCCCATCCGTCCAGAGGCAGAACTGGGGAAAGGGAGCGTAGGCACCTCTGTCCCCAGCTCTGGGCAGTCAGAGGACTCCCCTGGTGGCTTCCATCCTGGGGACACACACACACATACCCCCTGCCAGCTGTCCCTGGCCACCCCAGCACGGAGCTCACCTCATAGCGGGTGGGGGCAATGAAGTTAAGGGAATATTCCTCCACGTCGTACACCACAGAGAAGGCCAGCTCCAGGACATCCTGTGGGGACAGCACAGGGGGAGCTGGCTTCTCAGCTGGACCCAGTGGGGTTCCAAGCAGGAGCTGCCTCCCAGCCTCCTCCTCTGCCCCCCAGAACACCCAGGAGGTCTCCGGGCTAAAGTCTTGTCAAAAAACATGGCACCATCCATGAAACCACCCAACCTGCCACCACCCACCCGCCACCAGGAGCCATCAGCAGCTGGGGAGGGAGCTGGGAGGGCCAGGGTGGGAGGTGCTGACCTTGTTCTGCTTCCCAGAGCTCTTCTCCTTCGTGTGTGGACACTCCTTCCCCACGAGCAGCATCTTCATGTCGGCCACAGGAACTGGGGCGAGCAGAGGAGCTGTGAGCTCTCCCCTCCCCCAGCTCCCACCTTCAGCCACCCCCAGGACATCACAGCCGGGGTGGGCAGGGAATCCCCTCCTTCCCACCCTCTTCTTCCTCCCCACCACCTACTTTTCTCCGGCAGGCTCTCGATGGGGGGAGAGCACACCCCCTCCTCCACATCCCCATAGTGCAGCACCTTGTGGTTGGGCGACAGGCGGCAGTACCAGAGCTTGTCTGCAGCAGAAAGGCCACGGGGAAACCTTCAGCTCAGGTACCCACGAGGCTGGGAAGGGCTGCACCCCCCTCGGTCCCACCCCGGGGGTTTGGGCATCCAGGGAGCCCAACCCGCTGCTCCCCCACAGGGGAGTTGTGGCTTCCCTGGTGGCAGGGGACACGGGGACGAGCCCTGCCCACGCTCAGAGCACCCACCCTGCCTGCGGCGGCTGCTGATCTTGCGGAACAAGGTGCCCTCGCAGAGGTGGAGCAGCCGCTGCTGCCGCACCAGCCCCAGCAGCTCCGGCTTCAGCCTCTCGCGCAGCTCCCTGGGGAGAGGGGCAGCAGAGCCACAGAATCACCCCGGCTGGAAGGGACCTTCAAGTCCAACCACAACCTACATGCCCCAACCATAACCTCATCTACCCCTGCAGTGCTTAAGTCATGTCCCTCAGCACCACATCTCTATTACTTTTTAACACTTCCAGGGATGGTGACTCCACCACCTCCCTGGGCAGCCTGTTCCACTGTCCAACCACTCTTTGGGTAAAGAAATTCCTTCTAATATCCAACCTAAACCTCCCCTGGTGCAGCTTCAGGCCATTTCCTCTGGTCCTGTCATTACTCACTTGAGAGAAGAGCCCAACTCCCACCTCCCTACAACCTCCTGTCAGGCAGTTGTGGAGAGCAAACAGGTCTCCCCTCAGCCTCCTCTTCTTCAAACTAAACAATCCCACTTCCCTCAGCCTCTCCTCTCAGGACTTATTCTCCAGACCTTTCACAACTTGGTAGCTCCTCTGGACAAGCTCCAGCAACTCAACATCCTTCTTGCAGTGAGGGGCCCAGAACTGCATCCAGTGCCCAAGTTGTGGCCTCACAAGTGCTCAGCACAGGGGCACGATCACCTCTCTCCTCCTGCTGGCCACACTATTCCTGATGCAGGCCAGGATGCTTTTGGCCTTCTTGGCCACCTGGGCACACTGCTGGCTCGTGTGAAGTCAGCTGTCAACCAGCACCACCATCTCCCCCATGGAGCTTTCCAACTGCTCACCCCCAAGCCTGTAGCTTTGCTTGGGGATGTTGTGGCCAAACTGCAAGACCCAGCACTTGGCCTTGTTGAATCTCATCCAACTGGCCTTAACCCATCAATCCAGCCTGTCCAGGTCCCTCTGCAGAGCCTTCCTACCCTCGAGCAGATCAACACTTCCTCCCACCTTAGTGTCACCTGCAAACTTCCTTAGGAAGTACTCCATCTAAGTCATTCCTAAAGATACTGAATAAGACTGGACCCAAAACTGAGCCCTGGGGGACACGGCCAGCCCAGTGGGCCCCCCTGCCCACGCACAGCACGGGCACAGCCAGCGTCTCCTCCTGGTGCAGCCGCTCCGTCTGCCGCAGCCGCAGGATCTCGCTGTAGTTCAGCGCGTTCACTCGGGTCTTGAAGAGCTCCAGGGAGGTGGGTTTGAGGGACAGGGTCCTGGTGATCTGCTCCCGCACCACCTGCAGCACCTGCGGGGCCCAGATTCTCACCCCCAGCCTGGTGACAAGCCCCAGAACCCCAACATTTCTCCAGAACTCCTGGCCAGGACCTAGGTTGCCACCACCAGCCTGGTGACAATCCCCAGAACCCCCACATTTCTCCAGAGCTCCTGTCCAGGACCCAGACTGCCACCTCCAGCTTGGTAACAACTCCCAGAGCCCCCCACATTTCTCCAGGGCTCTCATCTGGGGCCCAGGTTGTCACCCCCAGCCTGGTGACAATCCCCAGAGCCCCCAGATTTCTCCAGAGCTCCTGTCCAGGACCCAGGCTGTCACCTCCAGCCTGGTAACAATCCCCAGAGACCCTGCATTTCCCCCCGGGCTCCCACCTGGAGCTCCAGCATCCCCTCACACCTTGTCAAAGTCCTCCTGGGTAGCTCGCATCTCCTTCCAGGTCTTGTTCACCAGCTGGATGCAGATGCAGAAGAGCTCTTCAAAGAAATTATCCTGCCCGAAGAACATCGGGTAAAAGGCCTGAGCCGTCTCCGAGCCTGCGGTGAGAATGGCAAGATGATGACACCAGAGTCCCCAGTTTTTCCCAGATTTCAGCGTCCAGGAGAACCTGGGCACTCCCCATGGCTGCTGTCGGCCACGCCAGAGGCTGGTGGCCCCAGGCAGGCAGGGCTGGCAGCAGGTCCCCATGGCCAGAGCAGGGCAGGGAGGGGACGCACGTACAGGGCTCCCCGACGTGCAGGATCTCGCAGAGGATCAGGCTGAGCTGGATGCTGCTCCGGGCAAAGGGACACTCGTGTTTGTCCTCCCGGCTGCTGTTCTCAAGGACAAACTGGAGGAGACAGTCGTTGCCTTGTGTCACACGAGGAGAACTGCCCTGGCTCAGACACCCCACCCTCCTTCTGAGCTTCCAAGAAGGAGGTGTCCCCCCAGGTCAAGCCAATTCCTAATGAACCGGTGAACAAGGACTGGAAACCAAACTGGGCACAACACTGTGGGGACCCTTCAGTGCCACCAGCCTCAAGTGGCTGCTCCTGCCCACAGGGAGCAGCTGGCTCCACCTGAAACAGGGCAACAGTAGGGCAGCTGGCCAGAAGGGCCTGGGGCTGGCCAAGGATGGGTCACAAGGAAAGGAAAAGAAGAGGAGCTCCAGCAGCACCTCTCTGCCAGGGAGGTCTGGGGCAGAGCACGCACCCTGCTGTAGGCGTTGGGGGTGTGCCTGGAGAAGTACACCATGTTGTCGAGGGCAAGCAGGCCTGGTGGGGCCCGGCGGAGGTCCTCTGCTGGGTTGCTGTTGTTCTAGGAGGACACAACAGGGTGCAGCTGAACGGCTGCTGCTTTCTCCTCCAGGCAGCCGAGTCCTCCTGCCGCAGCCACGGGCTTCGCCTCGTCCCGGCAGCTCCGCAGTGCCCGTGGTGGGAGCAGAAGGGAGGTTCCCATCAAGAGGGAACACCAGGCTTAGGGGAGCCAGCAGAAGGTGCCAGTGGAGGTGGCAGGGGACGCGGGGACGCACCGTGAAGCCCAGCTTGCGGAACTCCTTGGCACAGAGCGAGCGGCGCCGCTCGGCGCTGAAGGGGCCGGCGGGCGCTTCCCCCTCCGGCTCAAAGGCCGCTTGGCGGAGAGACTGGAGGAGCTCCCGCTGTTCCTGGAGGCAGAGAGGGGAGCAGGGGATGCTGGTGAGGCCCAGGCAAGCAGGTTCTCCCAGGGCTTCCCCCCCGCAGGAGCAGGCTGGGCAGGAGACCTGGGAGTAGGGATCCATGGAGGTCCTCATGCGGCGCTCGCGCAGGTTGAGGCTGACGGACTGCAGCACGTACAGGTAATGGGCCATCTCGTCCCCCAGGGGCTCAGAGCTGTGGATGATGTTCTACAGGAGACTATGAGTGAGGAGGTTCCCCCAGGCTGCTGCTCCTGGCTCCTCCAAGCCCAGCAGCACCAGGGAGCAGGCAGCTCCTCCCGGGGCAGGAGAAGCACAGGAGGTGCAACCCTGAGCAGCATCCACGGGAGGCATCAAAGAACTGCAGCAGCCCAGCCAGCACGGTCACCAAAGGCTGGGGCTGAGGGAACAGGGAGGCCAGGAAGGCAGAACAGAGGTGCATCATGCACAGAGCAGTCCCCAGGGGAACCCAGCTTCTCACCTTGTGGATGAACTGCCTGATGTTCTTCTCCCTCAGGTACTCCATCATGTCCTAGGGAGGGAAGTGGCAGTGAGACATTTCCCAGTTCCACACATCCCTCTTTCCCACAAAAGCCTGTGTTCCCCTAGAAGGCCCCCATCCCTGCCAGGCCTGGCTTTGGACCACAGGCAGGGTGAGGACAGAAAGGGACTGGCAGTCTCAGGGGTGACAGTGGTGAGCAGGAGACCTGCTCTAGCCCACCCCACAGTGGCTCAAACAGACCCTGTCCCACCAGGCTGCCCGGACAGGTTGCATCAGTCAAGGAGAAGAGGCAGAGCAGGGACACTGACTCCAAACATCTCCGGGCACCTCTGACAGCCCCACCACCCCAGAGAACACAAACACCACAGCAGAGGACCCAGCTGCCCAAGACCCCATCACAGGGGGGTCTCGATCTGACATGACAGCCCAGATGTGCCAGCTGCTGGGGCTGGGCTGTCCCAGCCACTGTGCCACTTCTCCTGTCACCTGAGATCTTGTATCACCCCATAACTACTCCAAGGGGTGTGAGGCCTCTCTGCAGAGCACCCCCACCAGAGGGGCACCGGGGGGGTGGATCTGCAGGGCCACCCCCCTGCTGTCACCCTGGCCCTGCCCATGGGGAGCAGCCCCTTACCCGCCGCTCGGAGTCGGGGGCAGCCAGGAGCAGAGCGATGAGCAGGGCCATGGCCTTCAGCTGCAGCTGGGTGTTGGTCCTGCAGGAGGAGGAGGATGGGGAGAGTCACCAGCCCTGAGGGTCCTCTCCCCCTTCACTACGCAGGGGAACCCAGAGAGGCTCTGGAGCCACGAGCTGCTGACAGCGGGACTAGGGGTGAGATGGTCCCCACAGAGCGCCCAGGGAGGGATCATGGTGCTCTACACACACCCACGGGTGCATCTTGGAGCTGCAGAAAAACCAAGGGTGAGCAGAAGACTCCTGCCTGGGCATGAGCCTCTCCATTCTTGAGAGAGAAAAACCTCCAGGCTGAAGAGGTGCAGAGGTATGAGGAAGAGGAGGAAGAAGAAGAAGTTGGAGTGGCTCACGATCCCTGTTCTGCAGCACAAAGGGCAGAAGAAGGAGAACCTGCCTGAGTGATGGATTTAACCAACTCTGTCCAGTCCAGCACCACCACCCCAAGCTGCAGGGATCAAACTGCTCCTCAACACACCAGGACAGGGAAGGGAAAGCCAACCCCAGCAAACCAGCAGGTCAGCTGAAGAACCAAGATATCTGAGCAACACCAGCCATGAATGAAGGGATCTGACCAGGAAGCAGGATGGTTCCCACCACAGCCCATCCCTCCTCCAGCAGTGGGGACAGGACAGGCTGATCTCCCCCATATTGCTCAGGAAGGGACAATATGTTGTGCCAGGGAGAGTCAGCAAGACCTGGAGAAATCCCTTCCACTGCTTCATCCTGGAATAGGCATTGGAACAAGTTGCCCAGGGAAGCTGTGGCTGCCCCATCCCTGGCAGTGTTGAAGGGCAGGTTGGATGGGGCTTGGAGCAACCTGGGCTGGTGGGAGGTGTCCCTGCCCATGCAGGGGGTTGGATCTGGATGATGTTTAAGATCCCTTCCAACCCAAACCATCCTATGATTCCATGATCCTGGTGGCTTTGGGATGGGGCCCAGGGTGCTCTGGGCTCTCCACTTACACCTGCAGGTGGGTGAGAAGACGATCCAGCGTCACTTCTTTTCTGACGAGCTCGAAGAGGAGGGGACTGGTGGGCACCATGTTCTCCAGGATGGACAAGGAGAGCTGCTGCACAGACGCATCCACCGCGTTCATGTTGACATAACTCACTATCTAGAAGACACAAAACCACCCATCGATGGGCTGAGCCTGGTGACACCAGCAACAAGGGACACCAAGGGCACGGGCTGTGGAGCCTGCAGAAGGTGCTCACCTTCTTGATGAAGGCTGCACTAAGTGTCTCCCAGGAGACAAAATCATGCTCCATCAGCTCCATGAAGGCCTTCAAGGTATGAGCCAGCATTTCCCCTGTACTGGATGAGCAAAGGCAGTGAGGAAGGGTCCAGACACTCCACAGTTACCACCATAAGACAAGGATTAACTGGGCATTGGTGGGTACGTTAGATAGAGCTGGAGAAGCAGAGAGCAGCAGGCAGAAGAAAGGAGACATTGTTGGGTAAGAAATCAGACTCTCACTTAGTCATCCCAGGAAGTGGAGGCAGGGGAAGTTCAACAGCTCCTGGAAAGCTGAGTTACCGGGGTACAAAGATCACAGAGGCAAGCCCTGGGGAAGGCCAGGCCAGCCCAGATCCCCACCCCTGCTCTCAAGACCCAGCTGCCTGGTCTGGGGCTCCACATCCTCTGTGGAGTGATAGTAGCTCTGAGGAGATGCACTGTCACATCCTGCTGAGTCAGGCAGCCACCAGTTTGGCCACCAGGGTCTTCTCGAGCTGCCTGTAGACCTGTGGCAGCTAGAAGAGCTGGGCAGAGGGATGATCTGGGTGGGAGCAGCTACGAGGATCATCACGGGGGGTTCCTGGCAGCAGAACCCATGGGGCTGCAGAGGACCCAGCCAGCAAAGGGATGGGAGGTTCCAGTCTGGACACAAGGCAGGAGGAGTTAGGACCACAGACCCCTGAGGACCTTCCCCCACTGCCAGGGTGTGGGGACACAGCCATACACCTGTGGGTAAGGAGCCTGCAGAGCCAAGCAGCCCACGTGCCACAGCACAGGGGTCACGAGCAGGGCCCACCCCAAGGCCCAGCTTGGAGCTCAGGCAGCATCAGCAAGGGAGAAGAAAAGTCAGGAGATGCAAGGAAAGTCCTCTCCTCGTACTCACGCGTTTCCTTCTTCCACAATATAGAAGATGAGCTTCAAGCCATTCCTGTTGATGAATTCCTGAGCAAAGGTAACGTCCTGGGAGAGGCTTGCAAGTTTCTTCAGTGAGTCAGTCTTCACATCCGAGTTGTTGCTCTGGATCCCGCTGTACAACCGCTCTGCTTCTTGGTCCTACCAGGAAGGAAAGAATCAAGCCAAAGGGGCTCATCGAAGGACACTGAGAAGCTTGGAGAAGGCTGGAAGGAGGTTTGGAAGGAGACTCAGGCTAGAGCTGGAGGAGCTGGACCAAGAGACAGAGCCAACCAGAGCAGAGATGAGGAGGAGCTGAGGAAGGAGGTCAAGCTGGCAAGACACTAAGAACACTCGATGAGTTGACCCACACGTCCAAAGCATCTCAAGATGATTTAATTTCTCTTCAAACTCCCCCAAGCTCTGCCAAGGGAGGAGGAGGGCTGAGACAGGTCTCCTCCCCGTGGTGTTCCTGCAGGGTGTGAGGAGCTGTCCCGAGGCAGGAGTCACGGAGCGAGGCAGAGGGTTTGGAGCAGCACACGTTGCCCGTGGCCGCGGGACATCCCACCCGAGGGGGGCAGAGGGAAGTACCGGGGAGGTGGTCAGCCGCAAGATGCTCCCGTTCTTGATCT
>NW_009952354.1:295238-296043 GCF_000747805.2 Chaetura pelagica | reverse complement strand
GGTGGGCACAGCCACACGGGTGGGCACACAGGCACAGGGGTGAGCACAGAACCACATGGGTGGGCACAGAACCACACGGGTGGGCACAGCAGCATATAGATGGTCACAGAGGCACGTGGGTGGTCTCAGCACCACACAGCTGGTCAAAGCACCACATAGGTGGTCACAGCAACACACAGATGGTCACAGAGCCACACGGGTGGACACAGAGCCCCAGACATGGTCACAGCACCATAGGGAGGGTCAAAGCACCCACAGAGCTGGGCACAGAGCCACACGGGTGGGCACATAGGCACAGGGGTGGGCACAGAACCACATGGGTGGGCACACAGGCACACACACGGGTGGGCACAGAGCCCCAGACACGGTCACAGCACCACAGGGACGGTCAAAGCAGCACAGAGCTGGGCACAGAGACACACGGGTGGTCTCAGCAGCACAGGGCTGGTCACAGCACCACACGGGTGGGCACATAGGCACACACACGGGTGGGCACAGCACCACAGAGACGGTCACAGCACCACACGGGTGGGCACACAGGTGGGCACAGGACCACGGAGCCGGGCACAGCACCACACGGGTGGGCACACAGGTGGGCACAGGACCACGGAGACGGTCACAGCACCACACGGGTGGGCACACGGGCACACAGGTGGGCACAGGACCACGGAGCCGGGCACAGCACCACACGGGTGGTCTCGGCAGCACAGGGACGGTCACAGCACCACACAGGACGGTGAGGGGGCCGCACGGGCGGGCACAGCAGCAGCGGGGCGGGCAGGGACCGTCCCCGCGGGTACCGCGC
>NW_009952354.1:282105-295122 GCF_000747805.2 Chaetura pelagica | reverse complement strand
CCCCCCCCCCCCGCATCCCCGCCGGGAACGGCGGGGCTGGGGAAACGCTGGCAAAGCTGGGAAAGCTGGGAAACCTCCGGCAAGGTTGGGGAAGCTATTGCAAAGTTCTGAAATTCTGGCAAAGTTGGGAAAGTCTGGGAAAGGTGGGAAACTGGGAAAGCTGGGAAACTGGGAAAGTTGGGAAACTGGGAAAGTTGGGGAAGTCTGGCAAAGCTGGGAACCTCTGGCAAAGTTGGGAAACTGGCAAAGTTGGGAAATCCTGGCAAAGTTGGAACCTCTGGCAAAGCTGGGAACCTCTGGTAAAGTTGGGAAACTGGCAAAGTTGGGAAAGTCTGGGAAAGGTGGGAAACTGGGAAAGTTGGGAAACTGGGAAAGTTGGGGAAGTCTGGCAAAGCTGGGAACCTCTGGCAAAGTTGGGAAACTGGCAAAGTTGGGAAATCCTGGCAAAGTTGGAACCTCTGGCAAAGCTGGGAACCTCTGGTAAAGTTGGGAAACTGGCAAAGTTGGGAAAGTCTGGGAAAGGTGGGAAACTGGGAAAGTTGGGAAACTGGGAAAGTTGGGGAAGTCTGGCAAAGCTGGGAAATCCTGGCAAATTTGGAACCTCTGGCAAAGTAGGGAAATTCTGGGAAAGTTGGGAATCTCTGGCAAAGTTGGGAAACTGGGAAAGTTGGGAAACTCTGGTAAAGTTGGGAAACTAAGGTTGGAAAACTCTGGCAAAGTTGGGGAAGGTCTGGCAAAGCTGGGAACCTCTGGTAAAGTTGGGAAACTGGCAAAGTTGGGAAATCCTGGCAAAGTTGGAACCTCTGGAAAAGTTGGAACCTCTGGCAAAGTTGGGAAACTCTGGTAAAGTTGGGAAATCCTGGCAAAGTTGGGAAACTGGCAAAGTTGGGAAAGTCTGGCAAAGCTGGAACCTCTGGCAAAGTTGGGAAACTCAGTTGGATTTGTTTTCTTTCTTTTTTTTTCTTGGCGTTTATTCACACCAGGGAACACTGTACAAATATTACAGGCAATCTTCTTTCCTTGCAAAAAAAAAAAAAAACCAACAAAAAAACCCCAACAACAACAACAAAAAGTATAAAAATAATCTTTATATAGGAATCCAAGTTCATCTGTGGCTGTCAATGTTTCTTTTTCCCCTTTTTTTGGGCGGGGGGAAGGTGGTGGAACTGGAGGTGAAGACAAACGCTTGGCAGGAGGGTCTGGTGGAACACGGAGCTGGAGCTGCAGGAAAAAACGGGCTGAGGGGTCTGGATCTGCTGCCCTGCCCAGGGGGAAGGCTGGGGTGGCTCCATGAGGGCTGGAACTTCTCCCCCTGGTGGGATCCCAGTGCAGAACATCCCCTTGGTCCTCCTGAATTCCTTCCCAAGGAGGACGCCGGGGCTGCAGAGAGGAACAGCCCTCCTGTCCCCACCGAGGAGGGGACACCCCAAGGAGCCACCTGGAGGACGCAGGTTCCAAGGAAATAAGTTTTCTCACCCCTGTGGGCTCCAAGAATTGAGGACGTTGCACCCCAAGCTGGTTGTGGGGCTCACCAGTGGTGAAGTGAAACACTCACAGTGGGCTGTGGAGATGGCTCCAAAGCACCTCCCTGCAATGGGCAGCATCCTGGCCTTCCCTTCAGGAGCAGGGATGGTGGGAGAAGCTGCTTCCACCTCATGGGCAGGACGATGTGCAAAACTGAAGCCACCCAAAGACAGGACCTGACCACCAAAGCACCTCGGGGCTTGCAAAATACAACAGGAATCCACCAGGGGGTTTGACTCCCAACTGCAGAGGGTCCAAGACTGGCCCCACCTGAACACAGCAGGGGACCCAACAGAGAAAAATGATGCAGGGAAAACATCACCCTAAAGAGAGACCTGCCCCAGGCTCAGGAGTGGGGAGTGTGGCCACGGCCCCTGGAGGAGCAAAGTCAAATGTAACAGGAAACCTGATCCTGAGCAGATGATCAGACAGAAAAGAGGGAAGGAAAAAAGCACTATTTTGACAACACCTACATAACTTGTCATGGGAAATTACTACTGGATTGTTACTGCTTGGTCACCATTTGGCCAGTTGAAGGCTCAAGTGCAAGGGTTGGAGAAGACAGCTACTGGCAAGTATGAGCAGGCTCTGATGGACCTGGAGTACCTTGCAGGCACCAGCTGGAGCAGCCTCATCCTTTCAAACATCACTCAGGAAAAAAAACAACAAACCAACACATAAAAATAAATCAACCCATACTGGCACCTCTTCTTTAGCCCTGCAGAACAGCACAGCTGCTGGACAAGGAGCTGGAGCCCCTGGGCCCACACATCAGCAGGCTGGTGGCACTGGTGACAGTGCTCCTGCTGAGGCACAAGCAGGGAAACACTCAGCTCCTGGGTCCTACCAGGAATGCTCAACTCCTGAGTCCCACTAGGAGGCACAGCTGGCTAAACAAAGTGCTTTTTTTTTTTTGCCTTTTTTTTTTTTTTTTCCTTGTAAAACATCCTAGCTTGGTCTGGAGTCACTGGAAGAAACGGAGACACTTTGGTGCCTTTTGTTTGTTTGTTTTTCCTTTTCCCTCCTCGTTGTTGCTCAGCAATGTAACCACCCCAAACCTGAACCCCTCCCACGGAGATATCTAGCTACCTACTTGTTGACTGACCATGGAATTCGGGCTCCTTGGAGCAGCTGGTACCTCGGAGGTGCAAAGTGCCTCTGGGAGTGCAGGAAAAAAACCAAGGCATGCAGATTTTGAGGGAGCTCAGGAGAGGCACAGGGGCAAACTCTGCAGGTGACCTGGGCACACTCAGAAGACAGACCCTTTGAAGGGTGGCCCAGGATCCAGTGGAGAGGGAGAGACACGGTGGGATGAGCTGCACGTGGAGCTCAGACGTGCAAGGGAGGGAGAGGAAGAAGCTGTGGGGAGGTTCCCAGCCTGCATGTCCACATCTCTTGGTTCTGAGTCCATAGGAGGGCACCTCTGAGTCACTCAGTTCCAGAGCTCTAGCACAAAAGGGATCCAAAAATAGACACTTTTTCCAAAGAGTTACAAAAGAGTGGGTGTTGGCCGGGCCACAGCCCCAGGCAGCAGTCAGAGGTTGAGCACAGGCACGTCGAAGAGGTCACAGACACCTTCACTCTCGTCCAGGTTGTAGATGTAGTCGTGATCTCCAGGGGGCGGGGAGAGGCGGAGCAAGGGAGCAAACACTGGGGAAAGAAAAGCCCGGGGGTGGTCACCAAACCCAGCACTCCCACAGCCAGCCAAGCACCTGCGGGGCATCCCCGTGGCCACCTCAGCCACCACAGCTTCTGAGGTTGCTTCCAATCAGCCCTGTGATAAGGAAGAGCCAGACCACCCTAGTCCCTCTGAGGGACTGGCAGGACCGTAAGAACAGTCTGTCTCCAGAGCCCAGAAAAGATGAGGGGGAGTCTGGAATTGCAAGGTTCTAGGCTGGGTGAAGCCACCCATGATGGTGGAGAGGCCACACCAGGAGGAGAGACTCCAGGACTCACCTTCAGAGGTCATCAGCTCTTCCAGCAGCTCAGAGTTCATACATTCTGGGGAAGAGACAGGCACAGTTAGACAACACACTCTGCATTCCTGGCCTGCTCCTGGGCAGCATCCCACCCTTCCCAGGGTGGTCCTCACCCTTGTTGTCCCTTCCCTGGGGCCAAGACACAGTGTGTGCAGCAGGCAGTGGCCAAAGGAGGCTCCTGCCAGGGACAAAGGGAAATGGTGTCAAACAGTTCCAGCTATGCCAGAAAATGCTGCAGGTCTCCTCCTGCTTCAGCTCTACCACATGCCTGGCTCCTTCAGGTGAGGGGCTTCACTGTCTCTCAGCCTTGCACTGCCAAGGGGACCCTTCACCACTCACCAGGATCTGAGCTGGTAGAGCCTGACACAGCCCTGTGACCCCCCAACTTTGCTGAGAGTGGGGAAAAAAAAATACAACAAACAAAGGAGCTATTCCAGAAGTAATGAACCTCCAGATTTGTGTCCTTTGTCCCCCTCATTTTCCCCCCCTTGCAGGGCTAATCCAGCCCTGGCAGACTGGCTGGCTGCTCAGTGCCAAAGGGAATGAACATATGAGCTCTGGGTGTCCACCTTTCATGGGCCATTAATTATCCCTGGAATGTCATCCCTCCTCCAGAGTGGTCACTCCTGGCTAGGAGGCTCCTGAGGCACTTGAAGGGCAGAGGGATCAGCAGCCAAAGTGTGTGCAAGTCAACCCCTTTTCTTCCAGTTGGTTGAAAACAACTTTCTGAATAACTCTCCCACTTTGCCAAGTTAAGATGATGAATATCTGCTCAGTGCCAAAGGGAATGAACATATGAGCTCTGGGTGTCCACCTTTCATGGGCCATTAATTATCCCTGGAATGTCATCCCTCCTCCAGAGTGGTCACTCCTGGCTAGGAGGCTCCTGAGGCACTTGAAGGGCAGAGGGATCAGCAGCCAAAGTGTGTGCAAGTCAACCCCTTTTCTTCCAGTTGGTTGAAAACAACTTTCTGAATAACTCCCAACTCAGTCCAAGTCAAGATGATGAATATCCAACTCAGTCCAAGTCAAGATGATGAATATTGACTCAGTCCCAACTGGGTTGATGAGATACTGCCCAAACTTGAAATCAGCTTTCAGAGAACAAACCCAGACCAGCCCATTTTCAAGACACTGATCCACAGTTCCCTGGAGGAGAGGAAACCATGTGCCATGGGATGAGAGGATTTCAATGCAAAGCAACTAGCCAGGAATAATACTGGTTTCAATAAATAGTTATTAAATGCAGAACCTGCATTCTTCAGGGCTGGTCATATCACAGGGGGTGTGTCTGTGTGTTGAAATTCTGCTGCTTTTCAGGATATGTGTTGGAAACCAGCAATTATTAAGCAGCCATTTAAAAGAGAGAGAAAACCATGCAGAAAAAGTAATTCCAATGCAAAACACTAAGGAAGAATTTCAGGCTCTTGCAGTTGAAACTGCCTGGAAGCAGCTGCCGGTGCCAGGGAACATGGCTGGGACCCCACAGGGATGAGAGGGGCTGCAGGGAGCTCTGAGCTCTGTTGTGTTCCTTTCCTACACTCCTGAGAATCCTTCCCTCCTGGATCTCTCCCCTCCCTCTCCAAACTGGGAGGAATGGTCCATAAACCAGCATACACCCCCCCTAGCCAGCACACATCTCCTTTCTCATCCTGTTAGTTTGGGTTAAGCTCCATCTCCTGCCCAGGGGGTGGGGCTGGCAGCAGCTTGTGTCTCACATGAAGTCAAGTTCAGACTTCAGATATGCTCAGTCACCACCAGGACCTTCTCCCCTGCCTCCAGCAGTGGGTGCTGAGCAAGGAGCTGCTCTCCAGGCTGACTGTAGAGCACAGGGCTCTGTGTGGGCCTCTGGGCCTGGGGGCTTGGTTTTTACACAAAGGTGAACCAGTTCTGTGCTCTGTGGAAGTGCCACATGTGTGTGTAAGAACTGCTGCTGGACACCTCCTGTCACCACCCTTCAGTGGTGTGTCCTCAGCTCTGCCCAGCTGGGAAGAATTCTGCCAGCATGGGAGGGAAATAAATGTGCAGATAAAAGAGTTCCCCAGTATAGACTAAAATCCTTCAGCTCTCCAGCCCTTAGAGCAGAGTTTGTTCCATCATGAGGCAGTGACATTCCTTGGTAGAACTCCCAACAAAAGGAACAGCATTCCAGACAGCTTCAAAATCACTAGCCACACCAAAACCACTGAGGGATACTTTGGAGAGAGACCTTCCTGAATGCTCTGCTTGGGTTAGCCTGGGGCAGGCCCCAGCTGAAACCAGACTAACAGGGAATGTTCTGGTGTGCAGAGGAGCTGGACAAGGAGCATGGGAAGGCAGAGCACAGACTGGTGTTGACACAGGGCTGGGCAACACCTGGTAGGGCAACCTCACAGATGCAACCTGAAGGCAGAAAAATGCATCCAGGAAGCAGTAATTTGAAGAGTGCTTCACTGCAAGGAGAGACTCAGCAGCCACCAACAAGCACCTGACAAAACCACATCCCCACAGTGATCCCAAAGGGGTGTGAATAAAAGAAACAGTCCCACTTCTGAGGGTAGCTGGGCACGGAACAAAGCCATGGACAGGGAGTGAACATACCTCTTGTTGGATCAAACATCTCTGACAGCTCTTTGGGCAGTTCCAGTACTGCAAATACAACCAACCAAGCAGTTACAAGAAGAGTCTGAAATGCCTCACAGCACCATCAGGTACTGTCCTCCTGCACCCAAATCATCCCATGCCATCCAGGAGCTCTGCTCCCACACCCCATGGGACATATTTCTGCTGGAATGAGCAGCAATACAATCCCTAAGCTCAACTACTTTAACACAGACCTGAGGGAGCCCTGGGACATGCAACTGTTCTCACAGGCAGCAGCTCCAGAGTGATTGCCTGTCTGGAAGCCTCACCCAGCATCAGCACCCACACAGCACCTCCGTTTACCTCATGTGGGACAAGGACTTGCCTCTAGAGAGGCCCTCTGGGATGTGCTAAACTACAGGCTCATCAAGGCTACTCCAAGATAAAGCCACACACCTCGTGCTTTCTCAGACACACTAGCAGCAGAGAAGTGCAAAAAAAGCTCTGTGTAAACTACATTTGACTAGGACTTCCTCTTCTAACCCTAACTCTCTAACCTAGAGTGTTTCTGCAGTGGAGAGAGCCTTCAAAATCTTAAAGCCAAAGTGTGTCTTAAAGTCTCTCCTCAGGCCAGCCTATCATCCTGGCAGAAAGCTCAAAGGTTCCTTTTTTAAAGCCCATTCCACCTCACGAAGCACATCAAGGAGCTCCCCAAATATACACTGAGAGATGAAGACCACAAGATCACTAAAGACAGAAGAAGTACCCCTGAGAAAAGGAGGAAAATAGAGACTAGAGCTCTCCTAATAAAGGAGCCTCCCCACAAGTAAAAAAGGTGCTCTCAGCCATAGCTGGAAATTTGGTAGGTTCACTCAGACTCAAGAATTGGGCCTGGCACTACAGGAGGGACTGAAAGGGATTAAACACAGAATCCCAGACTAGTTTGGGTTGGAAGGGACCTTAAAGCTCATCTGGATCCACCCCCCTGCATGGGCAGGGACACCTCCCACCAGACCAGGTTGCTCCAAGCTGCATCCAACCTGCCCTTCAACACTGCCAGGGAGGGGGCAGCCACAGCTTCCCTGGGCAACCTGGGCCAGGCTCTCACCACCCTCACAGGGAATAATTTCCTCCTCATGTCTCACGTAATCTCCCTCTTCTAGTTTGAATCCCTTCCCCCTTGTCCTCTCCCTCCCTGCCCTTGTCCCAAGTCCCTCCCCAGCTTTCCTGGAGCCCCTTCAGGCACTGGAAGCTCCTACATACAACCACAGAGCTGTGTACCATCCAAGCCTCCCTTGCAGACCTCCTAGTAGGGGTGTGACAGAGCATCAGGACGACACAGCACAGTCACCTTCTCACCAGGTTCCCCAGCACCCTTCCAGGAGATGCCAACTCAACCCTTGCAGCCAGCAAGGCCAGGAAGGAGCCTGGCTCCTTCCTGCAGGGCCAGCAGCCTGTCCTGCACAGGTGGGACAGGGGAGTACTCACTTCCAGTGGGGTCAGGCTTGATGGGCTCAAAGGAGGTAGAGGGGCTGGGCAGGACGGAGCTGCTGTCCAGGGAGGCAGAGGACTGGAGGGGCTGGGTGTCCAACCCAGCTGAGGGGTCACCCAGGGGGTCAAAGTCACCACTGCTCTTGGACTCTGCTGCTGGGACACATTCTGGAAGAGCCACAGACACAGGTGGGAATGTCACCTCCTGCCAGCCCCAACCCCCACTGGCAGGAGTAATTGTTTTACCACAGGCAGCTCCAGAGGGAGGAGGCCTCTTGCTTTCACCCACCAAAATCTCCCAGGCCCTTGATGGTGCCAGGCTGCAGGAAAGGCAGGAGCACATTCCCACAGGAATTCACACAGGCTGGGGGGGCAGCTACACCAGCCAGCACACTGAGGGAAGTTCCTGTCCTTGGGGCTTGTCCAGCTTTAGCCACCTTCCACTTCAAGAAAGGTGTGGAGAAGATCCAGCTGAGGGTTACCAAGGTGGTCAAGGGTCTGAGGGACATGACCTGCCAGGAGGGGTGGAGGGAGCTGGGCTTGTGCAAGCAGGCAGAGGGAAGTCTAAGGGCAGGGAAACAGCAACTTGCAGCTGCCTGGGAGGCAGTTACAGGACTTAAGAACTTCTCAGTGGTGCCAAATGATGTAACGTGCTTAACAGGCACGAGGTGGAGCTCAAAGGATCCAGATGTGAGGAAAAAGGAATTCACTGAGAGGAGGCTGCAGCGCTGGAACAGCTTGCTATGGAAGCTGGGGATTGCCACCACCAGAGGCTTTCCAAATCTGGCTGGACAAAGCCACAACCAACCTCACCTGGCACTTCTGAGTCTTTTTTCAAAGTGAAAGTTGAACTTGAGCCTCTCAAAGAGCCTTTTGCAAACTTCTGCTGATCCCTGCTCTGCCTGACAAGTCCCTCTCCCACCAGTGCTCCTGCAGGCTGGCACCACCCCAACCCAACCCTCTGCTTTCCAGGCTGATTCCCATCATCAACACACCCAGCCCCACCATTCCAGACACAAGAAAAGACAAAGGTGCCAAGGAGCACCTCTGTGGGCCACCTGCAGCCTCCCACCCACCTGTGCTGGTGGCCTTCTGGGCAGGAGGGCCGTGGTCCTGCGTGGTGGTGGGGGTGGGGGTGGAGGGCCGGGTGGTGCTGGGAACTGATGCCTCCTGAGAGTGGGTGAGTGGGGGGATCTGAGGCTTGGAGGGGGCAACTGCCTGGCACTGGAGAAGGTCTTCAGGGGGAGGAACAGGCAGGACGACAGGAGGAGAGCTGCAGGCATCTTTGTTCACCAAGAGAACATCGATGGGGCCGCTCGTGCTCTTCAGATAGATCTGATACTTCTTCTGCCCATTTAGGCCCTGAGGGAAGTCAAAAGCAAAACACAACCTGGCATGAAAGGCCCTTTTCCAAGTGCCAGGTGCTTGGTTCAGCTCTTAAGTATGACAGCAAAAAATGAGATTAAAAATAGAATCATAGGCTGGGTTGGGTTGGAAGGGACCTTAAAGATCATCCAGTCCCACCCCCTGCACGGGCAGGGACACCTCCCACCAGCCCAGGCTGCTCCAAGCCCCATCCAACCTGCCCTTCAACACTGCCAGGGATGGGGCAGCCACAGGATCCCTGGGCAACCTGGGCCAGGCTCTCACCACCCTCACACTAAAGAGTTTCCTCCTCATGTCAAACCTAAATCCCTCCTCTTTCAGCTTAAAATTGCTACACAGTCTATTATTAGCTCTTCCTGCACAGAAATGTGTCAGGGAACAGGAGGTAAAAGGTAAAACAATTACTTCATTTTCAGATTCCATAGGAGACCTTCTGGCACCCACTTCTAATAATTTTCTGGCACACCAGAACACTGGGAAATAGATGAACTCTCTTTCTTGCCTTTGGTGTTTGAACCTAGTCAGGATTACCAGGTTTAATACCCTGCCACGTGACAGGCTTGATGTTAGTCACAGTCAGGGCCCCCTTTGCTTAGCAAAAACATGGAAGTGAGACACATGAAGCAATGAGAGTATCCCAAGTTGAATAAGTCACTTGATAAAATGGTGCATCTTTTCAGGACAAGCAGAAATGGGCTCAAGTTGCTCCAGGGGAGGTTTAGATTGGAGATGAGAAGAAACTTCTTCCCTGAAAGGGTCACTAAACCCTGGCCCAGGCTGCCCAGGGAGGTGGTGGAGTCCCCATCCCTGGAGGGGTTTCAAAGCTGTGTAGATGTGGTGCTGAGGGACATGGGTTGGCACTGGGCTTGGTAGGGTTGGGTTATGGTTGGTAGAGTTGGGTTATGGTTGGACTTGATGATCTTAATGGTCTTTTCCAACCAGAAGGATGCTGTGACTCAGGAAGCTCAGCACAATTCCACACACAATTCCCAGCTCCCAGGGCTACCCAGCCCCCTGGTGCTCCTGCCATTACTCATGTACTTCCAAACAACAGAATTTCCTGGCAATTCTTTAATATCTGCAGCCTTCCTTGGGTTGCCAGTTCCCTTTAACCCCATCAACCCCCTGACTGCCAACTCCCAGCCTGGCCAATCCAGCAAAAAAACCCCACCCTGACACCCCTCATCCCTCCCCCCCAACCTCAGCCCACCCATTTCTCACTCACCTCTGGGATGGGAACCTCCAAGCGGGTGCCTGAGGGGGCTCGAATGGCCAGGAGGGTGTCACCTGTGAAAACAGACCAGTCACCACGGGCACCAACTGCTCTGAGGATGATTAAGCACTGACAAAAAGCTTCCAGAGTCCACATCTGGCTTTTGCATTTAACCAGAGAAAACAGTGCTGCAACCATGAGACACACTCAGCTGGAGCCCCTTTGCAGCTTTCACTTTGAATGTCTGAGCTTTGCTGTGGTTAAAACTCCCACTTTGCTGGCATTTGCATGATGCTGCACTTGATAATCAACATCCCCAGAGCAAGGAGAGAGTGGACAGAGGGGAGAGAACATCCTGTCATTTCAGACAGGCAAAGCTGAGCTCAGCAAAAGGGGCAAGGATTAAAAGTACCACAGGAGTTGTCAGTAAAATGGGATCCCTTTCACAAAGCTGCACTTCAGAAAACCATAGTGAAGAGGCATTAACAGCACATAATGAAGCTCAAAGACTTGAGCTTTAAGACCTGCAAGCTTCAACTACCCAGGGGCTGCATTTCTGTCTCCCTGGAGAGCTGCACCAAACACTTTTCCAACCAGTGTACAGTGTTTCCACCTCCTTTTTGACTCTGCAAGTGCAAAATGCACCCCAGCACCAACATTCTGTTCCCCAGTCACTACAAGCAAACATATTCTCACTTTTTTTTTTTTAATTAATCCAACTGATGAATCTATATTTGACAAGAGACCAAGCACAAAGGCCTTCAAGCCCTAACTCATTTTGAAATTCAGCCTGCACCACAGTTCAAGAACACAAGGGGTCCAAGAAAGACCCTCTGCAAGGCTCAGGCACTTCCGAGAAGCAAAAATAAAAATATAAGGATTATTCAGATAGGAAAGCTGGGCACATGCTTAACAGACAATGGAAAAAGATGGATCCAGCCTGTTTTGGGAGGAATCTGGCTTTGACTCAAATAGTATCTAACCTTCTCTGCATGTTTTCGTGAGGTCTGACTTGAGACACAAACCAGTTTACAAAGACCAGGTGCAGTGACATGCAAAACAGTCAACCAAGCAAGAAGCTGTCTGCTGGTCTGCAGGAAACTCTTCCAGACTGTTAGGAGTTATCTGGCCACAAGCACCATCAAGCTGAAAACACAACCCCTGCCCCAAAAAGTGCTTGCTGAAATGATGATCCAAGGGCTGGAGCAGCTCTGCTCTGGAGCCAGGCTGGGAGAGTTGGGGTGTTCAGCCTGGAGAAGAGGAGGCTCCAGGGAGACCTTAGAGCACCTTCCAGTGCCTGAAGGGGCTCCAGGAAAGCTGGGGAGGGGCTTGGGACAAGGGCAGGGAGGGAGAGGACAAGGGGGAAGGGATTAAAACTGGAGGAGGGAGATTGAGGAATGGGGAGGAAATTGTTTGGTGTGAGGGTGGTGAGAGCCTGGCCCAGGCTGCCCAGGGAAGCTGTGGCTGCCCCCTCCCTGGCAGTGTTGAAGGGCAGGTTGGATGGGGCTTGGAGCAACCTGGGCTGGTGGGAGGTGTCCCTGCCCATGCAAGGGGTTAGAACTGGACAATCTTTGAGGTCCCTCCAACCCAAACTGTTCTCTGATTCTATCAGATGATGCCTGCTGGGGGAGGTAAGCAGGTTCATCTCTGCTGAGCCAGCAGCTGCCCAGGGGCAGGAGAGGTGGGGTGTCCACCCAAGCAGAAAGGAGCTGTGGCTCCAAACCCCTACAGCTCAGATAGGATTTCCTTTGGGTCCCACAACCACCATTAAGATTGGTACTAGGGAAGGAACTCCTGGGGGTTCTCCTCACTTTTGCCCGAGACAGAACATGTGGGTTTTCCTACAGGCAGCTCAGAGGTTCAGGAAGGCACCACACATGGGAGAGAGGTCACAGTGAGCAGTGTATTCCCTTCTGCCCTGCTCTTCCCTACCTCACTCTTCCATTCCTGGTGCAGCTGAGGGAACAGGTTGTCTGCTCCTATCCTGCTGACACTCAGTTTTCTACCATGCCATGAGCTTCCTATTATTAGAACACTGTCCCCTCAGAATGAAGGGTTTGTAACATAACACACAAACTCACACAGTGACACCCAGCAAAGACTTCCCTAAGAACAGCAGATGTGTCATTTTAAACATGGGTGACCCAATGACCTGTCCCCTCTGATGGTGACAAGAAAGCTCCAACTCAGTGGTACAAGAGCCCTGATGGCATCAGAGCTCCCACTACATTTAATCTGGTGCTCTTGGGCAGCCTGTGGTCCAGTGTCTCCTCCTTCCTGCAGGAGGGAGAGGAGCTGGGACAGCCTGACAGGACAGGACAATTTCCTCACCTGTGAAGCACTTGCAGATGTCTTCATGTGTCACATAAGCTAATGTTCCCAAGGTTAAGGAGAAAGGCTGTGGCTGAAGACAGAGAACTCAAAAAACACCTGGTGTTACCTTCCTGAGCACAGGAAATGCCATTCCCAGAAGACCCTGATCTGGTCTGCAGAAGAGGTCTGCATGCTACACCGTTGTCAGAGCTGACAGCCTAAGAGCAGTGACCTCAGGAGCAGCTCTGCACTTGAGAAAGCAGCACCCATGGGCCAGGGAGGACTTTTCTCACTTCAAAACCCAGACCAGAAGCCACGTGCCACAGAGGAAGCTGGTTCCCCAGCTGGACCCTGATTCCCAAGGCAGGCCCTGCCTCTTGAGCCTCACAGCACAGCTCCCCCAGCAGCACCAGGTCCCCAGCAGCACCTCCAACCCAGCCCTCAGCTTTCCAGCCCAGCAAACAAACACGGGGACAGAGCCAAGGGGTCACACAAAGGATATCGACTGTTCTGCACATCTTCTGTCACGTTTTTGATGCTCTGCTGAAC
>NW_009952354.1:279697-281910 GCF_000747805.2 Chaetura pelagica | reverse complement strand
CAGCTTCTGCTGCTCCAGCTCCTGCTCCCGCTGCTCCAGGTCCTCTATGTCTGCCTTCAGCTCGATCAGTTTGTGAGCTATTTCACGGGTGTTGCAGCCAGGACCCACCCCTCTGGGCAAAGTAAAAAGGAGGGACACACATCAGCTTCTGGAGGCCCCCCCAGACCAGCCCCAGCCTCTCAGAGGGGCTGGCACCTCCTTTTTGCTGCCACCTCCTTTGCTGACACCCCTGTCATAGGCCAGATTACCCAGAAAGCCTCACCTGTACCTGCTCTACACCCCCAGCACAACAACATCTGGTTCATCTTCCTACATCCCACTGACTGGCAGGGTCACACCCCACCTCCAGTGCCACAACAGGCATCTCTTCCACCCCAAGGTGCTGCAAACACTTGATTTGTACCAAAACAACAGCTCTGCTGTAAAAGACACACCAGACATACTTCAGCTGTCCTCATTACTGCCATCAGCATGGCCCAGCATGCACAGACCACTGAGGAACCTCGCTCTGGGCAGGGTCATTTTAACCCCAGTGTCACTTAGGCCTGGACAAAAAGGGACCAGGGAGCTCCTCTACCACTCACTTCCACTGGATGCTGTTCTTGGATTTCTTCTCGATCAACCCGATGCCTTCCAGGACGTTGGTGATATCGTAGATCCGTCGCTTCTGTCGCACAGCCAAGGTGTCTGCAGCCTGCAAAAAGGTTACACACTCAACTCCCAGTCATGTCTCACACCTTCCTGCCTGTCAGATCAATTCCTGGCCAAGTGCTCTGCCCACCATCTCATACCTCTCCCGTCCCGGCGCCTCAAGTTACAAAGCCACACTCTCAATGTCATTAGGACCAGAAGAAGCAGCCACTTTGTTCCTTTCTGTAGCCACCAACCTCCCCCCACTCAGCACAAACCAAATTGGACTTGTGGTGGGTCCAAAAACCACCATTCCTCATCCCTGTTAGGAGACATTCATCTGGCAGCCTAAAAACTCCTTGCTCCTTCAGGTGAAAGAGGTGGGGATGGGAAGAGGAGGGCAGGGAGCTCTCGGTGGGACCGACAGCAGTTTAGTGAAGTTGACACTCAAACTTTTCCACATCTGATGCTGCTTGATAAGAGAACTGAGACCTCAAGAGGCAGATTCATCCCTGTGTTTGACAGACACAATGCTGGGAGGAGAGTAAGCACAGTTTCCTAAAGAGACAACAGTTTTGGAAGAGGAGCAGACAGAAGCCTACAGCCAAGAGACTGCTCCAGCCCTTGCATCTTCAGGGCTTTCTGGCACTTGTTTCCTGCCTGCCAAGGGTCAGAGCACCCTCAGACACCCACCTATGAGATATTCATGTAAACCACAGCAAAGGAACTTCATCTGTAGAGAAAGGGGCAGATTTAGGTACCATATGTGCCACAAAGACAGTTATTTCCTCCAGGTGAAGATCATCAAAGATCAGAAGACACGTTCACTGGGCACTTCTCCACAGCTTAAAGGCGTCAGGGACAACCTTCAGCAGAGATTAATGTGCTCACACTCCCCTTCCTGCTGTGTGCCAGGGGGGCAAAGGGCAGCTGGGAAGAACAGCCTCTCTGTTTCTATAGGTCTTGGAGGCTTTATAGGGCTGAATGATTAAGAGGAGAATGAATTGAGGACAGCCCTGAGGAGAAGGACTTGAGGGTGGTGGGTGAGGAGAAGCTCACAGTGAGCTGGCAACATGCACTGCAATGCTCACACTCCCCTTCCTGCTGTGTGCCAGGGGGGCAAAGGGCAGCTGGGAAGAACAGCCTCTCTGTTTCTATAGGTCTTGGAGGCTTTATAGGGCTGAATGATTAAGAGGAGAATGAATTGAGGACAGCCCTGAGGAGAAGGACTTGAGGGTGGTGGGTGAGGAGAAGCTCACAGTGAGCTGGCAACATGCACTGCAACCCAGAAACCACCCGTGTCCTGGGCTGCATCACCAGCAGTGTAACCAGCAGGGCCAGGGAGGGGTTCTGCCCTCTACTCTGCTCTCATGAGACCCCACCTGGAACTCTGTCCAGCTCTGGAGCCCCCAACATAAGAAGGTCATGGAGCTGTTGGAGACTCCAGAGGAGGCCACAGAGATGCTCCAAGGGCTGGAGCAGCTCTGCTCTGGAGCCAGGCTGGGAGAGTTGGGGTGTTCAGCCTGGAGAAGAGAAGGCTCCAGGGAGACCTTAGAGCAGCTTCCAGTGCCTGAAGGGGCTCC
>NW_009952354.1:262629-278902 GCF_000747805.2 Chaetura pelagica | reverse complement strand
GGGACCGGGAGGGGGGGGGGGGACGGGCCCGGCCCCGCCAGGCCCCGCCTCGGGCCTGCCCCGCTGGGAAACGCCTCGGGAAGGCCCAATAACGCGGTTCTTTGGTGTTAAGAGGCGAAGTGTAGCGGTGGTTTCGCCTTCTGGTGTTGGAAGCGCAGTGTGGGGTTTGGTTTATGTATGTGTCTGTCTATCCTACTGTTGGAAATACGTAGTTGGTTTGAGGTGCGTGAGGTGTCAGACACCAGGAGGGGTTTAAATCTATAGTTTGTTTGGGATAAGTGAGGTATCTGGCACCTGGAGGGGTTTAAACATATAGTTTGAGATAAGTGAGGTCTCTGCACATTCTAAGGACACCAAGAGTGGTTTAAATACAGAGTTCGTTTGAGATACGTGAGGTATCTGATACCTGGAGTGGTTTAAATATATAGGTTTTTTGGGGATAAGTGAAGTATCTGACACCAGGAGTGGTTTAAATATATAGTTCCTTTGGGATAAGTGAGGTATTTCACACCTGGAGGGGTTTAAACATATAGTTTGGGATAAGCGAGGTCTCTGCACATTCTAAGGACACCAGGAGGGGTTTAAATACAGAGTTTGTTTGGGAAAAGTGAGATCTCTGACACCAGGAGGGGTTTATATATATAGTTTCTTTGGGATAAGTGAGGTATCTGGCACCTGGAGGGGTTTAAATCTATAGTTTGTTTGGGATAAGTGAGGTATCTGCACGTTCTAAGGACACCAGAAGGGGTTTAAATACATCATTTGTTTGAGATAAGTGAGATATCAGACACCAGGAGGGGTTTATATGTATAGTTTGTTTGAGATACATGAGGTATCTGATACCTGGAGTGGTTTAAATATATAGGTTTTTTGGGATAAGTGAGGTCTCTGCACATTCTAAGGACACCAAGAGTGGTTTAAATACAGAGTTCGTTTGAGATACGTGAGGTATCTGATACCTGGAGTGGTTTAAATATATAGGTTTTTTGGGGATAAGTGAAGTATCTGACACCAGGAGTGGTTTAAATATATAGTTCCTTTGGGATAAGTGAGGTATTTCACACCTGGAGGGGTTTAAACATATAGTTTGGGATAAGCGAGGTCTCTGCACATTCTAAGGACACCAAGAGTGGTTTAAATACAGAGTTCGTTTGAGATACGTGAGGTATCTGATACCTGGAGTGGTTTAAATATATAGGTTTTTTGGGGATAAGTGAAGTATCTGACACCAGGAGTGGTTTAAATATATAGTTCCTTTGGGATAAGTGAGGTATTTCACACCTGGAGGGGTTTAAACATATAGTTTGGGATAAGCGAGGTCTCTGCACATTCTAAGGACACCAGGAGGGGTTTAAATACAGAGTTTGTTTGGGAAAAGTGAGATCTCTGACACCAGGAGGGGTTTATATATATAGTTTCTTTGGGATAAGTGAGGTATCTGGCACCTGGAGGGGTTTAAATCTATAGTTTGTTTGGGATAAGTGAGGTATCTGCACGTTCTAAGGACACCAGGAGGGGTTTAAATACATCATTTGTTTGAGATAAGTGAGATATCAGACACCAGGAGGGGTTTATATGTATAGTTTGTTTGAGATACATGAGGTATCTGATACCTGGAGTGGTTTAAATATATAGGTTTTTTGGGATAAGTGAGGTCTCTGCACATTCTAAGGACACCAAGAGTGGTTTAAATACATTGTTTGAGATACATGAGGTATCAGACAGGTACAAGTGCAGAGAGGCACAGTCAGTGCCCAGCAAAGGACACCCTACAATAATCAGGCCTTGGAGGAAGCAAATCATCAAGGTTTTGAGGGTTTCTGATCTGAATCACCCCCTTGGCAGAAGAGACGAGGTCTGTGCGGGTACCTGGGCCTGAGGGATGCAGGAGGTGAGAGAAAAGAGCCCAAAGCTGGAAGGCTGGGGGCTGAACCAGCCTGGGGCAGCTGGAGCTGTAGGGCTTGTGCTGCTGTGTTCTTTAGGTGAACGTAGCTCGTTATCATGTCACTATAATATTGACATCACCAGGTCAAAAAGGCCCCTGCCCGGGTGAAGGCCCCTCCCCTGAGCACACACGGCACAGACAGAGCTGTGACCACCTTAGAACTGGGTGTGAATCACTGACCACTCCCCGCGAGGAGGATGGACTGGGAAGCTGCTGCTGGGTGGTTTTGTGTACAAACATCTGGTGGTAAATCTCACCTGTGTGTGTGGTTGTGGGGAGGCACCAGGCACCCAGCTGGGAGCAAACCTGCCATGAAGAGCAAGGGCTCCTTCCCAACCGTCGTCACTTTGTCTGTGCTTTGGGAGCGATTTGAAAATGGTAATAAAACCAACCAGTGATGCTTGTTCCCAAGGACCATGGCAGCCATTTCACCTTCTCTGGGGTGAGTGTGTGTCTGTCTCTGTGTGGAACTCTGTGTGTGTCTCTGCGTGTGTCTGTGTGTGTGTAACTAACTGTGTGTGTATCTGCGTGTCTCTGTGTGTATAACTGTGTGTAACTCTGTGTGTGTGTGTGTATCTGCGTGTCTCTGTGTGTGTGTGTAACTCTGTGTGTGTATCTGCGTGTCTCTGTGTTTAACTGTGTGTGTGCCTGTGTGTGTTTCTGTGTCTGTCTCTCTGTGTGTAACTGTGTGTGTGTGTCTGTTAGTGCCTGCCTCTCTGTGTCTCTGTGTGTGTAACTCTGTGTGTGTCTGTCTCTCTCTGTGTCTCTGTGTGTAACTGTGTGTCTCTCTGTGTGTATCTGTTTCAGTCTGTGTCAGTGTGTGTGTCTGTTTCAGTCTGTGTGTGTCTCTGTGTGTGTCAGTCTCAGTCTGTGTGTGTCTCTGTGTGTGCCTTTGTGTGTGTGTCTGTGTGTCTCTGCGTTTGTGTCCGTGCGTGTCTCTGTGTGTGTGTGTCTGTGTGTGTGTCTGTGTCCCCACCTCCGTTCTGACAGGAGGACAATGAGGCCCTGAGGAGCTGCTGGGGCTGAAGGAAACGGGCTCGTGTTTCCTCCTGCCGGCCCTTCCCTGGCTCCCAGACCATGGGCACGTCTGCGGAGGACGAGCGCACCGCCAGCCCCAGAGGTAACGGGGACAGGGGGCTGGGGGGCTCCCCTCAGCCCTTTTCCCCTGTGCTTTGTGCTCCCGGGGGGTGGAAGCCTGGCTGTGCTTTGTGGTGGGGGTAACTGCTGGTCCTCCGAGCCGCCCGCCGCTGCAGGCGGGTCCCCCCGCAGAGCTGGGACAGAGGGTGGCACTGGGTGACATCCCCGTGGGGACCCCCAGGCTGGGGATGGAGCCAAGGGGCAAGGATGAAACCAGGAGCTGGGGAGAGGGGCTGTGACAGCTGGGGATGGGGTCTGGAGTGCCATGAGTGTGCTGGTGCTCAGCCCTCTGCTCCAGCCCCTGTGCCGAGGGGGACGCCAGAACCCCCCCACAGCTGCTTTTGGGAGACCAGGAGCCTCCCATCCCCACCTCTGCTGCCCTGCCAGAGCTGCTGTCCCTGCTGCTGACTCACTGCTGAAGCCCCAGCCCTGCCCGGGGCTGCCCAGGTGCCATCAGACCAACCCCCCCCCAGACCACCCCATGCTGGGTTTGGAGGCAGCGATGGGGACACGGGCTCAGCCCAGGGGACAGTCCCCGCTGCCAGGCTGGGTGGCAGCTCCTCAGGGCTGCCACTGCCCCTGTGACAACCCCTGGCTGTGGCAGCAGCACCTTGGGGGGTGGGGGCCTCTCATGGAAGGACCCCCTTGCTGTCCTGCTTCCCACGTCTGGGTGTGCTTGGACATCCGTCCATCCATCCATCCACAGCTTCCTGCCGCAGGCCCAGGGGCCCTTCCTGCCCTGCCAGGAGAGGCTCCCTTGTGCTCCTTAACCCCTTGGCTTCGTCCCCAGACCAGGAATGGCCGGAAGCGGAGAAGGCTGAGAAACTGGCCAGAGGAGCTGCTCTGAAATGGGCTTCAGGGGTGTTTTACCGCCCGGAGAACCTGGAGGGGCTGGGGCAGTACCGGAGCAGAGAGACACAGAGGAACAGCTCCATCCAGTCCCGCCTGAAGGTGGGTGTTTCCCACAGCCCCTGGGCACCCTCAGCCTCCCCCAGGCAGCCATCCCAGCCGGGGACCCCTCTTCTGCCTCATGGCATCTTTTTTTTTGTCCTCCTGCTGGCAAGTTCTTGTCCTTTGGCTGGCACCTTGTGGGAGAAATGCAAGTGTTTGGGAGAAAAGAGGTGGTAAAGTCCCTCAGCATCTCCTGGCTTCCCCTGGGCACTGGCTGAGGTGTTCAAATGAGTCTGCTGTGACCCCATCACCATCCTGTCCCCACACCAAAGGCTTCCTCCTGGCTGGGAGGGGACAAAGAACTCCAGTCTTCCCCTCCTCATAGGAGAAAAAATTCCCTGCTCAGGGTAACCCTTTTTGCATAATCCAAGGAACATTAAACCTCAGGATCCCATCAGTCTGAGCACCACAACCTTCTCCTGATTGCTTTGGAGATGGTTTCTCCTGCCTCGAATGGGGCTGAATTGTCCAGGAGTCAACTTTTTTGAAGTGCTGTGGCCTCAGAGAAAATGACTGGCTTCTGGTGATGCTGGGTGAAAGCCCTTCTTGGTACCAGGAGCCAGGAGGTAAACGGGCAGAGCATGGAGGTGTGGAAGCCACACAGGGGCCCTCTGGCCTGCAAATATTTTGCAGGAGCAAAGTAGTCTTTTAAAACTGAAAGGTGACATCTGGTTACTGCTCACCCTGCTGCCTTGGTCACCCCAAAATGATGCCCTTCTTCCACCTCCTGCACAGCAGCCATCACCACCCACCCCATAAATAGTCACCGTGACTCAGTTTACCCAGAGGAGGGGGGGAAGTGGGTGTGAAATGAACCATTCAGGTTTCCTGAAGCTGGGTGTGCTCGGGTCTGGTGGGATGGGGTCATCATGGAAGGTCTGGGAGGTGGCATGGCACGATGGGAGAGGCAGATGTGCCCTTGTGGGGCTGCGTGGGAAACGGTTCCTCTTCTTCCCCACCCGAGTCTAAACAAAACACCTGCTGGGAGGGAGGGCAAGGCTGGGCTGAGCAGCGCGCGGCTCCTCCAGCCTCGGGGAGCTTCTCCACTGCCCTCCCTCTTTTCTTCTGCTCCCCAGTCCACCGTGCAGTCCTACCTGGAGGGGGTGAGCCTGGGTCTGGAGCAGCTGCGCGGGGCGGCGCGGGAGGCGCGGAGTGTGTGCCGGGAGCTGGGGGCCGCGCGCTGGGCCCTGCTGGACTGCGCTGAGCACGGGCAGCACCTGCGGCCGCTGCGGGCACTGGGAGCCCAGCACCTGCAGCTGGCCTCGGTGGTCCAGCTGCTGCCCCAGCTCTTCTCGGGTAAGGCCTGGGTTTGGACTGGAAGGCACTTTGGGGAGCTCTCCGGTCCCAACCCCTCAGGCTCCAGGCAGGGCTGGGGGCAAAGCTCGAGCGGGTCGCTCCGGCTTTGCCGGTTGGGTTTGGAAAGTCTCCAGGGATGGAGGTGCCACCACCTCCCCAGGGCTTGGTCTGGCACGGTGCTCCCAGAGCCCCAGATCTCAGACCCTTCTCCTCACCATCTCCCTGCTAACCTGTGCCCATGACCTCAGTGCCAACCTCCTTCACGCCCCACACCCAACTGTGGCATCTCTCCTCCCTCTCCCACAGTCCAGGAGGTTTGTTCCCATACCCTGCAGCTGCTCCGTGGGCAGCAGCTCCTGGAGGCCCACGCAGAGCTCATGATGCTGGAGCACCTCCGGGATGACATCCTCTCCCAGCTGCACCTCCGTGGGCTCTCCAGTGCCCAGGCAACAGTGCTCTCCTACTTCAGTGGCCTGCAGGAGCTCAACAAGAGCCTGGCCAAGCAGCTGTGGGACATCGTGGGCAGCAGCTTGAGGCTGGTGCGTGAGGACCCAGTTCTCTTTGTCACCGCTGTCAGGATCATCGAGCGGGAGGAGAAAATAGACAATGCTCTGCTCCTGGAGGCCTCCTTCCTGCCCCCCAGCCGCCCCAAGGCCTGGAGGCAGAAGTTTTACCACGTCCTTCAGGAGACCATCACAGGATCCCTGTTCCATGCCCCTCACGTGGACGCTGAGGGGCCAGGGCTGGCCAGGCACCTGGCAGCGCTGCAGAAGGACATCGTGTCCCAGCTGCGTGTGGTGAAGGATCTGATGGTCCAGTGTGTCCCAGCTCACTATGACATCCTCAACGTCTGCACTGCTACCTACCACCAGACCCTCAGCAGCCACCTCCAGGACATCCTTCGAGAGAACCTGGACAAACAGGGGCTCTTCCTCCTCCTTGAGTGGGCTCTTCATGTCTATCACAGGTCAGCACCACCCCCAGCACCAACCAAGCAGGGGAGGTTGTGGAGAAGAGTCATGTTGTCCACCAGCACATGGGTGGGTTGGGAGAGTGGCTGTGGCTGCCTGGGGATGACCACTGAGAGGACAAAGGAAGAGGTAGGAACTGCTGGCAAACACAGGTCTTCCCAGCTCTGTCCCACCTCTGCCCTTCAGCTCAGAGATGATGGGTCACCCTGACCTTCTCCCAGAAGTCGATGTTTCTTCTCTGGGTCCCTTGATGTCCCCTGAGCTTGTGGATCAGACAGAGAGGAAATACGTGGTGAAAGTCAAGGTGAGTGGGTGGGACAGTGCACGTGCAATGGGGACCCAGTGACCACCACTGAGCCAGCACCTGCTGTGACAGCAGCAGAAGACCATAAGGCTGTGGAACAAGGCCCAGGACTCACTGCTGCGTTACATGCTGGGTCTCAAGGGAGTTGGTACCTGACTTCTTGGTGGATGTCCATCCACAGGCTAGTGTGCTTGAGTGGATGCAGAGGACCTTGGAGGTGGAGTTCAAGGAGTGGTTCAGGGAAGAGGAACCTGAGACAGACCATCAGGGTTTCTTCCAGTCAGCCCTGCCTGTCATTGTCATGCAGGTGGGTCCCCAGCACCACAGGTGCTGCTGGGGCACAGCCATGCTGAGAGTCCCCAAAAGGGGGCCATGGCCTGCAGTACCCCCACAATTCACCTCCACTCTCCCTCTGCAGATGCTGAATGAGAACATCCAGGTGGCCTCCTTGATCACTGAGTCTCTGCAGCAGAAGGTCTACAACATGGCCATGGAGGAGCTGGAGGCATTTCTGGGCCGGTCAGTGGAGCCCCTCGCACCCCTGCCCATCCTCCCAGGCCCTGGGTCCCATGGTCAAGCCCCACAGGCTGATGGTGGAGACCTGCCATGGGTCACCCAGTGCTCATCCAGCTCACAGAAGGGTCAGCAGCTCCTCTAGCTATGGGGCTACTGTCTCAGCTCCCAGGGCTTGCTGCCCTCAGGCACTGAGCTCTGCCTTTCTGAGGGCTCCAGAATGAGCCCCACTGTCCCACCCTTCCCAACAACTCTCCACTGCTGGCCAAAAGAAAGAGCCAAGAGAACTGGGGGGGCTTTCAGAGGTCCATGGAGCTCCAGTTCCCTGTGCTGGGATGTCCCTCAGGGTGCCTCTCTGCCTTGCAGGCTGCGGGACGCGCTGGGGCGCTGCGGGAAGGAGCGCCAGAAGGACCGGGCGCTGCCCAAGCACTACACCTCCTACCTGCTGGCCATGCTCAACAACACCCTGGCCCTCAGGTAACACACACCAGCACCTCAGAGCTCTTGTGGAAACTCCACAGCCCACGATGGAGCCACGTCCTCCCCATCCCCTGGGGACTGGTGTCACACTTAGAGAGTCATGGAATGGATTGGGTTGTAAGGGACCTTAAAGCTCATCCAGTCCCACCCCCCTGCATGGGCACGGACACCTCCCACCAGCCCAGGTTGCTCCAAGCCCCATCCAACCTGCCCTTCAACACTGCCAGGGATGGGGCAGCCACAGCTTCCCTGGGCAACCTGGGCCAGGCTCTCACCACCTTCATGGTGAAGAATTTCCTCCTCATCTCACACCTTCCCAGACTGCCTGTCCTCTCTTCTCTCTCCCAGCTCCTCTGTCTCCTCCCTGCACCCCGACTCTGCCCACAGAGAAGTCCCTGCATCCCTCCAGGCTGCCCTAGACAGGACTGAGAAGAAGGCCTGCCAGCTGCTGCTGGAGGAACTGCTCCTGGACCTGCAGGTAGGTTTCTCCAGAGCTCCAACAAACTCCAGCAAGAAGAGCCCTCCTGCTGCCCGCCCTGGGCACGGGTGTGTTCCTGCCCAGGGTCCCCACCAGGCACCCATGGCTCCGCTATCACCCTGCAGACATCTCTGCCAGCCTGGCCTCCAGGCTGTGATAACCCCCTGGAGATCAGACTGTGCCCTGTCACCAGCCAACACCACCACTATCACTGGGGCAGGTGGCCTGTGGCCTCCAAATCACAAGCCAACAGAGCCCAGGAGCCACAGCCCACCCCCCGGGCCACCTCCTGCTCCTTTTTATGGCTACAATCCAAGAGGAGAGAGGCCAGGGCCATGGGGAGGATACAAGCCCACGTGTGAGTGCCCCAGGGTTTCCTGCCAGAAGAGTCAAATTTAGCTTTCCTGGAATCTGGAGGGAAACTCAGGAATCATGAATTGTCGTTGCTATTTGGGGATGGGGCGCCAGGAAAACAAAAGAGCAGCTGAAGGTCCAAAGCCCTGGCAGGCTGGGAGTGGCTGCAGGAGACAGGCAGGGGCAGCAGGGCAGGAGGAGGTCAAAGCATGGGTGGTGTCTGGAGGAGGGGAGAGGAGTGGGAATGAAAACTGAAGCCACAGCAGGACGGGTGTGTGAAGAGCACGGGTCTGGGGCTGCCCACCATGGGGCATCATGGCCTAGAGAAACCCCAGAGTGGGGCTCTCTGGGTGCCAGGGAGGAGGGGCCCCAGATGTGTTTCATAGAGTCACAGAACCATCTTGGTTGGAAAAGACCCCCTAAGATCCCCCAAGTCCCACCCTTCCCCCAGCCCTGCCAAGGCCACCACTGCCTCATGTCCCTCAGCACCATCTCCAGGGCTTTGAAACCCCTCCAGGGATGGGGCCCCCCCCCCGGCCGTGGGCAGCCTGGGCCAGGGCCTGACAGCCCTTTGGGGGAAGTAAATGTTCCCTAATGTCCAATCTATAGGGTCATTTTGGTTGGAAAAGGACCTTTAAGATATCATGGAAACAGTCACACTGGTTTCAAGATGCATTTACCAATGAACTCACCCCATCCCCTGCAGAAGGGCAGCCCTGGTTTAACCAGAGCAGCTCCCAGCATTCCCTACAGAAACACAGGGTGGTGGGGGTGGGAAGGGACCTCTGGAGAACATCTAGTCCAAACCCTGCTAGAGCAGGATCATCTACAGTAGATCCCCCAGGAACACATCCAGGCAGGTCTGGGATGTCTCCAGGGATGGAGACTCCAGCACCTCCCTGGGCAGCCTGTCCCAGGGCTCTTTCACCCTCACAGGAAAGAAGTATTTTCTCATATTCAGGTTCAACCTCCTGTGCTCCAGTTTGTGCCCATTGCCCCTTGTCCTGTCACTGGACACCCCTGAGAAGAGTCTGGCCCATCCTCCTGACACCCCCTGCAGATACTGATCAGCACTGATCAGACCCCCCCTCAGCCTCCTCCTCTCCAGCTGAACAGCCCCAGCTCTCCCAGCCTTTCCTCACAGGCAGATGCTCCAGTTCCCTCAGCATCTCAGTGCCCTGGGCTGAACTCTCTCCAGGAGCTCCTTGTCCTTCATGAACTGGGGAGCCCAGACCTGCACACAGGGCTTCAGAGGAGGCCTCACCAGGCAGAGCAGAGGGGCACAACCTCCCTGACCTGCTGGCCACACTGTTCTTGTTCCCCCCCAGGAGGTCATTGACCTTAGCTGAGGGCCATGAGGACCTGCAGACCACTCTTCTCTTTTTCATGGTGACCCTGGGCTGGCAGTGGGGGCTTGACAAGGCAAAGGGGACAAAGCAGGGCCTGGGGGGTGTTGTGTCACCTGCAGCAGGTGGCAGGGCACCCAGTGCTGCTCCTCTTGGTCCTTCCAGCCCCTCTGCCTGCAGCTGCCTTCCCGCAAGTGGCTCTCGGGGTCCCAGCTGGTCAGCAACATGTGTGAGGTGATTGACAAGTACACCAAGGACTTCTCCCACCTCAGGAAACCCGTCTTCACTGTATGTTTGGGGCAGGAGGACCTTTGGGTGGCTCCTTGTCTGCCGGGCATGGAGGTTGGGTGGGTTGGGTGCCCTGCTGGGGTGCAGGATGCAGGGAGCTTGGTCACTGCTGGGTTTGCTGGAGAGGCTGCAACTTTTGGAGCAGCCTGAGGGCACCATCAGGCACAGATGTTCAGGGTTTCCCCCAAATTCAGCTACTTTCTCTGTCCCTCCAGCCCGGGCACTTTGCAGAAGGTTGTCCCCATGGCTTGGTGGTGTATCCAGCCCCTTTCCCACCCCAGGCAGTTGTGCAGTGGCAGCTCAGGAACCACCCATGTCCTGGGCTGGATCAAAAGAAGTGTGGGGCTGGGGAGGGATTCCGCCCTCTGCTCTCATGAGACCCCACCTGGAACTGTGTCCAGTTCTGGAGCCCCCAACGTAAGAAGGTCATGGAGCTCCTAGAGAGACTCCAGAGGAGGCCACAGAGATGATCCTTGAGCTGGAGCAGCTCTGCTCTGGAGCCAGGCTGGGAGAGTTGGGGTGTTCAGCCTGGAGAAGAGAAGGCTCCAGGGAGACCTTAGAGCAGCTTCCAGTGCCTGAAGGGGCTCCAGGAAAGCTGGGGAGGGACTTGGGACAAGGGCAGGGAATGAGAGGACAAGGGGGAATGGATGACAACTGGAAGAGGGGAGATTGAGGTGAGACATGAGGAGGGAATTGTGGAGTGTGAGGGTGGTGAGAGCCTGGCCCAGGTTGCCCAGGGAAGCTGTGGCTGCCCCATCCCTGGCAGTGTTGAAGAGCAGGTTGGATGGGGCTTGGAGCAACCTGGGCTGGTGGGAGGTGTCCGTGCCCATGCAGGGGGTTGGGACTGGATGATCTTTAAGGTCCCTTCCAACCCAAACCAGTCTGGGATCCCATGATTCTATGCAACACCCAGCACTAACAGCTCCCTCCTGCCCAGGTCCTGCTGATGGAGACCGAGCTCCTGGTGACCAGCCAGTACCTCCGGGCCCTCATGCAGAAGAGGCTGGTGTGCAGGAGCGCGGAGGAGCGGGGGCAGCTGTGCCAGCGCCTGCTGCAGGACGCCACGCAGCTGCGGGAACTCTTCTGTGGCCTGGTGAGCCCTGCCCATGGGTGCCTGGGGACACGGGGGGGCAGGACCACACAGCCAGGAGCTCCTCATTCACCTCCAGCACCTCCCTGCTCCCTTCTAGCCCACAGCTTTGGGGGTGGAGGGGGGGTTCATCAGCCCACCAATGAGATGAGGCTGTTACATATTGAAGGTCAAGATGAGAGTCCAGAGGAGGCCATGGAGATGATGGGAACAGCTCTGGAGCCAGGCTGGGAGAGTTGGGGTGTTCAGCCTGGAGAAGTGAAGGCTCCAGGGAGACCTTAGAGCAGCTTCCAGTGCCTGAAGGGGCTCCAGGAAAGCTGGGGAGGGACCTGGGACAAAGGCAGGGAGGGAGAGGATAAGGGGCAATGGATTAAAAGTGGAAGAGGTAGATAGAGGTGAGACACGAGGAGGAAACTCTTGAGTTTGAGGCTGGTGAGAGCCTGGCCCAGGTTGCCCAGGGGAGCTGTGGCTGCCCCATCCCTGGCAGTGTTGAAGGGCAGGTTGGATGGGGCTTGGAGCAACCTGGGCTGGTGGGAGGTGTCCCTGCTCGTGCATCAGGGGGGTGGGGCTGGATGATCTTCAAGGTTCCTATCAACCCAAACCATGCAGGGTTGCATTTGGGACCTGGGGGACCTTCCACCCCACCCAGCACAGGTGTGTGAGGTTGCACAGCCTCAGCTCACCTCAGGCCAGGCTGACCCTGATCAGTGGGACACACCAAGTGGGGAGACACCAGGTCCCACGAGGGCACTGAGGAGCAGGCTGCAGGTCACCAGCCACCGTGGTGGCCTCCTCCCAGCCTTGCACGTGGCTGCTCTCCCTCCCAGGGTCTGGACAGGAGCCAGCAGAGCCTGGAGGCCATTTTTGCCCTGCGAGAGCTGATCTGCCTCAGGGACCCTGCACTGCTCAGCCTGGAGGTGCTGGGCTTCATCACCAAGTACCCTGACGTCAGGTGAGAATCACAGAACTGTTTGGGTTGGGAAACACCTTGAAGATCAAGTCCAACCATTCCCCCAGCCCTGCCAAGGCCACAACTAACCCACGTCCCTCAGCACCACATCTCCAGGGCTTTGAAATCCCTCCAGAAAAAGCCCAGCTCAGCTTTCCTGCAAAGTGGGGGAGGCTTGGAAACATTCAAGTTGGAAAAGATCTCTAAGATGCTCAAGTCCAACCATCAACCCAATGCCAGCTAAACGAGGCTGCCCAGGGGAGCCCAGGGTAATTACAGCTCCAGAGCAGAGACCTGGGCTGGTCCCCTCTCCTCCCTGAGGTTTCCTTTCCCTCCTGCCCCAGATTTGAGGGGCTCCTGCAAAGTCCCAAGGGCAAAGATGGAATGGAGAAAGCAGTTTTGTGGGGTGGTCACTTACCTGGCTTTAGTGGCCAGACCCTGGGAAACCACAAACCCAGCCCTCAGCTCAGCCCCCCAGCCCTCAGCCCCGCAACCTCCAGCTCAGCCCTCCAACCCTCAGCCCCCCAACTCCCAGCCCCCCAACCTCCAGCTCATCCCCCCAACCTTCAGCTCAGCCTCCCAACCCTCAGCTCAGCCCCCCAACCTTCAGCTCAGCCTCCCAACCCTCAGCTCAGCCCCCCAACCTTCAGCTCAGCCTCCCAACCCTCAGCTCAGCCCCCCAACCTTCAGCTCAGCCTCCCAACCCTCAGCTCAGCCCCCCAACCTTCAGCTCAGTCCCCCAACCTCCAGCTCAGCCCCTCAGCCCTCAGCCAGCCCCCCAGGCCCACAGGAGGTTGGTGGCCCCCGGCCTAGCAGCCCCCAGCCCCACCTCTCCCTGCCCAGTGATGAGCACATCTCCACCCTGCTGGATCTGCGGGGGGACGTCTCCAGGGAGGTGAGGCACGTGGTGCTGGAGATGATGCTGCAGCACCCCCAGGTCCTGCCCCAGGACTACAGGCCCATCTTCAGCACCATCTTGGTCCCTGCACCGGAGCTGCGCTTCTGCCTGGGCAAGGGCAAGTGTGCCTGACACTGCCCCACGGACCTTCCTGCCCCCCCATGGACCTGCCTGCACCCCACGGACCTCCCTGCACCACACGGACCTGCCTGGCCCCCACAGACCTGCAGACCACTCAGGACATCTATGTGGGTGGAGGTGACACGTGGGGTGGAGGTGACACGTGGCATCCCCCCCTGCACAGCACCTTCCCCCCGTGCTGGGGACAGTCTGGGGATCTCGCTGAGCTGGATGTCCCTGCCAGCACCAGCCCCAGGAGACCTGCTGAGGAGATAAGTGGTTGGCTGGGGCAGGGAGGGCTGCTCAGGTCTGGCCTGCAGGAGAACGAGGGGCCACCAGAAAAGAGCAGGAGTCTGCACAGTGGGGGTGAGCCCAGGTCTCCGTGGGGCTGGAGAGATGTTTGGGGTTCCCTGAGTATCACAGAGTCACAGAATCACAGCATGTCAGGGGTTGGAAGGGACCTCCAGAGATCATCAAGTCCAACCCCCCGGCCAGAGAGGACCAAAACCAGGGCAGGTCACTCAGAAAGGCATCCAGGCAGGGCTGGAAAGGCTCCAGAGAAGGAGACTCCACCACCTCTCTGGGCAGCCTGTCCCAGGGCTCTGTCACCCTCACAGCAAAGAAGTTCTTCCTCATGTTCAGGTGGAACTTCCTGGGCTCCAGTTTGAATCCACTGCCCCTTGTCCTGTCCCAGGGCACAAGTGACAAGAGCTTGTCCTGCCTTCTTGCTGCCCTCATGTATTGAGAGACATTCATTAGATCCCCCCTCAGTCTTCTCCTCTGCAGACTGAACAGCCCCAGGTCTCTCAGCCCCTCCTCCTCAGGCAGGTGTTTGGTGCATCCCCACAGCCCTCTGAGCCAGGGTGTCCTGGCCATGGAGCCTGTTCCCACCCTGGAGCTCTGCCAGACCCAGGCTTGCAGGAGGCTTTGAGGTGAGGTTTTCCTCAGCCCAGAGGGCTGGTGTTGCTGCTCCACCATCCTGGGCAGGTGGAGGGATGCATCCACCTGCAGGGATGGTGGGGAGCAGCCCAGCTCAGCATGCCTGGCTGCCACGCAGAAGGGCACAAGGGCTCTCACCACCCTGGCTGGTGCCATCAACCCTGTCTCTACCAGCCTGACGGGACAGCTCTGAGTTCCTGATCTGCCCAGTGCTGAAGTCCTTGATCCTCCACCTCTTGGAGAACATGAACTGGGTCATGCCTGGTGTGTTGAGCACCCTCTGGGACCAGTTCCCTCCAGCACTGCCCTGGGCACTGCCTTTCTACCCTCTGCTGCTGTCCAGCCCTTGGTCACCTCCCCAGGTGAAGATCGGGAGCAAACCCTGCAGCCTTGTGCCCAGCCCCTGCAGCACCCTGGGGACCTCCACACTCCACCCTGCTTGTGGCAGGCCTGGTCCTGCTGTCCTTCTGTGGCTCTACCACCAGAAATAAAGGCCTGAGCTCTGCAGCCCCTCACCAGTGTCCAGGCTCTGCTCTCCAGCAGGTCAGGGAGGAGGGGACGTGGGAGGCACAGTGGGATCCAGCCCCACACTCAGCATCACCCCCGGGATGGTTCCCTGCCCTGCTGCCAACCCGGGACGGTCACCCAGAGGCTGATGGTGACACTGTGGCTCATCCCTGTGTGTCTAGGATGGTGACGGGAGGTTTGGGGGAACCCTGTTGTTCCCCAGCACACAGCCCCAGGGTGGGGGGTCAGGCAGCTGCAGTGGGGGGGTCACCCTTGGCTCAGGGAGGTGGCCACTGTCCTCCTGGGGCTCGTGGTGTGCTCACCCACGCTGGCCACGGCTCTTGCCTGCCTGGGAAGGTGCCTGTCCCATCCAGCTGGTCCTGGGACATGCTGACCTGCCCAGGGCCACGATCCAAGGGGTGTCCCTGGTCCCTGAGAATGTCCAGCTGGGACCAGTGTGGTCCCAGCCCAGGGCTTCAAGGTCACAGCCCTGGTGCCAACAGATCTGAAACAGGCCTGGGGACAGGGTGACCTCCCATGGCCCAGGCACCAGCACCCATGCCAGCAGTACCCAGTGACCTGCCCACCAGCAGCCCCCATGCTCCCAGCACAGCCCTGGGTCTCTTCCCATTCAGCTCCACAGGCTGCAGTGAGAACTGACCCAAATCATTGCACCCCAGGCTGCCTTCTGGAATCACAGAACAGTTTGGGTTGGAGAAGACCTTTAAGATCATTGACTCCAACCATTAACCCAACCCTACCCAGTCCGGTGCTGCCCCATGTCCCCCAGCACCACATCTACAGGGCTTTTCAGCACCTCCAGGGATGGGGACTCCACCCTGGGCAGCCAACAAACCTTCCTGTGAAGAAACTTCTAATATCCAACCTAAACCTCCCCTGGCACAACTTGAGGCCGTTTCTTCTCATCCTATGGCTTCTTACCTGGGAGGGGAGACCAGTACTTCCCTCTCTTGCAACCTCCTCCCAGGCAGCTGCAGAGCCAGCAGGTCTCCCCTCACCTCCTTGTCTCCAGGCTGGACACCCCCAGCTCCCTCAGCTCCCCCCTCCACGACTTGTCCTCAAGACCTGGCAGCACATTTCCATGTCCCCACTCACCTGTGGTGCCAGGTGGCTCTTCCCCACTGCCAGCAGCTGGCAGGAGGCAGCAGGGGGGACCTTGGCCCCTGCCTGGCTCCGAGCCACACAGCTCCCAGCTGCCATAAAGCTGGTGGCCCTGGAGACAGAGCCACATCGTCCCAGGATGGCGTCCCTGTGGATCCTTGCCTGCCTGGCTCTGGCCAGCACTGTTTCAGGTAAGAGCTGCCCGGGGGTGCAGGCAAGTCCTGGGGGTGCAGCAGGACTGGGGCACGGCAGGGAGGGTGACAAGGAGCCCCGAGCTTTGGGGGTGACCCTCACGCCCCCCCGCAGGCTGCGGGGTGCCCGCTGTCAGCCCCTTCCTGGAGCAGAGCGAGAGGATTGTCAATGGGCAGAACGCTGTGCCCGGCTCCTGGCCCTGGCAGGTGTCCCTGCAGGTAGGGAACTGTGCCCTGCGCCCCGTGGGGACACGGCCAGCTGGGAGTGGTTCTGTGACACCCTCTGCCTGTCCCTGGCTTTGGGGGGGATGCTCAGCCTGCCTTGCCCCAGCTCTTCCTCCCTCTTTCTCCCCCAGAGCCGCACAGGATCCCATTTCTGCGGCGGCTCCTTGAT
>NW_009952354.1:262188-262541 GCF_000747805.2 Chaetura pelagica | reverse complement strand
CCAGGTCCCTGGTGTCCCCCCCGGTGCTGCCCACAACCCCCTGACTCCCTTTTACCTCCCACAGCCCCAACGCTCACGTCGTCGTCCTCGGGGAGTATGACCTGTACTCCAACGCCGAGCCCATCCAAGTGAAGACCGTGAGCAGGGTGAGCCGGGCTGGGGTGGCCGCCCCGGGGGGCTGGGGCAGCAGTTCTGGTCCCAGAGGGCAGGGCTGAAGCCTGCGGTGGTGGGGGGTGTATGTGTGTTTCCACAGGCCATCACCCACCCCAACTGGAACCCCAACACCATGAACAACGACATCACCCTGCTGCGCCTCTCGTCGCCCGCCCAGCTGGGCCCCCGCGTCTCCCCGC
>NW_009952354.1:253112-262167 GCF_000747805.2 Chaetura pelagica | reverse complement strand
CACCACCGGCTGGGGGCGCACCAACCCCAACTGTACGTACCCCTCCGGGCGCTGCCCGGGGTTCTGCAGGGCCCGGGGTGCGGGGGGTGACACCAAGTGGGGAGCTGGGCAGTTGAGTGACTCTGGGTGTGCACGTGTGGATGTGTGTGTTGGTGCAAGTGCGGGTGTGAGTGGTCGGGAGGTGGGTGGAAACTCCAGGGCCATGGAGATGGTCCAAGGGCTGGAGCAGCTCTGCTCTGGAGCCAGGCTGGGAGAGTTGGGGTGTTCAGCCTGGAGAAGAGAAGGCTCCAGGGAGACCTTAGAGCACCTTCCAGTGCCTGAAGGGGCTCCAGGAAAGCTGGGGAGGGACTTGGGACAAGGGCAGGGAGGGAGAGGACAAGGGGGAAGGGATGAAAACTGGAAGAGGGAGGTTGAGGTGAGACATGAGGAGGAAATTGTTTGGTGTGAGGGTGGTGAGAGCCTGGCCCAGGTTGCCCAGGGAAGTTGTGGCTGCCCCATCCCTGGCAGTGTTGAAGGGCAGGTTGGATGGGGCTTGGAGCAGCCCGGGCTGGTGGGAGGTGTCCCTGCCCATGCAGGGGGGGGGTGGGACTTTAAGATCTTTCCAACCCAAACCATCCTGGGATTCTCTGGCTGTGCCTGGGCACCCACCCCGTGCTGGGGGCTGCCTGCACCAGACAATCCCACCCCAGGAAGGCACAGAGAGGGAAGGTGCCTGCCCAGCAGCACCCACGTGTCTGGAATCACCACAGGAGCTCGCCCAGGGTCCCCGGGTGCTCCCCGAGGCCCCAGGAGACCTTCCAACCCTGCGGTGAGTTAATGGTGGCTCTTTCCCGCAGCCCAAGCCCTGGCCACTCGCCTGCAGCAGGTCACCGTGCCCTTGATCCCCATCAGCCAGTGCATGCAGTACTGGGGCAACAGGATCACCAACTCCATGATCTGTGCCGGCGGGGTCGGAGCCTCCTCCTGCCAGGTACGGACCTGAGCTCCTGTGCTGTGGGGAACACGGGAGGAGGGCACACGGAGCCTGGCACCCACGGAGCCAGCTCCAGCACCTGGCGAGGTGCAGGGGTGTGAGGGACCAGCCCGGAGAACGTGCTGGGACCACGGGAGGAGGAGACGTGGAGTCTTCCCAGAATCGCAGCGTGTAGGAGTTGGAAGGGACCTCCAGGGATCATCCAGTCCAACCCCCTGCCAGAGCAGGAGCAAAACCAGGGCAGGTCACTCAGAAAGGCATCCAGACAGGGCTGGGAAGGCTCCAGAGAAGGAGACTCCACCACCTCTCTGGGCACCTGTCCCTGCATCCCCGGAGCCACAGGCTGAAGCTCCAGCCCAGCGCCCAGTTTGCATCCCGTGCTGGGACCAGCGAGCAGGGTCTTCTCTGCAGGGCGACTCCGGGGGACCCCTGGTGTACAGGAGCGGCAGCGGCTGGGCCCTGATGGGCATCGTGTCCTGGGGAACCACCAACTGCGACGTCCGCACCCCGGCCATCTACACCCGCGTCAGCGCCTTCCGCGCCTGGATCGACTCCGTGGTTGCCCGGGGCTAGAGGAGCTGAGGAGCCCCTGCCCGGGGGGCTGGGAACAACGCCCCGCTGGGGAATAAAGCCTCGGCAGCTGCCCGTGCCTCCTTCCTTCCTTCCTTCCTTCCCTCGGGGGGCAGGTGCCCGGGGACACCCCGTGGGGGGGTCACCCTCTCCGGAGCCCCAGCAGCTCCCAGAGCTGCAGCTCAGTGCCCAGCTGGGACCCACCCCGCTGGTGCTGACCCTGGTGTGACGGTGACGGAGCCAACGACGCTCCTGGGAAGGGTTCTAGGTCCCAGACAATCTGGCCCATTCCCTTGAGTTACAAAATACCAGAAGCTGCTGAAATGCAGCCCAGGGCTGGTTAGGTTTTGGGTTGGTTGGATGAAATTTAGCTTCATTTGGTGGCCTGCCCTGCTGGGAGAAGGAGCCAAGGGATGTGAGGCAAGAGGAGCTTGCAGAGAAACCCATGGAGCTGCTGGTTGGAAGCTCCATGTGGGGCTTCCACAGGGGTTGGGGCTCCTGTGCCTTGGAAAGCCTCACCTGGGACGTTGGGGAGGAGGACACGGGGGCTGAGCTCCTCACAGATCTGGTGGCAGCAGCTGCACTGGGTACACACTGGTCCCACCACGACATTCAGAGTGTGGCTTTTGTTCCTTGTACCTGAAACAAGACCCACCACGGGCAAGCAGCTCATGCTTTTTTTAGCTGTAGTGAGCTCCTCAGTGACCTTAGAGGCAGCTGAACCTCAGGGCAGAAGAAACTGGTGTCCACATGGAGCCTCAAAGAGGAACTGATCAGCTACAGACAGCAGTACAGGTCACTTGCTCTGTGTGTTCAGGGCACTCTTGTCCCTGTGTCACCCTGTCATTGCTGGGATGGGGTTCCTCCTCCCTTCCATGAGAAGGTGGGTCCACAGGGGTGGACCACAGAATGGTTTAGGTTGGAAGGGACTTTAAAGATCATCCAGATCCAACTCCCTGCATGGGCAGGGACACCTCCCACCAGCCCAGGCTGCTCCAAGCCCCATCCAACCTGCCCTTCAACACTGCCAGGGATGGGGCAGCCACAGCTTCCCTGGGCAACCTGGGCCAGGCTCTCATCACCCTCACACCAAACAATTTCCTCCTCATGTCTCACCTCAATCTCCCTCTTCCAGTTTTCATCCCTTCCCCCTTGTCCTCTCCCTCCCTGCCCTTGTCCCAAGTCCCTCCCCAGCTTTCCTGGAGCCCCTTCAGGCACTGGAAGCTGCTCTAAGGTCTCCCTGGAGCCTTCTCTTCTCCAGGCTGAACACCCCAACTCTCCCAGCCTGGCTCCAGAGCAGAGCTGCTCCAGCCCTCCCATCATCTCTGTGGCCTCCTCTGGAGTCTCTCCAGGAGCTCCATGACCTAATGTTTGGGCTCCAGAGCTGTGCACAGTTCTCTAGGTGGGGTCTCACCAGAGTAGAGGGGGAATCACCCATATCCATGTGTTCAGTGCCCATCACTCACGTGCAGGAGGAGCAGCAGCTCTTGGCCACACACAGATCCATGAGGCAGGAGGAAGCAGTGACAGGACACAGGGAATACACTGACATGTTGAGCAGGCAGAGTACACAAAATAAATAACTCTGTACACTCTAATCATTAACATTACAGACTAATTACAATGAGTTCAGACCTCATCCTATAAGACAGTCCTTCGTGGACTCCAAAGGCAAGTCTGGATCCTTCTGGAAACTACAGGAACATGACCAGAGTCACTTCCAAACTGTTCCAACTCAGCAGAGGGAAATTGGTGACCAAAAATAACAGCGAGGTCCGGAAGAGCTGCCGGGCCCCAGAGCTTCCCAGGAGGTGTCTTTCTGTAGTGAAAGGCAACAGGAAAACTTCTGGGTGTCCCCAGGGGAGCTGCTCTTTTCCTACAGGCACCTGGTGGGGGTGGGATCTCTCCCAGCTCCAGCAGAGAAACCCAGTGCAACTGGTTCCTGCCACAGCAGCTCTCCTGTCCCTGCCCTGCAGGACACCAGGAGGAGCTGTCACCGGGAAGGCTCCTCAGGGACAAGGGAGGCACCAAGCCCTGCTGCTTCACATGGATTTGTTGTTTGCAACCTCAGGGCACAGCACAGAGCTCTGCTAGCCCTGCACCCTCCTCCCCAGCACCCAAGAGCTGCATTTTTCATCCAGGCTGAAAGAGGAGAGACCCGGTGGCGAGAGAAAAGCACCAAAACCCTCCCCCGAGGGGGCTGGGGGCAGGGAACCTGGGGCTGGGAATCTGGCCCTGAGAAGTTGAAGGCACTTGGTGGTGTTTCCTAGGGGTGAAGCTGAGCTGGGCCATGACCACCCTCCCTGCAAACCCCAGGGCTCAACCTGCTGCCAGAAAACTCTTGCTTGACTCCTCCAGAAAGTGTGATCTCCCCCACTACCACCCAAAGCCCATCTCTGGGCTGCTTTGCTTCATTGAGGAAAGTCAATTGAGAATTTTAGTTACTCTGCCCCAAACCCTCCACAGCTTTAGCATCATCACTTAAAGCAGGTATGTGCCCCCACACGGACTCTAAGAGACCTGTAACTGCCCTGAACTCCTTGTCCTGTTTTGTACATCACCCTGAGCTGAGCCTGCACTCTGGGGTCCTCACATGGAGCCTCCTCCCACCTTCAGGGCACCAGGGATGCTCTTGCCTGGCTCCAGGACTTGCCAGGGCTCCTGCAGAGCCAGAGCCAGAGCTGCTGCCCAGCAGCTGAGCTACCACCCTTCCCATTCCAGTCTGTGCATCCCATAGTTAGAATCACAGAATCATTAAGGCTGGAAAAGACCTCTAAGATCATCAAGTCCAACTATCAACCCAACACCACCGCTGACCAGATCAGGGCTTCAGCCAAACACTTGGGTAGAGCAGGGCTGAGGAATGGAGCAGGGTATGAGAAAAAGCAGAAGCTCCTGACCAAAGAAAATACCCCAGTGTCAAAGAACTTCAGAGTTTGAGGGTTTTATCATTTCCAAAAAAACCAGGTCCCATAGGCTCCAGCCGGTAGCTGGTTTCCATATCACTCCTGAAGGGTCAGAGCCCTTCAGTCTGGGCTGGTTCTCCTCATGGGCTACAATCTGTCCCTCATGGAGGCCTCTGCCTTTCCAGGAACAACAGTCCAGGAACTGGCAGGAGCATCCAGATGCTATCACCATCTGGGGCTTAAATAGCACCCGTTTCTTCTGGGTTGCAAGAAGGGGGGTTTCTGCCACCACTGGGATGACACATGAAGTTTTTCAGAAGCCTGAGGAAGGTGAGAAGTAAATCAGGCATGGAAAAGTAGCTGCTCCTTTAGCAAAATGCTAAATGGAAGAACACAGGATGTGCTCCAAAACCCTGGCTGAACAAGCCTGCAGACCACCTGATGTTGATTCTGGAAGACCTTTTCACAGTCACTTCCAACAACCCTCCAAAAACACCCACCCAAAACAAACCAAGGAACCAACAGGCCACATGCTTTGAAGCTGTAATTCCCTCCCTGAGGAGAACAGCCAACGTGCCAGGACAAAGTGATGGAATTGTTTCCCACAGCACAGCTAAGTTCCAAAAGACAAACACCTGCAATTCCCTCTGCTCCTTAAATCTGCTTCTCCCTGAAACAGAATCTGCTGGGAAGCAACACCCTGAGCTGCTCCATCGTGTCTTGTGATGGGAGAAAGTCATTGAATGGTTTGGGTTGGAAGGGACCTTGAAGATCATCCAGTCCCACCCCCCTGCATGGGCAGGGACACCTCCCACCAGCCCAGGCTGCTCCAAGCCCCATCCAACCTGCCCTTCAACACTGCCAGGGATGGGGCAGCCACAGCTTCCCTGGGCAACATGTAAATCCCAAACCTACTGGTTCCAGCCTCAGCACCTTTGGGCTTTTCTCTCTCCTAGTGTCCCCCAGGATGTGCCCAGGGTGCTGCTGAGCTTCTCCTGGACACACTGGTGGGGTGACCACATTTGTCTTTTCCCCAGCATTGAAGGTCCCTTCCAGTGGCTGCCCAGGGACTCACACTCATCCTGGGCTGAAAAAGCTGCTCTTGGGGATCAGGAGAGGAGAACATGACACCACGTTGGGCAAGCTGGGGAACATCCAGAGCTGCAGGTGTGGGCCAGGACCAGCCCTCAGCCCCAGGTTCTTCTTGGTAAGAACATCTCAGCCAGAAGCAGTGGGAAGGTGACCCAAAGAGGGCTGTGCTGGGACACACACTTTAGGATTTACCTAAAGGATTTACCACTAGGTGTCATTCCAGCTTCATTTCCATTGCCTGAACAAGAGTCTGGAAAAATAAGGCCCTTGGGGATCTGGAGCCCAGCTCAGCAATGGCCTGGAACCTGCATCTGTTACCTGCCCCCTCCTGGCCAGGTCTGCACCAGAGGAACTCTTCCAAAAACCACCACCAGCCAAATGAGGAACCACCATTAAAAGCCAGGGAAGGAGAAAACAAACAAACAAACAAGAAACATTTCAAGAGACTTTAACTTCTAAAATCCCCAAACAAGGCACTGCTGGAAAGTGGAAACTCCTGAGACTTGAGATCAAAGGAGAGCTGAGATGTTCCTGGGGGTGTATCCGAGGGCAGATGATGGAGACCATTCCCAGGGAAGAGCTTTGCAGAGGACAGACTGAAGGCACCTCAACTACTGCTCACAATTAGAGCCCACTGACTGTCCCCACCCCAGATCCAGCTGAAAATGGGCCATGACTGCAAGGAGAAAAGCAGCCCAGGAGTTGGTCTTGAGCTGATCATCACGTCCAACTGCCAAGGCCACCACTGCCCCATGTCCCTCAGCACCACATCTACAGGGCTTTGAAATCCCTCCAGGGATGGGGACTCCAGGGCCTGACAACCCTTTCCATGAAGAAATTTTCCCTAATATCCAAGTTATATAATAATTTTGGTTAGCAAAGACCTTAAAGATCATATGATGGACCAGTGCTGAAAGGGTGTTGGGTTCCAGAGGACTCGGCTCAGTTCATCAGGCTCCTGACACAAGCAAAATACCTATTTAAGACTAAACATGCAAAATAGTCTGGGGAGGACCATGAAAAGCACCCAGCAGGGAAAAGAGGTCACAGTGCCTGGGTGGGATGCTTGGGACACACAGAAGACTCTTAGGAGAGCCCCCTGAGAGAGCATCCTGCCCTCTTTGAGGAACCATTTTCCAGTTGATACTCATTCTGGAGCAGCTGCTGGGGCAGAGCTGTTTGGAAAAACAAACAGGGCACCCAACTGTTCATGAAGCAAGACGTGGCAACCTGCCTGGTTCAGGCACTAGCCCAGGGAAGCTGTGGCTGCCCCATCCCTGGCAGTGTTGAAGTGGTCATGGCCCATCCCAGCTCTGGGATCTGAAGCACATCCCTGGAAATTCCCTTTTTCCCACTACACAGAAAACTCAAGTCTTTTCCCACCACAGTTGTCTTCTGACCTGTGGCCAGTGGAGCCAGAGCTCCCTGGAGCTGTGAGTGACCACTGAAGATCTTGCTGGCACCAATCCTGGGTGGAAAGGCCAAGCTGAGCTCTCCAGCACCCACCTTTCCTGAGAGGTCCTTCGCAGAAGGCCCCACATCACCCACCCAGCACAAGGAAACCTGAAAAGCAGCTTTTTCCTGTTGGATTTAAGGCACATCTGACAGCTCTGAGGGGTTTGTACAACATCTCCAGGGCATTAGCACTCTACAACTAGACCTGTGTGACTCCAGCCCCTACCCTGATGTTCTGGAGCCATTTGTGGCCATCCCAACAGCTCCCACCACCAACCCCACTGTCCCAGAGCAGGGATGGGATGGCAGTACCAGGGCAGAACAGGCAGGCAGGTCAGGGCAGCCCCAGAAGATCTGCAGACAGGGAGAAATCATAGAATCATGGAATCATCAAGGCTGGAAAAGACCTCTGAGGTCATCAAGTCCAACCCAAGCCCACCCCACCAACTAAACCATGTCCTCAAGTGCCACATCCACATGTTTTTTCAGCATCTCCAGGGATGGTGACCCCACCACTGCCCTGGGCAGCCTGGGCCACAGCCTGACAACCCTCTGGGGGAAGAAATTGTTCCTAATATCCAATCTGAACCACCCCTGGGCAACTTGAGGCCATTTCTTCTCATCCTATCACCACTTATGTGGAAGAGCCCAACCCCCACCTCACTCCAACCTCCTCTCAGGCAGCTGGAGGGAGCAAAATCCAGTTATATTCCAAAAACATTCCAATACCTGGAGACAGTGAGGTTCTGCTGAAGTGACAGGGTGGACAACACCTGTCTGAAGGGTGACAGGTCACAGACATGACAGGGCCACCTCACAGCAAGGAACAAGCCCTGCATGGGAGACACTGTTCTAGCTGCAAACAGTGGAAGGATAATTCAAGGGAGACAGGAAGGAACCCCCCAAAAACCTGCCTAGGACACCTCCCTGTGGCCCATGAAAAGGGACAGTGACCCCCTTCCCACCCCTTCACAAGGAGGACCCTCCCAGCCCAGATGAAGGAACCAGACCCCAGCTCCAAGCTCGTTGTCATCACACACCATCCATGTCAGCAGGCACTGGGCAGCACTGGGGGGACCCTGCAGCTTCCCAGTCCAGCTGCCCTCTGGCATCTCCTAGAAGCAGGATGAGGAGGAGGTGGCACCACTGGGTGAGATGAATCAGAGCTCAGAGCTCTCCTGCTTCCACCTGCATGTGACTCATGCCAGCCTCAAGGCACCACCACAGAGTCTGACTAAACCAGCTGGGAACTGGTGTCCACTTCATTTCTCCATCCCCACACCCACCCCTGCCTGCACCTCCGCTCAAAGGGGATATTTGGCCTTCACATGCAAATGAGAGAAACTTCATGCTCCGGAATTAATAAATAACTATGAACAACCAAGCTCCTGGGCTCCAGAAGGAGCTCTTCTCCCCAACGTGGTGGGATCACAGGAGGCTCCGAGTTGTGCTTGGAGCCCACGGGGGCTCCCCTGCCACCCGCGCCAGCCCCCCCGGCCCGGGGGTGACCACCACGAGGGTCCCCTTGCTCCACACGGGGTCGGGGGGGGGACACCTCCTCATAGATGGGGTGGGCTGGCTGCTCCTGGCTGAGCAGAGGCAGAGCAGGACCCGTGCTCAGCCCGTGTACTGCTGCTGGTAGCGCAGGTGCAGCTCCCGCAGCTCCCGCTCCCGCACCCGCCGCGACTTGTTGGACTTGGTGGAGCGGCTGGAGCGGGTGGACTGGGCAGACTTGGTGCTCTGGCAGCGGGAGGAGGCCCTCTTGAGGAGGTTCTGGGAGATGGAGCGGTGGAGGTTCTTCATGGAGGAGGAGGCTGCCATGCTGACCACCCAGGGGTGCTTGAGGGCCTGCAGGGCCGTCATCCTGTCGCCGGGGTCCACCGTGAGCAGGCGGTCGATGAAGTCCTTGGCCAGGTTGGACACGCTGGGCCAGGGCTGGAACACAAGAGAGACAGGACATGAGGAGGAAATTCTTTGCTATGAGGGTGGTGGGACACTGGCCCAGGTTGCCTAGGGAAGCTGTGGCTGCCCCATCCCTGGCAGTGTTGAAGGGCAGGTT
>NW_009952354.1:231807-253014 GCF_000747805.2 Chaetura pelagica | reverse complement strand
CCGGGAGCGGGTGGACTGGGCAGACTTGGTGCTCTGGCAGCGGGAGGAGGCCCTCTTGAGGAGGTTCTGGGAGATGGAGCGGTGGAGGTTCTTCATGGAGGAGGAGGCTGCCATGCTGACCACCCAGGGGTGCTTGAGGGCCTGCAGGGCCGTCATCCTGTCGCCGGGGTCCACCGTGAGCAGGCGGTCGATGAAGTCCTTGGCCAGGTTGGACACGCTGGGCCAGGGCTGGAACACAAGAGAGACAGGACATGAGGAGGAAATTCTTTGCTATGAGGGTGGTGGGACACTGGCCCAGGTTGCCTAGGGAAGCTGTGGCTGCCCCATCCCTGGCAGTGTTGAAGGGCAGGTTGGATGGGGCTTGGAGCAGCCTGGGCTGGTGGGAGGTGTCCCTGCCCATGCAGGGGGTGGCAATGGGTGATCTTTAAGGTCCCTTCCCACTCAAACTAGTCTGGGACTCTGGGATTTGTCAGAAACCACATCTCAGTCACAGCTCCTGGTGATGAACCAGGAAAAACCCCGTGAGGAGTAAAAGAAGCTGAAGAAGTTCACAGAAAAATGTCCAGTTGTGAGTAATTCTGTGCAGACAGAAGGGGGATATATGACACTGCCAAGAACTAGGCAAGAGAAGAAATGTTCTTGCTGGTGTTCAGGGTAGAGCCAGGGTGCTCAGGAAGGAAGCACAGCCTGGAGAATCTGGTGGGAGAAACAAGGCTCTAACCACCAGGAACAACACAACTTCAATAATTTCAAGTCATATTAAAAGATGACAAATGTGATAATTTAGAAGTTGAAGAAATCCATCAAGAACATCCCAGTCTGAAGACAGAGAAACTGGGAACACGTGAGCAGCCCAAGCCTTGAGAGGCCTGGGCACCACACCAGGCCAGTCTAATCAAATCTAAAGAAGAATAAACTCCCAACAAAACCCAATTGGATTTCTCATTATTCCAATTACTCTGGTTTCCCCACAAAAGTTGCACAGGGAGTATTTGCAATTAGATTTTTCTTCTGCTCAGCAAACACAAATCAGTTGATTGATCTGTTTACGCAGCAGGAGGTTTCACTGGCTGCACCATCCCCATCCTTGGTCTGATTTCACTGAAGCCTTCTCCTTAAAAACAGGGAAGGCAACATGGGACTGAAGCACTGAGTGGAATGAATTTAGCAATTTTCAACCCCAGCCCCTGGAGAAATGAAATTGGTCTCCAGAAACTCCAACATCCATTGGCAAAGCAGCAGCTTTAAGTTGGTAAAACCCCAGGAACCCTCCTGGTGAACACTGCAAGGAGCTCCTTCCATCCCGTGGTGACCCAGCCCAGGACCACGCTGTCACCTCGTGCAAAGGACAGATTCCCAAGCATTCCACATTCATTGGTGGAGGACTGAAGGAAGGATGAAAGAGGAAAATACAACAGCCCTTGAATAATCCACAGCATTATCAGGCCATGCAGCCATCTGGTGCTTGTGAACTTCCTTAACCCAGCTTTTGGAATGGAAACAGCCACCTGATTTTCCCTGCACAAGCACTGAATGTTCAGCTGGAATCAGGCAGCAACACCAGAGCAGCTACAACAAAAATAAACACAGAGCTTTTCTTTCCAGCCAGGGATGGCCTTGCTAGCCTCAAGAAAAAAAAAACTGGCATGGAAAAATGGGGGAATCCCACATTTCAGCTTGGCTGGTTTCACAGCCATCTCTTAAACATGTGTCAGCAAGTTATAGACACAAGGGACTTTCACCACAGCCTTGGCTGAGAAACTGTGTGTGAAGGAAGGTCAGGGTGAAGACACCTGGACTTGGGAGAATGGAGGTGACAAGATGAGGTCCCCAAGTCCAGGCTGCCACCAAAGAGGTGAGCAGGGAAAGAAAGAGGCAGGAACCTCCAAAGGAATTGCTGGAGCACCAGCTCCCTGCACTGACTAAATGAGTCCCAGCCTGTTCATAACACCTGGGTATCCTGACACCTTCACTGCTCTTATTTCCCAAACTCCACCCTGAGCTGAATGATGCTCTCTCATTCTGAATGAATCCTCTTACAAGATGCACTTCCTGGCTGAGAACTGGAACTGAACCTAATCAGCACCTCGAGGTGCCAGTTCCCAGTAACTAAGAAATGGTGGAGGACAGGGAGGAAGAATCTTCCCCAAGGACAAAGGGTTTCTCTTCTCAGCCTGGTTAGTGCAGCAGAGGATGAAGAGATAAGCTTCTAACCTTCCACCTACACACACATCCCCTCCTGCAGGCTTCAAGCTGTCGCTGCACAAGCCCTGCCTGCTTTCAAGAGAGCAAACAAGGGGGAGTAAATCCTAAAACAGTCTTATTTGTTAGTGCAACCACAGCCTGCTCCCTGCTGGCACCAGCTCCTCTGCTCCTCTTTTTTCACCTCCTGGAGCCCAAGCACCCAGAAGTGCAACAGGGTGAGGAGCTGCACCAAACACCAGCAGTGTCCAGGCTCCAGCAGAAGAGCAGCACCTTGCAGAAGAGCAGGACTTGCCTTTCTTCATCTTCCCATTTTAGTCAGAATCCACCCCAGACGTCTGGCAGAGGGGGTGAAATGCCCCTTCTTCTGTCCAAACATCTCCTCAAAGCTCAGGTTTAAGTATCCAGCACAGCCCAGCTTAATGGCACTCCTGTTTCTCTCCCAGAAAATACCAGTTTGGGCAGGCAAGGTAGATATAACCTGCTGCTTGGAAATTTTAAGTTTATAAATCATCAGGAGACACTAAAAGTAGATTTGCTTAGTGCAACATAGCTCAGTCCTGGGTGACCAATTTACAGCTGTCTGTCCTGGCACCACTTGGGTGGTTTCTGTTAGAATCCAAACAACTCTTCTGGATCCCATTCTACCAGGTTTCTCCTTAGCATCTTCTCAGCCTCTTTCAGCATCCAAACTACCCAGTGAAGCTGACAGAGATCCTGGTGAACAGCAAAGCACCTCACTGGAACTGCACCAAACTGCACAGGGGCAAGAAGGAAACACTGAAGTAGCAAGGACAACTCATCCCTACCCGACACATCCCAAAGGTGATTTTTTTCCCCCTCTTATATCTTACCCTCTTTTTTCCTACATTGGTTGGTTGGGGTTTTTTCCCAAAACAAAACCAAAAGTTTTTAATTTGCTTTGTGGAATCTGGCCTGGCCACTCCCCAGCTGGAGAAGGATGTGGAGAAGATTTGTGTTAGGGCTACCAAGGTGGCCAGGGGTCCATGACACACGGCCTGCAGGGAGGGGTGTGGAAGGAGCTGGGCTTGTTCAACCTGGCAAGGAGAACTCTAAGGACAATGAACCAGCAAATTACATTTATTTGAAAGTAGTTTTTGCCCCATCCCTGGAAGTGTTCAAGGGCAGGTCGAATAGGGCTTGGAGAAACCTGCAGAAACAGGGGGGTGTCCCTGCCCATGCAGGGGGGTTGGAACTAGGTGATCTTTAAGATGCCTTCCAACCCAAACCAGTCTGGGATTCCAGGATTCTAGTTACAAGGATTACAAAACACACAACAGGTCCAAATGTTGCCAAGGGGCAACAGGGAGAAGCTGCACCTCAGAATGTCCCTATCAGGAAACCTCAGACTGGGGGTGGTTGCAGAAAATCCCTGGAAAGATGGTACAGCCCTGGAAAAGGTCACCAGGGAGGTGAGGGATCTTCACCCTTGAAGCCCTTCAAGGCTTTGTCAGGAAGAAGAAGTCACAGCCAATATCATCTAGTACTGGCAACAGCCCCATCTTGAGCTGGATGGGATAAGAAACCTCCAAAAGTCTCTGGTAACCAAGTGTTTCTGATTTCAGAGCTCCTCTGCCCTGTCCCTGACCAGTTCTGGCATCTCCCCTCCACACACCACAGCCCAGGCTCCACCCCACACACTCAGTAGGGTCAAATGGGCCAGGACTGGTTCAGAGATGAACATTTATTTGCTGATCAGCTCTCTGGGTACATGTGGAATGATATTTAATTACCATTCCTGCAGCAAGGAGGTGAATTTAGTTCTCTCTCCTGCCCAGTCATGGACTTCTATAAAATCCATAGAAACTTTAAGGTCCCTTCCAAGCTAAACCAGTCTGGGATTCCACAATTCTGCTCTTCAGCTATTTTTGTGCACCAACTTCCTCTTCTTTTTAAACAACCTGCAGCTGATACTGAGCTGCTCAAACCACTTGGGGCCCTCTGCAACTCACTGCACTTCACTGCTCATCCAATGTCATCTGCAAATACAATCAACATAATCCCCTCACCTGGGCTAGTCAGTAAAGCCCTGAACACCACTGGACCTCTGGCAATCTCCAGAGAACCACCCTCTACTTTGCTGATGGTAAGTAAATGCTAATTTTAACACAAGAGCTTTGGGGAAGTACAAGGTTGGGTCCCCAGGCTCTCCTGCATCATCTGTGGCAGATTCTGAAAGCCCCCTACAGCAGAACCTGCCTGATGGCTTCTGTCCCCAGAAAGCCTAGAGAACATCCTTTTCCAAGCTCCTAGGCAAAGAAGTTTTGCTCAGCATGAAGGGCAGATGAGGACAAAATGGTTTGCAGCAAAGTGGGGAAGCAGTTTTTCCTAAGGCCAAGTTCCCTCTCCCTTCCCACAGATCTCAGCTAGTGCAGAGGACACATGAGGCAATGATGCTGCTTTTCCAAAGCCAGGCAGAGGAGAAGGCTCCCTGCTTCCAGGAGGCAAGGAACACATCAAATCCTGACTCTCTTCTGCCTGCAGACGTGGTCAATTCACCACCTGTGTTTGTTAGCACAGTTCTGGCACTCGTTGGATTTGCCCACGTTGCCCACTCAGGAGCTCCAGGTGCCTGGCACACACTGGGAGCATGTGGAAGGTTTCCAAAGCAAGGTTGCCCTGCAGGGCATTTCCAAACAGGGATCATTCAGAGATCAGGGAACACCTTCATGAAGTAGCTCAAGATACCCCCAATACCAGCTCCATCCCTGCCATCCCCCTGTGTCAAACACTGGAGCTACAGGAACTCCCACGAATTTTGGAAGATGAATATAGATGAATATTTTAACCACCACGGAACCATAGAATTGTTTTGGTTGAAAAAGACCTTTAAGATCATGGAGTCCAACCCTTCACCCAGCCCTGCCAAGGCCACCACTGCCCCATCCAATCTATAGAATCATTCTGGTTGAAAAAGACCTCGTAAGATCTCACAGAAACAGTCACACAGGTTTTAAGATGAATTTACCACTGAACTCACCCCATCCCCTGCAAAAATGCAGCCCTGGTTTAACCAGAGCAGCTGAGCTGGCAATTCCCTCACCCTCCAAACCCCATGAAACCAGGGTGGGCTGGGACATATTTTAATGTCCTGAATATGCCACAAAATTATTTTACTTTCTTATCCAAGAGCCAAGCCAGTTTGCCTTCATTTTTCAAAATCAGTCTCTTGAGCAAAAAATGGTAGCTTAAGAATGTCACCAAGAATTCATGAAGCTTCCTCATTCCTAAACCCTAACATAAATTCCTAAAGCTGAAAGCAAATGAAAAAAAAGCAAAGCAGAGCACTCAGTGGAAAGAGGTAAGGAACTGCAACTCAGGCTTTGGTGTCAGTGCCCGACACAACAGCACAGAACAGCTCTTGAGTCATCTCAGCTATAATAAGAAACCTTTCTTATGTCTGAGCCTGAAAGGTTATGTCTAACCATCCTCAAGCTGAGCAGACTGTGACCAAATCCCTCAGAAATTGTTCTTCAGACACACACAATGGCAGGAAACACAGCAACACTTCCCTTCCCAGCCAGCTCAACTCTACATCTTGTCGGGTACGAAATCAAACCCTTCAGTTCATCACTCCAAGTGCCTGCAACACTGGGGGCTTCTGATGTGTGGGTTGCCTGGTGCTGATGGAAGTTCAGGAGCTGGAGACATGGCCGGGCACACGTCAGCACCAGCAGGGAGGTGCTGGCTGTGTTACCAGCAGGTGTTTCTCCACAGCCACCAGCAGAACCTCCTGCCTCTCCCCGCCTGCCTGGCTCCCGTCTCGCCAATCAGCGCTAATCGGGGGGATTAGCAAAAGCTCACTTTTCAGGAAAATCCATCAAAGCATCCACTTCAATAACAAAGATATTGGAAAACATGCCTGGGATGTCTCTCCCCGCCCTGGCTTGGGGCAGCAGGAGGGGGAGGCAGCAGCCAAGCCAGCCCAGAAGCTCCTGCTCCAAACCAGGGGACTCGGGTGCTGGCTGAGCTGCCCCTTCTAGCTCCAAACAACTCACCCAGATCCCTCGTGCCCACCTGCTCCAGCTGCAACCTTGGCAGACTTAGGGATTTCAGGGAGTAGGTGAAAGAGACTACCAAGAAAAACTCGTCCAGCTCAGCACCAACAGAATCTTTTCAGAAGAGTTTTTGCAGCTGAAAAGAGATTTTCATGACCTAAAATCAACATCTTGACTTCCTACCTGTGGCACATACGCTGGTTAACTCCTCCTTTGTCTCCTCCCAGGGCAGGAGGACATTGCAGCTGTCAGGGAGGACCCAAATTCAGGTCAGACGAAATCTGAGCCAACTTTCAACAGCAGATTGTTCCAAATGTATCAGGTCCAACCAGCCTCCCTCAAAGGCAGGGTCAATTACGGGTGACAAAATGATCTGCAGCACAGGTGAGTGTTCAGGGCTTTCTCTGCAGAGCTCAGGTTTGATTCAGTCAAACTAGGTTTTAACCTGAAGCTGGAACCACAGCCTGGTACCAGCTCTTCACAACCTGCAAGTCTGGTGCTCAGTGCAGGGGCTCAGATGGGAGCCAGGAAGATCATGGAATCCCAGGATGGTTTGGGTTGGGAGAAATCTGAAAGATCATCCAGTTCCAGCCCCCTGCATGGGCAGGGACACCTCCCACCAGCCCAGGGTGCTCCAAGCCCCATCCAACCTGCCCTTCAACACTGCCAGGGATGGGGCAGCCACAGCTTCCCTGGGCAACCTGGGCCAGGCTCTCACCACCCTCACACCAAACAATTTCCTCCTCATGTCTCACCTCAATCTCCCTCTTCCCATTTTAATCCCTTCCCCCTTGTCCTCTCCCTCCCTGCCCTTCTCCCAAGTCCCTCCCCAGCTTTCCTGGAGCCCCTTCAGGCACTGGAAGGTGCTCTAAGGTCTCCCTGGAGCCTTCTCTTCTCCAGGCTGAATTTTCTGTAATTTTTTGCTGCAATTTTCTCCAGAGTGCAACACATTTACAGCACCCATCTAAAACCACACTTCAGAACCATCGCACAGGTGCCAGTCAGGTCTCCCTGTGCCTCCAGAGTCACACTGGTACTCAACGTCTCAGTTTCTATATCATCTCCTGGAGCCCCAGCACCCTCAGGGCTCCAGCAGAACAATCCCAGTCAAAGCAGTTCCTGAGGTGACCCCCACCCACTCATCCTGCTGGGAGGAATTCCCCCGTGTGTCACAAGGAGGACAGAACCAGATCAGTGCTCATCCCCTGCTCAGGGGCTGCACCAAGCAGGTTACTGAGGATTACAGCTCTTCCCACTGCAGAATTAACATCTTATCCCAAATATCCTCACCCACTGAGCCTTGGCTCCTAAGCCAACCAGCATGCAGCAGAAAGCCTGGCCACCCAACATTCACCTCCAGTGAGATATCAGGAAAACACCACCCCTGAGCCACAGGTAGAAAGCAAAGGATTAAAACGACTACAAGGAAAAGAGGAAACTGCCCAGTGAAGTTTTATGCAGCTGTAAAAGAGTCCCAAGACACCAAAGGCAGCTGAGAGTTCAGATCCTTTCAGTTAATACTCTCTGCTCTGCACAGAGGCAGCTTAATGTTCTTTTTCTACCCTTTATCCCTAATTCTGCAGGAACACTGTTCCAGTAACAGGATTTTCTAGGGCCCAGAGATGCAGGAATGAAAGTAGGATGCATCAAATCACTGCATTATCACAAGTCCTTTTCCCTCAGATGTGGCTCCTGTCTCCCTCCATCCTTACAACAATTACATGCCATATGCTGTTTCCCACTTCCCCAAACCCAGACATGCACCCAAAATCTTAACCAAAATGCTCAGCTGCCCTTAATCCTGCCTTGAATCTGCAGGTGCTGCAGGCACTGCCAGAGACAATGGGCTATGAATGGAATTACTGGGAAAAGACACATCCCTCTTACCCATGGAGATCTGCTCCCTCCTTTGCCTCCAGCAGCTCTGAGGTTTGGCAGGTCCCTCCCTGTTCTCCTGCTCAACACACCAACATAAATCAAAGTATTGCAACCCAAAGAGGCCACCAGAGTGAAGCACGTGGCATCTCCACCTCGTTGTTTCAGTGGGTGTTTCCAGCCCCAGAGCTGCAAAGCCAAAGTAAGGGAAAGCCCAACCAACCCAGCTGCCTCTCAGCCAACTCCCTGACCTGTGGGATGCTGTGAAACACACAGCAGGGTGTTGCAGATGCAGCTGTGTGGAAAGGAAAGATGTTTGAAGAGAAAGATCACCCCTCTCCTCACTGAGCCTGCCCTAGGATCTGGAGTCCTCTTCACAGATAAAGAGTTGCAGCCTGAGCTAAAACACAGTCAAAAGGCAAAAGGAACCCTTTTGAGAAAGCTCCTTGTGAGACTCCAATTCCATCAGAGGAAACAACCTTCTGAACAACCTCAAGAAGCCACAATGAAGGGGAATTGATTTTTAAACACATACATTGGTTCCTAAGCCCTTTTACTGAAAAAGGTGCTTCATTACCTGTAAATAAAGTGGTTTCCAATACAGGAAGCTGAAGGTTTGGAGGAGCAGGGGAACTCTACCCTGGTGAGGCCACACCTGGAGCCCTGTGTGCAGGTCTGGGCTCCCCAGTTCATGAAGGACAAGGAGCTGCTGGAGAGATTCCAGCACAGGGCACTGAGATGCTGAGGGAACTGGAGCATCTGCCTGTGAGGAAAGGCTGGGAGAGCTGGGGCTGTTCAGCTGGAGAGGAGGAGCCTGAGGGGGGATCTGATGAGTGCTGATCAATATCTGCAGGGGGTGTCAGGAGGATGGGCCAGACTCTGCTCAGGGGTGTCCAGTGACAGGACAAGGGGCAGAGGGCACAAGCTGGAGCACAAGGAGATTCAAGTTAAACATAAGGAGAAACTTCTTCACTGTGAGGGTGACAGAGCCCTGCGACAGGCTGCCCAGGGAGGTGCTGGAGTCTCCTTCTCTGGAGACATTCCAGCCCCATCTGGATGTGTTCCTGGGGGATCTGCTCTAGGAGATCCTGCTCTGGCAGGGGAGCTGGACCAGATGATCTCCAGAGGTCCCTTCCAACCCCACCACTCTGTGTGAGCATGGTCACTGACACCTGTGGGAGGCTGGAGGATTTTCTGGGTGTAACTGAGCTCCTCATGTTTGAGAGAGCCCAAGACATCAGCTCCTGCAGAGGAGAGATCTGAACAAACACTTCAGCTCCCAGAAACATACAGAGCAGCACAAACCCACCCGTCCTCACACCCCCAGGCAGGTGCATTAAAATAAAAGAAAGAGCAGAAGCCAAGAGTGCATTTATCTGGCTGGCCCTGGTGTTTCATGCCAGGCACTTTCATTCTCTTCAAGTGTCTCAGCTCTTCAAAGCAGAGCTCAGTGCCCTTTTCAGCAGAGAGCATCCGTCTGCATCTCACCTCCACTCCTGGTGCTCTACTTAAAAATCACCACGTTCCCACAGCCTGGTTGAAATGCAAAAAGCACATTCCTCTGTAAATTGAGTTTTGTTGGGTTTTTTTTTCTTTCCTTTTTCCAGGCAAGGGCTCAGCAATTTACATGAAGAGCAATTCTTCCTTACACGGGGAAAAAAAATATACCTAATTTATTTGAGAGCACAATGTGTGCATTTCTTTAACAACAGGGCTGGGGGAAAACAGTTCTACCATCTAATGTGCCTCCCAGGAGAAAAAGAGAAGGGAAAAATAGTCTGTCTTCCCCCAGGAAGGATAAAATGTGGGCCCAGAGGCTGGGCTGCATCCCCAGCAACAGGGGAGGGGATTGTCCCCCTCTGCTCTGCTCAGACCTCACCTAGAGAACTGTGTCCAGTTCTGGACCCTCCAACACCAGGAGGACATGGAGCTCCTGGAGAGAGTCCAGAGGAGGCCACAGAGATGATCCAAGGGCTGGAGCAGCTCTGCTCTGGAGCCAGGCTAGGAGAGTTGGGGTGTTCAGCCTGGAGAAGAGAAGGCTCCAGGGAGACCTGAGAGCAGCTTCCAGGGCCTGAAGGGGCTCCAGGAAAGCTGGGGAGGGGCTTGGGACAAGGGCATCTTGTGGATCTATGAGCAATGGGTACAGTAGAGGCCAATGACGCTTCTCTAATCCTGGCATTTTTTTTAATCTGCTTTCAGTGTTTTCCAGCAGCCACACTCCAGTCCAAGCTCAGGAACACCAAGCTGCCTTCCTGTCCATCTTCAACAGGAGATGTATGAGCAAGAAACCCCAGAGGGAGATTTTTCTCCTTTCCAGGTCAGCTGCCACCCTAGAACTGATTTGTGTCTAACTCATTCCACAAAGCTTTATGACATACAAAGCTACAGTTAGGAACTGTTCAGGAAAAAACCTGAACACATTTCTGGGCCAAAGCCTAACATTGAAAATAAAACTAATAAATTATTAAACACTTGATGCTTTGTACTTTTTTTTTTCCCTAAACCTGTTATAATTTTTGTCATCAAAAGAAGACACAGATTATTATATTTTTTTTAATCTTATTTGCATATTTAGTTCACTCTAAGTGACCAGAAGTGCAACTACCCAGAAGCCCTTCCAGGCCTGGCAGCCAGGGGAGGCTCACACCTCCTGCAGCATCAAAGCAAAACTTACTATTCTTTAAAATGCCACATCCCAACTTGGAGCCTGTTGGTCATGTCCTGACTTCAATGTCCTGCAAAACCCCAGGAAATCAGTTTCTACCCTAAAATACAAGCATGCAAAATAGAAAGCTGTTTTTTTTTTCCCCTGCAGGCCTCTGCCACCACACATTTCCACCTGCAGCTTATCTAGCATGGTTAACAAGAAGGTTAACAACCTTCTTTTTATTGCTTGTGCCTTTTTTTTAGTACAATTTGTAAGAAAATCTGACCATAGCCATAATATAAACCCTTTGGAGAGGGAGGGGTGATTCAGTAATCAGCTCCCAACTGAGTCAGAAGCAGCCTGTGGTCAAGCTCTACCTCATCCTCCCTCTGAAAATTGAATAAATGCAGGAAATTGATATTAAAGTTGACAAGACTGTCATCCCTCTCCTCTATTATGTGTCACAAGGGGTTTGAGAGGCTACAAGTCCTCCACAGTCTTTTATCCAGCCTCCAGGATGAGGACAACTGCAGGAATACTTTGGAAAAGCTCTGCAGACCTACTGATGTAGCCGGGGGAAGGACTCACCTGGGCAGCAGCACCAGCTGCTTGGGAACTGCTTTTTGGAGTTTTCTAACAGCACAAGGAAAGTTTGTTTGCCAACATCCTGCCCACACTCTTCACTCTCCCTGCTCCTGGTCTCACCTGCAGGCAGGGAGAGCTGGCTGGAGAAGAAAGTGTTTTGTTTCTTCCCTTCCAAGGACCGAGTGTGTTATCACGGGAACACCCTTCACACTGCTCCACTCATCATCTACTACACTAACTTGTTTCTAAAGAATTAAGAGCCCGGATCCATCCACAGCAGCATCTGCAGAATTTCCTCAGTATCCGCATTTAGCTTTCAGCTCCAAGCTAGGGCAGATGGTTGTTAAGATGCTGAATGCTCAGGGAGAGCAGCAATAGGAAATGCTACGCACTAAAAACCCTGCACACTGAACCCCTCCTTGGGTTTGCTCTGCAGCCACCTGTGCTGCAAAGCTCTGCTTATCTTCCTGGTTTTTAGTGATTGCTTCTTGGTTGCTTTCGACCAAGATTCAGAGGAGTTGTTGATAGGCAGGAGGGCAGGACTGCCATCCAGAAGAACCTCAGGTACCTGGAGAAACAGGATGGGAGTAGCTGTGCCAGCGCTGCCAGGGCAGCCTGAGAGGGGGATGCCCCACCTGATGTGCTGGAGATGCTCAGTGGAAAGGCAAGTGGGGGCTGCCAAGCTGCAACCAGGTGAATTCTGGCTGGGTAGGAGGAAAACCACACCTCCCATAAGATCCAAGCAGCCCCAGAGAGGCAGTGACATCTCCATCCGTGTAAACTTTCCAAGCTTGAGTGACCAGGGTGCCAAGCAAGCTCAGCTACCTTCACATTTAGCCCCGTTCTGAATCAGGGTTTGGACCAGTCTGAGGTCACTTTGTGCCTAAATCCTCCTCCAACTGCCTCAGCCTCCCTCCAGTTTTAAGTTCAGTGGTTTACATGGCACCATGGCCCAGCAGGAAGCCAGACCAACTGGTTGTTGATCCCATTGCCAGTTTGATGCAAAACAAAAAGCAGAACCACTTCAGAAATGCCATCAACTTCCTCCTGGAGTTATCACACATAATGGAACCTAGAATTGGAAATAGGAGCTCTCCCTTTGACTTGACAGAACTTCACCAGGTGTCATCACTACAAGAATACTGATAAATTGTTGCTTTTATGTACAGCTTAGTTATTTTTTCTGTATTGCAGCCACCTGGAGGCCATGAACAAGGCTTCAGTCTTGTTGGTTATCCTAGGAATCTGCCACCCATGCCAGGGACAGACAAAGGGGCCACAGCAGTCCCTTTCAGCATGACATCCTTGCTGAGAAGCAGCCTTAGAGCAGGTAAAGAGAGGAGCAAAGGAGCCTAGACAGAAAGTGTAGGTAACCCAAAAAAAAAAAAAAGGGATGGAGAAGAAATCTGGGTGGATGTGGCCAAAGAAATAAAATTATACAAAAAATGTGTAGATCTGCATGAGTTAGAGCAGAGCAAGATGTACTTGACAAGTTGGAAGAAAGGGACACCTGAAAGGTTCAAACTCCAAGTGAGGGCCTGGCTGAAGATTTGCTGCTCAGAGAAAAGCTCAGGATTTAAATGAAGGATGAGCAAGACTTAAAAAACAGACTTTGGTGAAGACCCAGCAGAATCCTCAGTTGGAAGAGGACACCTTTCTAAACATACCCCACAGGAAGGGCACTTCTGAAGGGGTTTCTTCTCTACACAGAGTCAGCAGGTAAAGGCACCTCATGCCCATGGGATTAGAGGAAACCTTCAACACTCAGACACGGGGCTTCAGCAGCCAGCCCCAAAATTGCTGTCACCCTCACACATCTGACAGCAGGAGCAACAAGTGGTGAAAGAAAGAACCTTGAGATATTGTTGGGAGTTCAAAGAAATTAAAGTGAAACCCTCAAGAGCAAAACAAATGGCCAGGGGAGCTGTGGGAGAATGAAGCCATCATGTGAAGGGCAGGATAACTAGAGGGCTTCTGCTCTCAGGCTTCACGTCTGAGTCATCAGACAGAGCAGAGTCAGAAGCAGAAGGCAATTCACACCACACCTTTCTTTAGAGATGTGGAACATCAGTGCAGGCTCATTTCTCCCCAGGAAAGACAAAACCCAAATGACTCTGCAGGAGAAGGGGAAGTTAAACCAATTTTACCACCTGCAAAATACACTTTTTATTACTGCTTAGTCTGTAGATGTTGCTTGTTTTCTACCTGCCTACAGAGAAACTGCAGCACTGGGTGATAGTTAAAGCGTTCAAGAACATTTCTGTTCATCAGGACATGTTTTACCTTCCACACGTGTTACCTGCCAGCTTGTCCAAAGGAGTGTTATCCAGCAAGTGGGATTGATAAATCTTTGGATTTATTACTTCTTGTAAGATTGATTACTTACAGTAATGCTGCTGCCAAACCAGGGGCTACCTGCTCCCTCAGTGTCCAACAGGACAGCTGAGGACCCCCAGCACACAACCCCCAAATCCTGCACAGCCCACCCTGCAGCACTGCCTGCTCCTCAGCTCCCTAACTCTTGGGAGTGGATGAAAACCCCAACTAAGGGATGAGATGAATGAAGGGAAGACTAGCACCTCTGATGGGATTGCAGGTTACTGGGTCAAAGAGCCAGCCAGCCCAGTATGGTGTCTCTGATACCAACCAACAGCAGGTACAGAGACAGAGCAAAGAAAACACCTTCTGTGCTGCAATCAACACACTCAAGCCTCAGAAATTTGTGGCTTAGGGACCTCTTCATCCATCCTTGGGACTTGTAAATGTCATTCTAAATGCCATTCAAGACTAGGTTGGATGGAGCTTGGAGCAACCTGGGCTTGTGGGAGGTTGGAACTAGATGATCTTTAAGGTCCCCTCCAACCCAAACCATCCTGGGATTGTCTCCACTGATTTGGCTTCCATGAATTTGTCCAGTTGCTCTTTGAACTCAGGGAAGCTTGTAAGGTCCACATGTCATCACCATCTGAAGAGCTCTGCACAGCTTCACTGGTGAATTTGCTCCTGATGGCTCCTGGGCAGCAGGGAACAGATCCTTCCAACTTCACTGGCTTTTTCCCCATGAAAGTGACCACATCATTCAGCCTTGTGCTTCTCTTCAGCAAATTGCTGAGCTATGGAAAGGCCACTATCACATTGAAGCTTCAAAGCTCCTTCAAGAGCCTTTGGTGAGGAACATCATTAAGCACCACTGGAAAAACCTAAGCAAGCCACACACAACCAGGTCATCTCTCCACACGGCTGCTGAGTCCCTTGCAGAGCTCCTTGCAAAGCCCAGCATCCTTCATACATCAAACATGTCCCTCCTTAGCTCACACTGATCAATGCATCACTAGCACCATGATTTAGAACAAGTTCTTTTTGGTTTTAAACTGATTAACAGATGTTCCCACACAAGCAACAACCAAAAAAGCTGATTGTTTCAGGAACAGCAGAACAGACCCCACGGGGAAATGATTTGCCAGATCAGATACCAAAACCAGAACAACTCCTAGCTCAGTTTCCCAATTTATCCACAACTTATATTACCTGCCACCTCTTCCAGCAACTTTCCCAGGTGTGTAAAGCAACATAAAAGTATCAGTATTCAAGAGAAGGACCAGCTTTGAAACTGAACCAGAGCAGGGTAATGAGGGTTTGATGTTCTGCACTTTGAAATGTAAAGGAAACTGTGAATGGAATTCCAGCTTTATTCCTCAGACAACTCTTTAAGTTACAAAATCAGGTTTAGCCCCAAGATTTCAATTAAAATATTGCCAAATTTTCTTTTGAGTGGGTTCTAACAAAAGAAGTGAAAGAGGAGGACTGGGGCAGGCAGTCTCAAAGAGCCAGCACTACCCTCACTGGGAGACACTCAGAAAAAAGCACACCGAGTTCCAAAGGCAGCTTTTCTTCCTTCCTCACCCTGCCCATTACTCCAAGCAGCTCAGAAAGTACAGGAGATTTTAAAAAGGACAGAATGAGAGCAGTGATGTCAGCAGCACCGAACAAGCTCTTCTGGGAGACCTCTCCTATTGATCTGCTAATGGTCTCTTCAAAGAGACCTCACACCCTGGCAGAGGGAGAGAGCAATTACAGGCCTGGCCAGCAGCTCACTTGTTTTTCAAGGGGATGGAGCTGCTTCTCAGGTCAGTGTGTATCTCACTTTACTCTTCTCTCAATGCAGCTTTGTCCCCTCTTGACCAGGTTTTGAGGCCAGATCTTTCCAGAAGTGGGACTCGGCACTGATTCCCACCAGACCCCCTGACATGGCTGGGAACTCAGCAGCCTCCTTCCCAGCCAAAAACCCTGAGCTCTGCACCTCACAGGTTTCTTTTAACACTCCCTTTTCCATGGCACAGCCTGGTAATTCACAACAGGGACAAGAAAAGCAGTTGTTCCGCTGAAATCTCTGTCTCTGCACCTCTCAGACACTTTCTGCAACACAGACAAATGTTCTGCTCATTCTTGCTCCTGCAGGACCAGGGAGGTGATTCTTTGCATTTACTTGGCTCTGGTGAGATCCCACCTGGAGAACTGGGTCCAGTTCTGGAGTCCCCAACACAAGAAGGTCATGGAGCTGTCAGAGTGAGCCCAGAGGTGGTAATGGAGCTGATCCAAGGGCTGGAGCAGCTCTGCTCTGGAGCCAGGCTGGGAGAGTTGGGGTGTTCAGCCTAGAGAAGAGAAGGCTCCAGGGAGACCTTAGAGCACCTTCCAGTGCTTGAAGGGGCTCCAGGAAAGCTGGGGAGGGGACTGGGACAAGGGCAGGGAGGGAGAGGACAAGGGGGAAGGGATTAAAACTGGAGGAGGGAGATTGAGATGAGACATGAGAAGTAAATTCTTTGGTGTGAGAGTGGTGAGAGCCTGGCCCAGGTTGCCCAGGGAAGCTGTGGCTGCCCCATCCCTGGCAGTGTTGAAGGGCAGGTTGGATGGGGCTTGGAGCAACCTGGGCTGGTGGGAGGTGTCCCTGCCCATGCAGGGGGTTGGAGTTGGTGGCTCCAGCCCTTGAATCATCTCTTTGGCCTCCTCCTTCACACCCTGCACCTGGTTGGAAATCACACATTAATGGGGCAAAGTACCACAAGAAGCACAGGCTGCCGAGTCAGCTGAAGCCTGGAGCTCAGGGAAGCAGCTCCTAAGATGTTTTTGGCAAGAAACTAATCAAGTGCTGCAGTTTCTAAAGGAAGTAACACACTTGGTCCAGAAAGTGCCAAATCTGGGGGTTTGCAGCTCCTCATGTTTGTGTCTCTGTGGACTAGGAGACCTTCTGAGGATCACCCAGGGGAAGAACAAAAAGATCCACAAAACCAGACTCTCCTCAGTGGTCTCCTGTGCAGACACCAACATTCCTCAGCTTCATTCAACTTGGATATTCCAACTATGAACACAAGCTGGCCTGACAGCTTTACAGAATAGAGACACTGACACCTCTGAAACCCCCCCAGAGCCATTTTCCATTCTTTTCTTTCAGCACAATCCTCAAGCAGCTCAATATGTTTAAAAATGTCACATGTCAAACTCCTTCCATCCATCAGCCAAATTCCAACACACCCGTCACACCTAAAACCACCAGAACAACCACTGATTAATTCTGGGGTTTTTTGACAGTTCATTTACTGTCATTTTGGAATCAGAACCTCAGTCATTAACACCTTCCCAGAGGGTTTAATCTCACAAAGTCACGGCATCCAGGAATTTAATCACTCTCTTATGAAAGAGGTTAGAAAAGAAGCACAGAATCCTGGAATGGCAGGTTGGGAGGGACCTCAAGAATCATCTGGTCCAACCTTACGAGGTAATAATACAATTGTAATGAGGTGGCCCAGCACCCTGTCCAGCTGAGTCTTAAAACTGTCCAATGTGGGAGAATCCACCATGTCCCTTAGGAGATTGTTCCCATGTCCAACTGTTCTAAGGGTGAAAAAAAACTGTGAAAAGCTTCATTTTTTACTATTGCCAGTGGATTGCCCCTTCAGGCACTGGAAGGTGGTCTAAGGTCTCCCCTGAGGGAGGGTTGGTCCCTTCCAACCTTCACCACTCTGTGATTACCAAGCCACCACAAAGCAAAGCCAAGCTGGAACCTGCTGCCCACATCAGGCTGCTACAGACACTCCAGGGAGCAACAAAAAGACTCCTACTAGTAGACAAAAATGTTCGCAATTGTTTTGTCAGAGGTTAAATATTCTTTTGGCAGACTTCAGAGGAGAGAAGAGGAACCCCAAGGAACCCAGGGAGCAAGGACAGACCATGTATTTTTAGTGTTAAGGCAAAGGAGGTTACATCTGGAAAGAGGAAATGGCCCCAAGTTGTGCCAGGGGGGTCTAGACTGGAGATTAGAAGAAACTTCTTCCCTGAAACGGCCGTTAAACCCTGGCCCAGGCTGCCCAGGGAGGTGGTTGAATCTCCATCCCTGGAGGGGTTTCAAAGCTGTGAAGATGTGGTGCTAAGGGACATGGGTTAAGCTGGGTAGAGTTGGGTTAATGGTTGGAAGAGCTGGGTTATGGTTGGATTTGATGACCTCAAAGGTCTTCTCCAACCAGAAGGATCCTGTGACTTCCCCTGACCACAGCTGCTGCCACACTCACCTCTCCTGAGTAGCTGTACTTTCCTTTCAGGATCTGGCGGTACAGGCGGGTGCGGTTGTCGTCCTCAAAGGGCATGGTGCCGCTCAGCAGGATGTAGGAGATCAAACCCAGGGACCACATCTCCACATAGTTAGTGTATGGCTTCCTGACCAGGATCTCGGGGGCGATGTACTCCGGGGTCCCACAGGTGGTTTTCATCAGGCAATCATCTCCCTTCTTCCGGGCGCTCGCCAGCCCGAAGTCCGTGATCATGATCTTGGAGTCGGTGCCCGGGTGATAGTACAGCAGGTTCTCCGGCTTCAGATCCCGGTGGGTGATCCCCAATGTGTGCAAGTACTTCACCCCATCCAGCACCATCTGCAGCACCCTGGTGGCATCCCTCTCAGTGAAGGACCCCTTGGCAATGATCCGATCGAAGAGCTCCCCCCCGGTGGCCAACTCCATCACCATGTAGACGCGGTCCTGGGTCTCGAAGACCTCGATCAGCTGGATGATGTTGGTGTGCCTGACGCGCCTCAGCACGCTCAGCTCCTGCTCGCACACCTCCCGCGCCTCCCGGTACTTGGTCTCGATCATCTTGATGGCGTAGGGCTGCTTGGTGGCCTTGTGCTCCACCCTCACCACCCTGCTGAAGCTGCCTCTCCCGATCAGAGCCTTGATGTCGTACTTGGCCGTCACGCGGGGGTCGAACTTGGCGCGGTACTTGGCCACCTTGTTCTTGCGGGGCTCGGGCTGCTCCAGCTGGGCAGGGAGGGGGTTCCCAGGAGAAGGGTTGGCCTGGCGGGGAGGGGAGGGAGAGCCAGCCTTGATGACAGCCCCACAGTCCCCCCGGATGAAGTGCTTGTAGATGTCATTGTAGCCCGTGTAAGGCTCGACTTTCTTCACCAGGTCCAGCTGCACGTCTTTGGGGGGCTCGGGAAGCACTTTGCTGGTCCCACAGCCCATCACTGAAGGGTCTTAATTCCCCATCAAGGCATTTTCCCAAGGAAGCAGCAGCAGCAGCAACCACATCCAGGACAACTCCTGCATGGGAACCTTAGGAGCATGAGAAGAAAGAGAGAAATGGGAATCCCCAAGGGGAAAGGGACAGAGTGCACCTGCATCAGCAGGTTTCCTGATGGCACCCAGCTGGGGTGGGTGGTGACACCCCAGAGGGCTGTGCTGCCAGCCAGGGTGACCTGGACAGGTTGGAGAGTTGGGCAGGGAGAAACTTCATGACATTCACCAAGGGCAAGTGTAAAGTTCTGCACCTGGGGAGGAACAACCCCATGGATCAGTGCAGGGTGGGGGGAACTGCTGCAGAGCAGTGCTGGAGAGAAGGACCCTGGGGTCCTGGGTGACCATGAGCCAACAATGTGCCTTGGTGGCCAAGAAGGCCAATGGCCTCCTGGGGGGCATAAAGAACAGTGTGGCCAGCAGGTCAGGGAGGCTCTGCCCCTCTGCTTTGCCTGGTGAGGCCTCCTCTGTGTGCAGGTCTGGGCTCCCCAGTTCATGAAGGACAAGGAGCTGCTGGAGAGAGTCCAGCACAGGGCACTGAGATGCTGGGGGAACTGGAGCTTCTGCCTGTGAGGAAAGGCTGGGAGAGCTGGGGCTGCTCAGCTGGAGAGGAGGAGCCTGAGGGGGGATCTGATCAGTGCTGATCAGTATCTCCAGGGGGTGTCAGGAGGATGGGCCAGACTCCTCAGAAGGCTCCAGAGGAACTTTCCTCTTACCATCACCAGGCCTCTCTCCACTCATTCACCACCTCTCCAAGCAACAACTCAGCAGGAGCAGCACCACAGGAACTCTGGCTGGTTTTCCATCAGGAGAACAACGTGGAGACACAAGAACTCTCTTAGAGGGACACCCAGAGGCAGTTCAGACTCCACATCCAACCTGGAAAGAAACCAAGGCTTCAGTGAAGATTCAGTTTTAAAAGCAGACACCCAAGTTACACCCTGGAGAAGCCTCACCATGTCAGGGCCACCAACCATGCACAAACACACCTCTGCTAAGGTGCAGGCAGCAGGAACCAAAACTAACTCCACAGAAGCTCTAAGTGACTTTCACTGGGGCCTGTCCTGCTCATCCAAAGCCCCCTGACTTAGAAACAAATGAAATCCTATAGCTAGTCCCAAGTAATGCCTCTCATGGAGAGCTCTTCCCTGCTGTGTTATAGTTTAAGGGAGTGGGAGCAGCTCCAAACAACAATCCCACACGTAGAAAAGCACTTGGGTCAAACATCCCCCCCTAAACAAAACCAGTGAGGAGCAAAAGTTGAGCTTGGAAACATCATACAACCATCATGACAGTCACTGACACCAGGCTCATACTCCCTGCATGTCAGGGGCTCCTCCTTCCTACCCTGAGGGCCCCAGTGCCACATGTCACAGCCACCTCCATGTCTGTGCAGGTGGAAATGCTCCTGTGCCATGATCACCCAGAGCTCTGGAGAAGGCAATGAGAAATCAGAGAAATGAGGCATCACAAACCCCCTCCAGGCAGTAAACCCCATCCCCAGCAGGTGCTGAGGCAGGACAGCACCTCCCAGCTGTGCCTGCAGGTGGAGAGAAGGAACATGGGGGTTTAGGCTTCAATGTCCACCTCTCTCTCCTTGGACAACCAGCACATTGCATCCCAGGGCTGGAATGGGCAAGACCTCAGCACAGAAGTGTTCTCCACTGCTCTGAATGAAGCAGGACCTGAGGGATTCCATCCCTGAGTGACTCCATCCCTGAGAGTGTCCCTGTGTCAGTCACCTGGCCACCCCCCCCAGGCTGAGCAGCCCCTCCACCACCAATTAAGTACCTCACGACTTGAATTAACTTCCCTCTGCATAAGGGAACATGAAGACACCAGCTCTGAACCGTGTGAGAAACGCTCCCACACAGGAACCCTCTGGCCACACCAGCACAGGGAGGGAAAAGCCCTGAACACCCCTCACCTTTAGTTTTACTGATCAGTTTTTAAAAAATGTACCTTACACCTGACTCAGACCTGCCCTTCGGGGCACGACTTGAATTAACTTCCCTCTGCATAAGGGAACATGAAGACACCAGCTCTGAACCGTGTGAGAAACGCTCCCACACAGGAACCCTCTGGCCACACCAGCACAGGGAGGGAAAAGCCCTGAACACCCCTCACCTTTAGTTTTACTGATCAGTTTTTAAAAAATGTACCTTACACCTGACTCAGACCTGCCCTTCGGGGGGCAGCTCAGCCCCCGGGGGGGGTTCTGAGGGGAAACCCGGGGCTGGGGCCGCAGCAGCGCAGCGGGGCCGCAGCCGGGAGCAGAACCGGACCGGCCGAACCAAAGGGGGAGGTGCACCAAACCCCA
>NW_009952354.1:227625-230540 GCF_000747805.2 Chaetura pelagica | reverse complement strand
CCCCGGCAGCTGCTCCCCCTGCCCCGGGAGCCCCGGCAGCGCCAGGAAAGCTGCTCCCCCAGCAGCTCCCCTGGGGCTGCAGGGAATGGGGACAAACATCCCCTTGGCAGGAAAACCAGCCGGAAGCATCGACCCTTTTCCTTGGCAGGGAAATCCCTGTCCCAGCAGGGTGACGAGGCACGTTCCTTTCCACTCTCCTTGCCTCGGCTCCCCGGGTGCCACAGAACCCTCACAGCCTGCTTGGGAACTGCTGGGGGGTCTCCCCTCCTTGTGCCCTTTCCCCATCCTTGCACCGCAGGCTCCAGGCCCTGGGAGCAGGGAGGTGAGGGACACAGACATGGAACCATCAGGCTCCCATCCCAGCCAGGCTGGCACGTCATTCCTGACACGCTCCGGGATGGACAAGGGGCTATTTTCACACTCCTGCCACGCTCTGTAGAAATAGACGCTTTTATTTGAAGGCTCCTCGGCTCTTGGGCTGCTTAAAATGGCATATTTTAGTAAAAATCAGACCTGCTGCTGCCTGCTGTTGTCATCAGCTGCTTTACCACGTCGTTCCAGACAAGGAGCAGGAGTGACAGGGCTGAGACTTGGGCTGGACTCAGCAGATCCAGGGAGTTGTACCCTTCCCTTTGAGGGAAAGGAGCCTATTGTTGTTTCCCCCCACACCCACGGTGCTGCTGGTAGATTTTCTGCCCTATAACCCCCCCCTGTTGTCTCTCTGGAGCTGTTTCTGAGCTGTGTCACAGCACCGGGCTGCGCCTTGACCACGGCTGCTCCCACGGGGACACCAGCTTCCCACGGGTGGCTTTCCTCGGGGTTTTGCATCTTCCATGAGTCACTTCCTCACAGCCTGGTTCCCTGGCTGGCTCAGGAGAACCGAGGCAGCTCCAGGGTCATCACCAGCACTCGCTGTCAGCACAGGAGTGTCCAAGAGCCAACGGGAACCACCAGCTTCTGAGAATCAATTGAAGCCTCTTTCCTGTATTATTGATGCCATGGCCGTGCTACAAGACCCACTGGAGCCACTTCCAGGCTCTCACCACCCTCACACCAAACAATTTCCTCCTCATGTCCCACCTCAATCTCCCTCTTCCAGTTTTAATCCCTTCCCCCTTGTCCTCTCCCTCCCTGCCCTTGTCCCAAGTCCCTCCCCAGCTTTCCTGGAGCCCCTTCAGGCACTGGAAGCTGCTCTAAGGTCTCCCTGGAGCCTTCTCTTCTCCAGCCTGAACACCCCAACTCTCCCAGCCTGGCTCCAGGGCAGAGCTGCTCCACTGGCCCCTGGCCCAGGTTGCCCAGGGAAGCTGTGGCTGCCCCATCCCTGGCAATGTTGAAGGGCAGGTTGGATGGGGCTTGAAGCAACCTGGTCTGGTGGGAGGTGTCCCTGCCCATGCAGGGGTTGGGACTGGATGGTTTTAAGGTCCTTCCAACCCAGACCAGTCTGGGATTCTACGATTCCATGACAAGAGAGCAGGGCCCCCCTCCCACCCCCGGACACGCGGTGACACGGGCAGCCTGGGTGTCCTCAGGCCACATCCCAGCCCTGCAATGGGGGAACCAGACCAGCCTGGAGCTCAAGGTTTTCCCAGCAGAGGTCGTTGGGGAAGGATGTTCAATTAAAGCTGCTTAGAAAAGAAATCCAACTTCCCATATGCCTTCCTGGAGGGAAAAAGCCCCAGAGCTGCGCCCAGCCCCGGCAGCAGAGGTGACTCCGGCTCAGCCACTCCTGCTGTGTCCAGCCCAGGGGATTGCGGGTGCCTTTGGGCCTCTCCCAATGGGAAGTTGGACATTTGGCTCTGCAGAAATCCCTGCGTGAGCTGGGACAGTGGCCAGCCCTGTGACACAGTGTCCTCCAGCAGGGCTCCCTCTGCCCCCGGCTCCATCCCAGCGAGGGGACGCTGCTCCTCCCTGAGGGCTCTGCGCTGGGACGGTGGCACTGGGAGCTGTGGCAGGGCAAGGAGCCCCGATGGGAAGTTGGACATTTGGCTCTGCAGAAATCCCTGCGTGAGCTGGGACAGTGGCCAGCCCTGTGACACAGTGTCCTCCAGCAGGGCTCCCTCTGCCCCCGGCTCCATCCCGGCGAGGGGACGCTGCTCCTCCCTGAGGGCTCTGCGCTGGGACGGTGGCACTGGGAACTGTGGCAGGGCAAGGAGCCATCCCATGTCTTCTGCTGGCCCAGGCACAGCTTCAGCCCATCTCACCAGAGAAACCCATGAAAGAAAAACCCATGAAGAAAACCCCACAGAGGAGGAGCCGTCCCCTTCTCCAGCAGGAGCTCCCGTGGGCAGAGGAAGAGAAGATTCCCCCTGGCACGGCTGGGAGGTTGTCCCTCGTGTCACTGCTCCACGTGTGCTGTGTCCAGCTCCCAGAATAGTGTCACCATCTGGTCCAGCTGCCTGGGGACACGGGGCCCTCCCCAGCCCCTTCTGTGACTACAAGAAGTGACTTCAAACACCAACACAACCCAACTGGGCCGGCCTTGATCCCTGCAGCTTTTCTCTTTTCTTCTCTCTCTTTTTTTTTTTTTTCCCTTTTATTTCAATAATTCAGGTTTGTCTCTCAGAAGGGAGAGGGGGAGCTCATGTCAGCCCAGCAGTTAATCTCCTGCCCAAAGAATACCAGAAAGCAAATTAGGATCGACTCCAATTAATTTGCCTTGATGGGCAAAACCTGGAGAGGAGCCATATCTGGGAATTAGGAAGCAAGAGCAGGGAGTGCAAAGTAGGTCGCTGGAGTTTCATAACTGGAGCGATGGGTTTGTGCATCTCCGGGTGCTGGGAGGCACTGGGGGCCACTGGTCTCCAGCCCCATCATGGCCCTGTCCCCACCCTGGCCACCAGTTCTCACCCTCCAGTGGGCACAGGTTCCAGCCTGGGTGGTGGCTCTGAGATGCCGCGTGAGGAGCCAGATGTTTG
>NW_009952354.1:226179-227584 GCF_000747805.2 Chaetura pelagica | reverse complement strand
GGACTGTCCCACGCCCTTGCCACAAAGCCTGGAACCCAACGGGAGGACAAGTCCCAGGGGTTTGTCCCAGTTTTGGAGCAGCTGGAGAGCTCTCCCAGGGGCTGGCACACCCGTCCCTGCTGGCACACAGCTGCTCCCCACCCTCCTGAAGGAGGGCTCGGGGTGACACCGTGATGGGGGGCTTAGGGCAGAGGACCCTTGTGCCATGGGGTGTCACCAAGCAGTGATGACCCACAGGCCTGTCCTAGCCCAGTGTCCCCAGATCCCAAGCCTGGCTCCCGGGAACCTGCAGGCTGTCCAGTGACACTCCGGTGGCACCTACGGGGACACCTTCCAGCTGCAGGACACACACAGCAGCCCAGCCAAGGGTGTGGGCTGTGTGTGGTGACACGGTGACACCTTCCAGCTGCAGGACACGCGTGGCAGCCTTTATCCTCTCACCCCCCCCGCGGGGATCCAGTGCTAATTCATCCTGAACCACAGGATTGTCGGGAACGGGAAGAGCCAGCGGATTATCCCCGGCGTTCAGCACCGGGAGCAGCAGCTGCTGGCCAGGGAGGGCTGGGACAGCATCCCACCCCCTGTCCCCTGGGGGACACAGCCTGGGCTCAGCATCACCCCCTGGAAGCCACGGTGACATCCCAGAGGTCGGGGCTCACACGCTGAAGTGACCAGACCTCCCAGGAGGAACTTGTGCAATGATAGGAGCAATAATTCTCCCCAGCTTGATGAGGGCAGCAATAATTAAGGTTCTCGCTCACCCAGGGAAGGCTTCAGGATGGAAACACTTCCCTGGAGCAAACCCACCCCAGTGGCCCGTGGCTGGGGGGGATCTGAAGTCCCCCCAGGAATCAAGGGCTCTGCAGCAGCTCCTGCTCAGGTCACAGGGCTGCTCTGCTGGTCCCTCCTGCTGCCCCCCGAGCCTCACGTGTCCATCATGGCACTCGTGTCACCTGGAGGATTTCACCTGCCCATAACATCTCCCAAGATGGACACAGCCAAGTTCAACTCCAGCACTTTGTTTAACTTCAACAAGTCCCACTCAGGACCTGGATGGGAGCTTCACTTCCCTGGTTTTGCCACTTGTATCATCTCAGCTGAAAAAAAAAACCTCTCTTCTCCCAGCAACCCCCAGTTCCCGGGATGACTGTAAATGGGAACAAACACAGCAGGACCCCAAGAAAAAGGATGGAAAATGAGATTTCTTTTAGGAATCCACCTCGTGCTGCTGGAGTTGCCCATCAGAGGACAAGCTCCCAGCTGCCAAAAAGATGGGGGGGGGGAAGAGCAATCCAGGGCACTGTGTTTCCCTCAGATGCCCTTTGAGATGAAGAAGCCGTTTGACCCGTCCCTGAGGGAACATCCTTCGTGTCTCGCCCTGCAAAGCAGCTGTCGGGGAGGGGGG
>NW_009952354.1:224053-225449 GCF_000747805.2 Chaetura pelagica | reverse complement strand
CACACACACACACACACACACACACACCCCTCAGCTCAGCCCCCCGTGGTGTCCCCAGCACCCGCCGCCCACCCGGCCCAGGGGTCACATCCCACCTGAGCCCCCCCACCCTCCCCTCGGGGTGCTGGCCCCATGGCACAGCCTGGTGTGGCACAGCGTGGTGACCCCACGAGTGACGCTGCCAGCAGGGGCTGCCCCGGAGCCATCTGGCCCAGCTCTTATCCCCGGGCAGCCAAGATTAATTCCTGGCTACAACAAGGGGGGAAATAAAACCGCAAACGAACAACAAAACAAACCACAAAAAGGAACACAAAAAAACCACAAACCCACAATAAACAAAAGCCAAGACTCAGGAGGCTGGAGAACCGGGGAGGGACAGGGAGGGAATGGGGGAAGGAGGAGGATGAAGGGGAAAGAGGAAAGGGAAGGAGAAAGGGGAAGGGAAGAGGGAAGTAAAAGGGGAAGGAGAAGCAAAAGGGGAAGGGAAAAGGGGAAGAGAAAATGGAAAAGGGGAAATACACAAGGAAAAGGACACAGGTGCAACTCCAGCTCCTTCAGCCCAGGAAGCCCCACTTCACTGTTCTGCTCTGCCAGGGATGAAGCACCGGGAGTGGCCGAACCCGGGGACCCACCCGGGTGGGTGACAGGGCTGGGGGCAGCCACGAGTGCCACCCCCGACATGGGAAACACGGTGGGGTCGGCTTGGCTCTGCCCCGGGGCTCCCTGGGCATGTCCCAGGAGCTGGGGACACTTTTGGAAGTGCCCTCGTGGGTGTGTGCCCGGGAGCTGTCCAAGATGCTAAGAAGGACGGTCCCAGGGGGGTTCCCTGTGGGAAGGAGCCCCCAGAAGCAGCTGCCAAGGCGGCCAGGATGTTTCCAGGGAGCCGTGTGCTGTGCCACTGGCATCCCATGCCCCTGGAACAAGGCCCTGAGCAAAGCAGCTCCGGCCCGGACCAGCACCGGGGTCAGCCTGAACCCCCAGCCCGCGGGGGAGCACAGGAGGGGGCTGCACTGACACCCCCCGAGGGAAGGCTCTGGTTGATGCCACATGGGCAGCGAACACCGCAGGCATTGAGGGCGAAAGTGGGATCTGTTGCTTCTCTTTAGAGCCAGCCAGGCAACAAGGCTGGTGCCTCCCACCAGCCCCGGGACAAAGCAGCTGTGGGAGCAGCAGGAACCTGCCCTCGGTCCTCCCTTCTGGCCTCCTGGGCTCCTCGGACGCCCGGGGGGATCCCTCCCCTCTGCCCAGCGCCCTCGGTGCGAGGCTGGGGAGGGCAGGAGGGAGAAACCAGGAGGGCAAATCGTCTCTGAGCAACCGTGGGGGGAGGAAACCTGGCAGGGAGAGACCCCCAAGGGGCAGGCGTGGTGGGGGGGGGGGGGCCAAAGGGGGGGGGCAG
>NW_009952354.1:179654-223326 GCF_000747805.2 Chaetura pelagica | reverse complement strand
GGGGGGAGACGGGCTGGGTGGGAAGGAGGGAAGCGAGGTCTCCTTCCCGCGGGTACCCAACCCCTCTTCCTAGTAATTGCCCTCCCCCTCCGGCTCTCATAGGAATAGAATCATGGAATGGGTTGGGAGGGAACTCAAAGCTCATCCAGTCCCACCCCCTGCATGGGCAGGGACACCTCCCACCAGCCCAGGTTGCTCCAAGCCCCATCCAACCTGCCCTTCAACACTGCCAGGGATGGGGCAGCCACAGCTTCTCCTGGGCCACTGCTCCCAGCTGGGCTCATATTCCAAAGGGGCAGATCTGGGACTGGGCACCCCAGCCCCTTCCCTCAGCTCCAGCCCAGGGCACATCACTCCAAGGTATTTCAGGTGCTCCAGGACTGGTTCCAAAAGGCCTCCAGTCTTCCCTCCACAGCACAATAGAAACAGGTTCCCACTCTTTTTTTTTTTTTCTCAAAAAGTCGTTTATTGAATTGTTTTTAATGTTATTTGGAAAAAAAAAAACAAAACACAAAAACCAAACCAAACAAAACGAAAAAAAAAACAAACCAAAACAAACTTCCAAAATTTAGATAAAAAGAAAAATTTTGGGGTGTCAACCCCAAACTAAGGTCTGAACCATAGACATGCTCCAATGCACAAGAGAACTGATCTCCCAGGGGCTGGTGCAGCTCGGCCTGACCCTCCAGCCCCAGGGTCACTCCAGAGGCCTGAGCAGCCCCTGCCCAAACCTGCCTGCACCCCAGGGGAGCCCGAGTCAAAGCAAAGCCCCTTCCTGCCTGCCTGGCACCCTCCTGGCTTCTCACCCCAGCAGGGGGGAGGAGGTTGAGTCCTTGGTTAAGACACAGGACTGGTTTCTGGTCAAGGAGGAGGAGGAGCCCCGGGCAGGGCTCAGCTCCCCTCTCCCAACAGCAGGTTCCAGACTAAAGGGGTAGGAGATCCAGCAGCTTCTGCTGGTGCCCCCTGGGCTGCCAGCCAGGCCTGGGGGACGGACGGGCAGGTGAAGAAGAGACTTAACTCTCTCAAAAAAGAGGCTATTTAGGAAAAATAAGCCAAGTGAGCGTTCAGTGACTATTTGGGACTATACACAGATGGCGTTTGCCTTAGAGACATCACACATGTTGATAGAACTCCTGACAGGAGCTCTTTAACACAAGCCATAGGTGGTTAGTATCTACTGGAGCTGCTGGGTGGGCTGCTCTGTGGAAGCCCACGAGGCAGCCAGGTCCTCCTAGGTCATGCCAGGGGTGACCAGGCCCTGGAGCATGATCATGAGGCGCCGGGCAGGCTTGTTGAGCGTGTTGTGAGGTTCCACCTGGACGAACTGGCAGAGCTTCTGCCGCACCTGGTTCATGACTGACCCCATGTGGTCACGGGTGATGGGGTCGCTCTGGTCCAGGTGCATCACTGCTTCCTCCAGGTAACTGAAGGAAAAGAGACTGGAGTCAGAGGCAGGCCCAGCATGTGATCCCAACCCCATTCCATTCATCTGAGCACTGCAGGTGCAGGATTCTGCTCCCCCACCCACCCCAACACAGTACAGAAATAAACGTTAGGGACTCAGAGAAGTGTCCACCCATCCCTTCTGCAACACTCAAGGGCAGCCCACATCTTTTCCAGCCTGGAAAAGAGGAACACAACCTGGCTGCCTGAACCAAGTGGGCACCACAGCGAGCTACAAAGCCCCTGCAGAGCTGGAGGTGGCACTTGGCCACAGGCCATGCCTGGTCACAGCTCTGTAGACATCTTCTTTGCTGCTTTTTTAGCATAAGCAGAATTAGTCACTTATTAGACAGTAAAATCCTCAGCAGTGAGGCTTGTTCATCAAGGGGGATATTTAAAGGCTTCTTCCAATATAACTACATCTGTTTGAGAGGGGTGGGGAAAGGCAAGAGTTTTACCAACAAGCCTTTCTCAACTCCAGACAAGCCAGATGTTTCAAACCCCAGCCTGAGCCAGGCAACGTGGTCTCTGCAAAAGGTTTTCCCTGACAGACCAGCCTGGACTTCACAGCAGCAACTTCAACTCTGATGGGCTGGAACTTCAGGCTCTTTTTCAGTTTTTCTGGCTTGTTTTACCCCTATTGTTAACTTGAGATAAAACTTTGGTGCAAAATATCTTCCACACAAACTCTGGTTCAAACCTGCAGGCACTTTAACAAGTGGGTTTTTTAGGGCAGATAACAGTGTTTTGAGTCACTCACTAAAAATGTTCATGGCAAGTGTCAGCACAGTCACTACTTTGTCACACAAGCTTTGCTTGGAACATCCAAGAGCCTTCACTTGCTGCCACCTCCCACTGAGCTGTCTGGCAGTCATGACAAGAAGCTGCCAACACAAAGTCCAGGGATGGGTTAAGAACTGAGGACAGAGCAAAGCTGCTCTGGATATTGAGCTATCCAGGGAACATGGCACCACCATCTCTTCTTTAACCTCCCCAGGGGAATTTTCCCATGGTGGAAGGAGATGGCTGCACAGACCACATAGCTACAGACTACAGGAGGTGACAGTACTTCCAGGCAGAGGCTTTCCATGGCAATGCCTACAGCTTTTCCCAACTCACTCCTGGTTGTTCCCAGGCCAGTCACAGGCCACAGAAGCTCTACCTTCTTGAAGCACCACTTTCCACATCCAGGCAGTGAAGTTAAAGCCAGAGGCAGGGACAAGTCTGCCCAGCTTCAGCCTCTGGGGTCTTCTCATACTCACTTCAACTTCAGGTCCGTGCGAGTGCCCAGATCCGAGGAAAGCTGCTGGATGAGGGAGAGCAGCACAGGCTGGGACAGTGGGCATGGGTGCTGCCCAAACACCTGCTGAGCATCCACTGTCTCACAGACATACAGGACCAGGTTGAGATCAGCTGCTGTCAGAGCCTGCAAGGAAGACACAGGTAGGAACAAGGAGGAAACAAGGGGCAGGTGAAGGACCCAGGGCAGAACAGGAGGCAGCCCCTCTGCCCTGGGGCAGCTCCGTGGCTGGTTGGCCTCCTCTGGGAGCAGAATTCCCTACAAACCCAACAAGGACTGTATTGGAGCTCTCAGTCTGTGCTCAAAGGACATTCATGTCCTTTCCAAGGAGAGCAGACCCCAACCAGACAGAGGGGAGCTGGTCACAGGCAGCAGCAGGGAGCAGGGCCAGCTCTGCACCCCCTGGCACAGCTGGTATTCCCAGAGGAGTTTATCTGCAGCAGCTCTAACAGATCTGCCTACATGTTCAAAGGCAAAGACAAGGTCAGAGCCCAGCTGGTAGATCTGCCTGGAGAGGCTTAGGAAGCTCCTGCTCTTTGGGGCTGCACCACGTGCCACTGCTGAGGGCAAAACACTTGGGCTGCCCGGAGCACTGGCACCAGCCTGACTGGGCAGGGAGGGAAGGAGGAACTGCCACCAGGTCACAGAACTTGCCCATCTCTGGTTTTTCACAGAACCACAGGATGGTGGGGGTTGGAAGGGGGACCTCTGGAGATCACCTAGTCCAACCCCCCTGCCAGAGCAGGGTCACCCAGAGCAGGCTGCACAGGATGGCATCCAGGTGGGCTTGGAATGTCTCCAGGGATGGAGGCTCCACCACCTCTCTGGGCAGCCTGTCCCAGGGCTCTGTCATCCTCACAGTCAGGAAGTTCCTCCTCACATTTAGATGGAACTTCCAATGTTCAGGTTTGTGCCCGTTACCTCTTGTCCTGTCACTTGGTACCACTGGCCCATCCTGCTGACACCCACCCTTGGAGTACTGATGAGCACTAAGATCCCCCCCTCAGTCTGCTCTTCTCCAGGCTGAACAGATCCAAGTCCCTCAGCCTTTCCTCATCAGAGAGATGTCCTAGTCCCCTCATCATCTTTGCAGCCTTTTGCTGTTCCCTCTCTACCAGGTCCTTTTCTTCTTGACCCAGGGAGCTCAGAACTCCTGAGCCCAGCTCACTCCTGTGTAAGCTGTGGGATCAGGTCCCCAGCTCAAGAAGCCCTTTTCCCCCACCTCCATGCTCCAGGGAGCAGCGATGCCTGCTGCCAGGAAGCCTTGGTACCTGCTGGAAAGCTTGGTTGAGGTGTCCTTGCTGGAGCAGCTGGAGGATGTGAGTTTGCTGAGACTGGAAATCCAAGTGAGCCGAAGGGATGGGGGTCCCGGCTGCTGAGCGCATGGCCTGGACGATGCTGGAGGTGACAGCAGCTTGCTGCTCCTTCATGGCCATGCTCACCTCTCCTTTAATGACCCTCTGCACCTGGGCCAAAATGGACTCCTGCATGCTGAAAAACAAACCCAAAGCCACCTCTGAAAATGAAGAGCTGAGGGACAACCTGGCACAGAACTTGCAGCGGAGAGGAACCAGAGGTTGCGGTCTCTGGCAGGTGGTTCCCAAAGGGAAGGTGCTGGCAAGGCAGCTGTGGCCAAGGGATGTGGGAGATGCTGGGATTCTGTGTGGGAAAGTGGTGTTTCAGGGAACCAAGCCTCTCTTTACAGAGTGTTTTAAATCTTTAATGTCTCTGGCTCACAAACAAGGCTCCTGAGCTCTGGGCTCCTCCCCAGAGGGCCCAGCTTCCCCATCAGAGCAGACACAGTGTCCCAGCCCGCACATGACACCTTCAGAATGAGACCTCACTGCCACCCAGCATGAGGCTTCTCCACACCAGACCAGTTCCCAGCAGGGGCTTTGCTGTTGTCACACCCTCCCTGCCTCCCCCGGGGCTGGTTGCTCCCCTCTCACACAGGGCACAAAGCAGTGAACCTGCTGTGCCTCAGCAGGACCTTCCTGGGAGCCATGGGACCAGCCCTCAGCCTTCCTGGCAAGTGGGAGCTGCACGGAAACCCCAGTCCCCTCTGCCACACGTTCCTGTGGTTTAACATAGGACCATTCTGGCCTGCAGGTGGCCACCAGCCATGCCCAGCTACTTGCCACCAGCTTCATGGCATGAACGTGTTGAAGGCACCACTGGGGTCAGTCCAGAAAACAGGATGGCCAAACACCAGCAGAGCAGCTGGGAGGACAGAGGAGCCTGCAGAAACTGCTGGTAAGCCTGAGGCCACAGACATAAAAGCCCTCAGAACACCAGGAGGACATTTCAGAACAGGAAGGGTGGTCAGAGTTGAGTGCCTTCAGGCTGCCCAAGTCCTCCTGTCCTCCAACGTGCACAGAGGACACCAAAAAGCAGGCTTCAAGCTCACACATGCAGCAGTGATACAGCTGCTTGGTAGAAACCTTCCATGGCCTCCACTCTGTGCTCCACAGGGCACCAGTTCCACCAGCCCACGTGCTTTGATGCTGCACATCAACAAGCAGCCCTGCGGTGGCCAACGGCTTCATTCCACAGCTAACCAGGGAGAGAATTTTGTTACCCACGTACAAACACCTCCCCCACTTCTCTTCCCACATGCCCAGCTGCCAACTTACTTGCTCACGATGATGTGGAGCTGGTGCTGCACCTCAGCATGGACACTGGCTGCCACAGAGGACGCCAGCTGCTCCGTGCTGCTCTGGAAGGTGAGGAGGAGCTGGCGGAGCGCGGGTCCCGGGCCTCCTGCTCTCGCACCTTCTTGTTCTTCAAGTGAATCTCCAGCTGCTGGATATCTGCAACAAGCAGAGAGGGAGATGGTCGTGCCATCAGAACCCATGGAGACCATTAGGGCAGAAATCTAGATGCCAGGTTCTCCAGCAGAACTGATTACTGAGGCAGTGGGAGAGCAGGAGAGGGGACAAGTCATGAGTCTGCTTTTGGGCTGCCCTGATCTAGAACCTTTCCAGCCTCCTCAGAGAGTCACAGAACGGGGCTTGGGTTGGAAAGGACCTCAAAGATCATCTAGATCCAACCCCATGCAAGGGCAGGGACACTGCCCACTAGACCAGGCTGCTCCAAGCCCCATCCAGCTGGGACTTGGGACAAGGGCAGGCAGGGAGAGGACAAGGGGGAAGGGATTAAAACTGGAGGAGGGAGAGTTAGGTTGGACATGAGGAGGAAATTGTTTGGTGTGAGGGTGGTGAGAGCCTGGCCCAGGTTGCCCAGGGAAGCTGTGGCTGCCCCATCCCTGGCAGTGTTGAAGGGCAGGTTGGATGGGGCTTGGAGCAACCTGGGCTGGTGGGAGGTGTTCCTGCCCATGCAGGGGGTTGGGACTGGATGGTCTTTAACGTCCCTTCCAACCCAAACTGCTCTGGGATTCCATGATCCCCGCGCCCTTCTCTAAACATTCCCCAATCCTTTGCCCCTCTGAGGTGAGGACCTAGCTGCTACCTCCTCCAACCATCAACTTCCTGGGGTCAGGATGGTGGGATCCTACAGCTGGGCTTTACTACTCAAGAGATGAAATCACAGACTCAGGGAATGAGGCCAAGTGTTTCACCACATGGGCTACAGAGACCAGAGGTGACTGTTCCTACAGCACCACCCACAAATCCCTCCTCCCTTCAGCTTCTGTTCTCCACATGTGAAATGGAGCAGGTCTTTGGCCCATGGGGATGGGCAAAGAGGTTTGACAGTTACCAGTGAGACTCCAAAAGACAAAGTCATTGAGGCCAACTTGTCCAACACTAAGGCACATGTGCTGCACAGAGTAAACCCAGAGAAGCCACTCACATTCCTGTGTGCCCTGCTTGAAGGTGTCATTGATCTGCTGGAACATGGACTGGCAGCTCTTCTCAAAGGCTGGCAACACCACAGTCTGGAAGGCCTCCCTGTAGGCAGCCTGGATGGGGCCCTGCAGGGTATCAGCCGTCGCCCTCACCACGGTGTCCGTCAGGTTCTGCAGGGGGACACAGAAGAGATCTCAGAAGATGGCCAGCAGCCTGCTCCAGGATGGAGGTGTGATGGTCCCTGCAACCCACCCAGCCCAGAGCCAGAAGCCTGTTTCTCCTCAGCTCTCTCCACTATGACCACAGCACCTGCCCCAGAAGGTCTCGCTGCAGAGCGAGGGGAGGTGGCACAGGCAGCTGTGGCTCCTCTTTCCTTCCCTGCTTTCCTCCCACAAGCCACCATTCCCTGCTAAGACATGGAATGCTTCTGCACCCTGAAAGCAGTGGAAAGGCAGAGACAAGAGCCAAACTTTGATCACTTTGCTAACTGAGATGGTCCTAAAACCACTGCTGTAGTGAGAATCCCCCCCTCTAAGAGAACATCATGAAATTACAGGCTGGTTTGGGTTGGAAGGGACTTAAAGATCACCTAGTTCCAACCCCCTGCATGGGCAGGGACACCTCCCACCAGCCCAGGTTGCTCCAAGCCCCATCCAACCTGCCCTTCAACACTGCCAGGGATGGGGCAGCCACAGCTTCCCTGGGCAACCTGGGCCAGGCTCTCACCACCCTCACACCAAACAATTTCCTCCTCATGTCTCACCTCAATCTCCCTCTTCCAGTTTTAATCCCTTCCCCCTTGTCCTCTCCCTCCCTGCCCTTGTCCCAAGTCCCTCCCCAGCTTTCCTGGAGCCCCTTCAGGCCCTGGAAGGTGCTCTAAAGGTCTCCCTGGAGCCTTCTCTTCTCCAGGCTGAACACCTCAACTCTACCAGCCTGGCTCCAGAACAGAGCTGCTCCAGCCCAAAGATGCCTCCTCTGGACTCTCTCCGACAGCTCCGTGTCCTTCTAGTGTTGGGGGCTCCAGAACTGGCCCCAGCCCTGCATGGGGTCTCACCAGAGCAGAGGGGACAATCCCCTCCCTGGCCCTGCTGGTCACTCTGCTGTTGACAGTCCAGGACAGTTGGTTTCTGGGCTCCAGCACATGAAGCTGCTCATGTTGAGCTTCCCATCACCCAACACCCCCAAGTCCTTCTCCTCAGGGCTGTTCTCCATCTATTCTGCACCCAGCCTGTACTGGTGCTGGGGATTGCCCCAACCTAGGCACTGAACCTTGCTCCTGGCCTTGTTGAACTTCATGAGGTTGGGTAAATGGAAGAAAGGATTCTTGGTTTCTCAGGAAGCCAAGCAGGTGAGGACACAACGAGCTCGCTCTCCTGATGAGACCAGCAAAGAGCTTTGACCATGGCAGCTAAACTGACCTTACCTGGAGACATAGGTGAGGGCAAGAGGTATGAGGACTTGCTACGTGGGAAAAGCTGCAGCCTGCTGGTCCTTACCTTTGACTTCACTAGCTTGGTGATACTCTCTTTCAGTGTCCCCTCCACAGCAGTGAGCTTGGCAGCAATTGTGTTGCTCAGCTGGCCAGCAACAGGGTCCATGCTCTTGGAAATGCCTGGGCACAACATGGCAAAGTCTAGAGTCACACTTCAAAACCCAACAGAGAAAACAGAGTCAAACTCTTCTTGGCTATGACACAGTGAGGGGCAATGGTCACAAAGTCTGGCTTGGGAAGCTAAGGTTGGACATTAGGAGGAACTTCTTGCCAGGGAAGTGGTAAAGCTCTGGAAGGCACCAGGGAGGCTGTGGAACCTCCAGCCTTGAGGGTTTTCAAGACTTGACAAAGTCAGAGCTGACCTGATCTAGAATAGTGGGCAGCCCTGCTTCAAGCAGAATGGTGGACACTGATGGCTGCAGAAGGCTTTCCCACCAGCACTTCCTTGAACATTTCCTCACATGGATGATGCCAGTGCTTCAAAGAAGGGCAAACACAGGTTTAAGTTTGCTCAGCATTTCCAAACTCATTAGTTTCTTTTGCCTCCCTCCACAGAACAGACTCCAGAAGCTTTCTGGATTACAATGGAAGGTCAGACCAGGCTCTTTGGGAGCTTCTCACTCCTTCCAAACCACATCTCCTCTCTCAGATTGTAGCAAGACCCACAACAGAGTGAAGAGCAATGACTGCTCTTCATGCAACCCAACTCCTGCCTCAGGCAGAGCCAGCACTTTGACACAGCACACGCCCGGTCCCTGAGGGGCTAAATGCAAAGACCTCCCTTCAGAAGCAGCAACTCACACTGGGGCACAGTCTTCTTCATCTCCTCACGGATGGTCCTCTCCAGACGGGTACACACAGCAGCAGAGAGGGCCTGGGAGAGCTGCTGGGAGAGGTGCTCCTGGAGCTGCCCGTTGCGCTGCTGCCCCTCCGTCAGCGCGCGGTCCAGCCTCCTCTCTAGGGACAGCACGTCAAGGAGCACCAACCACAGCTTTCTCCTCTACCTTCAACACTTCTGTCCATGAAGATGGACACTCACATCACCTCCAGAAGCTCAGTGAGAGCAAGTTTGCAACGTGGGTGAAAAGAGAGGTCCACCTGTCATGGCTGAGGGGTTCCTGTAAACAACAGGCTGCTCTTCAACAAATGGTCAAGTTGAGAAGAGCTCTGGAAGGTGTGGTGGAAAAGTCAAACAGCCAGAAGAAGCTGGGCAGCAGAGCTCCCTGCCTGCTGTGGGTTAAGTTGGATGCCCCTCTGGGCAGGTCAGTTTGCTCCCTCCCCTGCAGGACAGGGAGGGGACAGGAAGGGGGAAAGTGAGAAAGCTTGAGGTGAAGGCAGTTTAAGAGGGAAAGCAAAAGCTGCACGTGAGGGAGAAGCAAAATGAGGAATGAACTCAGTCCTGCAGCTGGGTGGCCACCCCCAGCAACACCAGGCTCATCCCACCCAACAGCAAGAGGGGAACACAAACCCTATCACTCCCAGTTTCCCCCCCTTTTCCTCCCCCTTTCCCCCAGCTTCTGCTGCTGAGCAGCCTGTCATGCCATGCAGGACACAGCTGGGGTCAGCTGGCCCAGCCCTGCCCCCTCCCTGCTCCTTGCCCACCCCAGCCTGCTCACTGGTGGGGCAGGGTGAGAAATGGAGAAGGCCTTGACAGGGTTTAGCAACAACATCAGGGTATTATCAAGGCTGTTTTGGTCACAAATCCAGAACTTCCCACCACAGGAGCTGCTAGGATGAAAGTTAACCCCAACCCAGCCAAACCTGCTGGAGAAACTAAGAAGCCCAATATCCAGAAAAACCAAACCAGTAAAAATGTTCCTACAGGATGGAGGTGGGGGACTTCAGTGACACAGAGCAGGGGAGCAAACCCAGGCTCATCACACCTCATGAAGCAACCAAGGAGCCCCCACAAAAACACTGTGGCATCTTCAAAGAGAAACCCAAAACAAGCAGTGAAAAGACAATCCAACTGCTGACAAAACCCAGAGCAGGTATGAAGTTGTGCACGGAAAAATAATTCCAATATTCCAATGCAGCTCCAGATTCCCAAGGTCAGTAGAAAGCTCTCTGAATTATCCATGAAAATATCAGCCTGGTGGTCAGAAAGGAAAGTGAAAGACTCATCAATAGAGAAAACAGAACTAATTACAGGATCACAGAATGTCAGCAGTTGGAAGGGATCTCTGGAGATCATTGAGTCCAACCCCTTGCCAAAGAAGGACCATGTTAAGTTAGGTGGTGACATGTTAAGCTAAGGGTGATTTAAGACAGGCTGGAGCTGCTCAGTGGGGGGAAAGAGACCAACTCCAGGGCAGCAAAAGATGCACAGGAACTGGCTGCTGCCAGTGAAAATAACTGGATGTCAGGTTTGAAAACACCAAAAGAAAGTACTTTTCAGACCACGGAGAAGGGACCTGCAGACCATCAGATGTGTCTATGGGTACAGACAGGAGAGTTCTACCTTCAGCTATGGAGACTGGCAGCCTGATGCTACTTCTGGTGCAAACAGTGACTTGCCTTGAGGAGGGAAGGAAGGGAAGGAAAGGATCATCCCAGCACCACTCCTGTGCAACCAGCCACTGCCTGACAGAGTATCAGGTGAGTGAAAATAACTGGATGTCAGGTTTGAAAACACCAAAAGAAAGTACTTTTCAGACCACGGAGAAGGGACCTGCAGACCATCAGATGTGTCTATGGGTACAGACAGGAGAGTTCTACCTTCAGCTATGGAGACTGGCAGCCTGATGCTACTTCTGGTGCAAACAGTGACTTGCCTTGAGGAGGGAAGGAAGGGAAGGATCATCCCAGCACCACTCCTGTGCAACCGGCCACTGCCTGACAGAGTATCAGGTGAACTCCACCTAATAGTCTGCTCCAGCATTGCATCATTCATGGTCTTAATGAGCAATTAGAAGATTTAGTGGCACAGAGAAGTCTCAGTTTTTCTCTATTCTCTTGCTGGGGAATCAAGAGGAACTGGACTAGCTGCCCTGCAGCCAGGCAACCTTGCTACCGAGATCCTTGAACTTCCTTCACTTTCCTCCTGTCTCCAGTCTGCCCCACAGCCTTCCACTCCCTGACTCCCACACAATATTTGTCAACAAGGATACGTTCCTGCTCCTGCTGGGAGTCAATCACCCTCTCCACATGGCCCATGAGGGAGCTCTGAATGGCATCCAGGTGATCTGTCAGTCTCTGCAGCAGCTCCATCTGGTTCTGCCGCAGCTCCGAGAGCTCCCGCTGTTGGCTCCTCAAGATGCACATCAGCTCATCCTGGAACTCGGGGGTCACCTGGGTGTGGAGAGGACAAACCTTCATTTCTGACAGGATCAGGGGTCAGTCAGGCTTTCTGCTGGGTGATCAAGTCAAGCCTTGTGCCTTAGACTGAAGCATGACACACAAAACAGAAATGTTTATTTCTAAGGCTTCTGTCCCAAGAAATGAACTGATAAAGGTACATGAAGTTCCCACTTGGAGTTTGTAAGTGGTTGCTTAGAATATCCTCAACTGTTCAGATTCAAGACTCTCTCCAAAACTCTGTCATCTAAAAGGAAACTGAAGAAACAAGATCCTACTCACTGTTGGCCACTTTTAGCACTGAGGGTGTTTAGGCCTCTGAACATTAAAAAAATCATAGAATCCCAGGATGGTTTGGGTTGGGAGGGACCTTCAAGATCATCCAGACCCACCCCTGCATGGGCAGGGACACCTCCCACCAGCCCAGGTTGCTCCAAGCCCCATCCAACCTGCCCTTCAACACTGCCAGGGATGGGGCAGCCACAGCTTCCCTGGGCAACCTGGGCCAGGCTCTCACCACCCTCTTCGGGAACAATTTCCTCCTCATTTCTAGTGTAAATCTCCCCTTTTTCAACTTAAAACCATTCTCCCTTGCCCTATTGCTACTGGCCCTTATAGAAAGGTTGTTGCCTCCTTGAGGAACACCACTTGTCACCCCACTCACCACTTGTTCTCCACTTGGACATCAAGCCTTTGACCACAACTCTTTGTCTGGAATCAGCAGCCAACTCCTTATCTACTGACTGGCCCATCCATGGAAGCCTTATCTTCCCAATTTAGAGATGAGCTTTTCCTGCTGCCTGAGTCACCTCAGCAGGGAAGAGGAAATGGGTGGAAGAGCCTCAGGTGACACAGGGCTTGTGAGAACACCAGAATGGACATCACCAGGCAAAGGTGAAGGAAGCCATCAGGCTGGGCAGCTCTGGGCAGCTCCAGTCAGAGCAGAGCAAGGCCAAGGCCAGTCCCACCCCAGCCTGCTCAGGCCTAGCCCAGTTTCAAGGAACTGGGATAAACTTCATCTCAGGTGAGACAGTTGGTAGAGCTGGAGCAGGATGCTCCTGGGACAGACTGCAGAGCAGCTCTGACTCACCTGGTTGTTGGATGATCTTGGTGACTGGTTCACATCCCTGGAAAAAAAGAAGAAAACTAGTAATCCAATCTCCAAGTCTTCTGCCAGACCAGGTCACACATTTTATGGTTGCTTTAGGTTCTGCTCTTCAGCTCACACTCCTGTTTTGCCCAGCATCCCCTGAAGAGGTGATAAAATCCTTCCATCCTTTGCACTATTCCATTCCTTACAGGCTGGTTCCTTTGCAGGGAGGAGATCTGAACCAGGTCTCAGTGAGGAAACCTGAACCAGGTCTCAGTGAGGACTGTTACAAAGACCAACACACTGATTCTTCAGTTTTGTCCAAATTCAGAGCCAGGGGAGGCTTTGCCAAACAGCTTGGGAAGGTCTCCTTCTTCTTTACAAAGGAAAACCAAGTACCCATTTGTTAAATATAGAATGAATAAGCTTTCAAATCATCTAGTACCACTCCAGCTCTCAAGAACCTGGTGATGCACACCAGCAGAACTGGGAAAAACCCTGAACTGACCCACTGATGTTGTCTGTCTTTATCCAAGTCACAAATATGACTATTCCAACTCTCCAGAAGGAAAGCCAACACCCAGCACCCAAGCAGCAACTTCCAAAAGGCTGAGGCAGGAAAAAGGAAAGTAATTTTGGAGCTTCTGGGTGCCACAGTACAGGATGACAGCCAGAAATGTCATGCCACAGCCCATCCAGGTTGTGATCTGCACATCTGGAGATCCCAACCATGGAGCTAGGAGAAGCAAGAAGAGGAGAGAGCCCCATGCAGGAGCTGTGCTGCTCCCCTCACCCTAATGCAGACAGCTTGGTCTCCTTTGCCCTGGGCAGACCTTTCCACTCACCAGTTTTCACTCAAGACATTCAGAGGGGCACATTTAGAAACACACAGAAGCAGCAAGGCAGGTGACAAAGGACAGATGTTGTGGCACTGTGCCAGCGTTCAGAAGCCAATTAAAACTGGAGGCCATGTGAAGCTCCACTCCCAGCCTCACAGTCCCAATGAAGCTTTCACTGAAACCAGCCAATGGATCCAATGTCCCCACCACAACATGTGATTTACCTCCCCCACCTCTTCTGAAGCCCAGGCTGTACTTTGGGGTTTGATTCCCAGCTGGACAGGTAGTACAGCACTTCCTCCCACACACCCCAAGTGGCAGTGGGTGACTGAGGAACCAGCAACACCTTCTGTGGGGTTCCCACCATTTGCCAAGCGAGGTGAGGGGTGGGACACTTGGCCCAGCCTCAGCCCCTCATTTAACAGCTCCTCCAGGCTGTGGCCCTGCACAGCTGGTCCCATGACCACCAGTGTCCTGGCAAACCCAACATACCCATCATCTTTCTTGCCCTTCCTCTTGAGCTTTGGGGAAGCCCGAGGGGATGCCTTGGCTTTCCAGTCCTTCACCGGCAGCCTCTGCGTAGACGCTTTGGCACCAAATCCACCTGATGTGGAAGCCAAACTTGCAACTTCATCATCATGGTCACTGTGAGGGAACAGCAGGGGAGAGGACATCACTTGCAGTACCAGACAGCACCAGCCTTCACTAAGGGGAGGGGTTTCTTTTTTTGTGTTTTGAATGGTGAGGGTTGGAAGGGACCTCTGGAGACCATCCAGCCCAACCGCCCTGCAGACCAGGGTCACACTCTGCTCTTCATCCAGCCATGGCCATAGCCAGGCAGCAGAGGACACCCACCACCTCCACCACAGAGACTTCTGGGGAGCTCAGCACCTGCTGCTCTGTTCTGAGCCAGCTTGCTCATGGCCAGCTTGAGGGCTGCACAACAAGACCTGCAAGGTCTCTGTGCTGGGGACAACTGTGGTGCCTGCACCTGCTGCACACACACCAGCACAGAAGCAGGAGGGTGTGGAGCTGACCCAGTAGGGAGCCCAAGAACAGGACATCCTTACAGCCTGACAGACAGAAAGACATTCAGCAGGTACTGTGGGAACAGAGAACTGGGTTGAGCCTAGAAGATCCTGGGAAACTCAGAGTCTTCCAGCTGCTGACCAACACAGGCCACGTGCTTCGGTCGGAATCGAAACATGGATTAGGAATGAACCTTCAGCTGTCAAACTGGGCTGAGCTGAGCTGACCAGGCACACAGAATGTGCCCACAGAGCTGCAGGGTGGCCTCCTGAAGCGTCTCAAAAGCAAGGAACTAACTCCAGAGGTCCTCTCACCACCTCATCCAAGGCACAGTATTTGGGAACTGCTCCTCCAGCAGGTTGTAACTGGGAATTAAACCAAGCCTGGTCAGCGCTATTAGGAGCAGCACAAACCCTTCCCTACAGAGAGTAAATTGGGCCAATCTTGTGACCACCTAAAGTCACCAGAGCACTGCAGAAGCTGCACACACACGTGAGGTCAGGAGCCAAAGCACAGAGATTCAGCCCCCACGTGAAGACTTGCTGGGGACAGAGCTGAGGCCACGTGGAGTGAGCACTGGGTACCTTTGCTCTGCACTGGCATCCTGGCTGTCGTGCTGCAGCAGGTGGTAGCTGTGTCGGTGGTAGGAAGAGCTCTTGTGCTTTTCTTCAACCTCATCCCTTGGGCTAGAGGGGGGACAAAAAGAAGATGTCATCAAAGTCTCTTTCAGCTTGGGCATCCGCTCGTTCCACCTCCCATAGCAGATTCTGTCTAAAACGACAACAAAAAAAACCCCACCCCTACATGCAAAGATCCAGAGAGAAGTGAAGGGTTGTTGAGAGGTGCTAAAAAACTTCTCCATGCATTTTTCTGGGGGGCTTAAGAGTCATAGAATCATTAAGGTTGGAAAGGACACTAAAGATCATCAAGCTCCAACCCCCCTGCCATGAGCAGGGAACCCACTAGACCAGGTTGCACAAAACCCCCTCCAACTTGGCCTTAAAAACCTCCAGGGATGGGGCATCAACAACCTCCCTGGGCAACCCATTCCAGTTCCTCACCACCCTGAGAGTGAAGAATTTCTTCCTAATATGTCACCAAAATCTCCCCTCTCTCAGTTTAAAACCATCACCCCTTGTCCTATCACCATCTTCTCTGATGAAAAGCCCCTCCCCAGCTTTCCTGGAGCCCCTTTCAAGTACTGGAAGGTGCTCTAAGGTCTCCCTGGAGCCTTCTCTTCTCTAGGCTGAACAGCCCCAATTCAGAGCAGAGCTGCTCCAGGCCTCTGATCATCTTGGTGGAAGCAGCTCAGCTATGTGTCAGGCTCTGCCCAAGCACCATATCCCAAGAGACACCCACCCAAGGCAGGTGAGACTCTGCTCAAAAGGGGCAGCACAGCGAGTTCAGTGAACAGCACCATCTGTGGCTGCTCTTCCTCAGGTGCTACTCAGCACTGGGGCACAAGTCACTGTTCCTCAGATCTTCCAAGTGGCTGAGGAGCTCACAGAGAGAAGTGCATCAATTTGATGGGTTAGCTCTACCAGACAGAACAGAATTGCTACAGCAAATCCAGCCTGAACTTCATAAAGGGTTTGAAAGCAAATTACACACCCCCCTCCCCTGGCAAGGCATCAACCAGGTCTCTGAACTCCATGTGCAGGAGGATCTTGAACCACAACTGAGCACTTGTTACTCCCATGCAGCCTGATGGCTGAGCTGGAATGCCAAACAATTCTATTGCTGCAGAAGCAAAATACCTCTGAGCCAGCCAGATCTGCTCTGCTACTCGGATATGGGAAGCCCTGAAGACTGAGTGGGATTAAGGGAAATCACCAACTCCTGGGGAAGTGTTTTCTCCAATTCAAAATATGAGCAAAGGCAAAAGCCCTGCATAGAAACACAGGCTCAGCACCCTCCCCAGAGCCAGCAGAATTGAGACTGTTGCCTGAAGCAGCCTCCTCAGGTAGGAAGGCATCAGGTGAAAGCTTTTCTCTTGGAATTCTGGTGGGAGGAAACACCCCTGGACAGTCTGAGGGACAACACTGACCCCTTCATCCTGTGAGTCCTGTTGCAAAGGCAGGTGTTTGCAGGCTGTCCTGCTGCCTGCAGTCCTAGCCTGGGCAGACTCTGGAGGTGCCAGATTCATCTCTTTGTTCCCACCCAACCACAAGGCAGGGACAGGGATTCTGTGCTGAATCCAAGCAGTGCTCCAGCAGAACAGTTTGCTCCTGGGAAGCAGGTGCACATGATGTTGTTAGAGCTGGCTGAGGAAGTTCAGGACACAGCACAGAGGCTGGATCACTAGATCCTTTCAGGAAAGGGAGTGATGGAGAACTGTTCCAGTTGCATCCCAACAGAAGGGCTTTTCACCCAGCTGGGAACTGGCAAGTGCAAAGAAAATGCCCTAAGCAGGAGAAAGCCCAGTGGTTACCTGTCTGCCATGCTGTTCCTGGTTTCCCTGGTTATGTCAGGAGCTGCTGGCCAGGGCTGACCCACCACATTGTCAGCAGCTGCGCTTTCCTGAGTTAGAGCAGCCTCCAGCAGGGACGGAGCGTTCAGTCTGTCCACCTCCACTGGAGGCATGTCCAAAGAGTGGTGGCTGTGCTCGGAGCTGTGCCTGTTCCTGGGGGACAGCAGGTGCAGGGCTGAGGCAGCAGAGGCCATGCTGTCTGCGTGGTGAGGGGGCTCCAGCCCCTCCCCGGGGAGCCCGGCCGGAGGCGCCGCGAAGCTGCGCTGGAGGGTCTCGGAGGCGATCTCTGGGATGTCCTGGGACATGGCAGTGGAGGCTGAGGAGATGACATCTGGAGAGCGCTCGCGGGTGGGAGAAGCCTGGGGCACCACCAAGGGCTCCACCTCCTGCAGCTCCAGGGCCAGAGAGGGGTTTCCTGGTGTCACCTGAGTTCAGAACAATCAGAAATGAGCCTTGAGGGTCATCACGGAGTCTCAGAATGGTGGGGGTTGGAAGGGACCTCCGGAGGTCACCAAGTCCATCCCCCTGCTGGAGCAGGAACACCTGGGGCAGGTCACTCAGAAAGGCATCCAGACAGGGCTGGAAAGGCTCCAGAGAAGGAGACTCCCCCCACCTCTCTGGGCAGCCTGTCCCAGGGCTCTGTCACCCTCACAGCAAAGAAGTTCCTCCTCATGTTTAGATGGAACTTCCTATGCTCAAGCTGGTCCTTGTTACCTCTTGTCCTGTCACAGGCACCACCAAGCAGAGACTGGCTCACTCTTTTTGACACCCACCCATCAGACATTTGTAAGCATTAAGCAGGTCCCCTCTCAGTCTTCTCCTCTCTAGACTCAAGAGCCCCAGGTCTCTCAGCCTGTCCTCTTAAGGCAGGTGTTCCAGTCCCTTTATCATCCTTGTAGCCTCCCTTGGACTCTCTCCAGTAAAACCCTGGGGAGTAGATCTGGGGAGCCCAGATCGGGACACAACACTCCAGACGTGGTCTTACCAGGGCAGAGTAGAGGGGGAGGAGAAAATGCCTTGACCTGCTGGACACACTCTGCTTAATGCACCCCAGGATTCCACTGGCCTTCTTGGCCACAAGAGCACATTGCTGTCCCATGGATAACTTACTGTTCACCAAGACTCCAAAGTCCTTCTCCATGGAGTCACTTTCTAGTAGGTCAACCCATAATGCAAAGACAGCCCAAGAGCCCCTGGTTCCTTACACCAACCAGCCACCTGGGAAGAGCCTTTCCAGCAGACAGAGAAGGCCCCCAGGACTTGTAGCCAACCCTCACTGGGCCAACACCACAATTAAACCACTGCTAGTTTGAACACACTTTCAAAAGAAAATGTCACACCAGTTCTACCTCCCTGCTCTGCTCCAGGATCCCTTGTCCTGGAGGGCCAAGGTCAGTTCTAACACTGAACCTCTTCAGCACTGAAAGCTGATAGGAATGTCAAGCTTTGCCATACTCTGTTTTACATCACACCTGGAAAGATTTAGGGATAGGAAATGATTGCTTGAGACCAGCAGGGAGGAAGGAACCTTCCCAGGCAGCACTGTCCCCTGACTCAAAGGCTGCCCAGCTCCACCCCCTGTGACAGTGACAGCACAAGCTGGGGCTGCCTCTGGTGCTCAGAGACCTGCTGTTCTACACAAGGTCAAGTTCCATTAACCCAGCTGCAGGGTTGTGCTGTCCAAAGGGCAGACACAGACCCTGTCAACATCCAGATAACTAATTACAGCTCATCTACACCTGCTGAGGTTCCTTGGCCCACAAGAAGGAAGGAAGGGAGCAGCATTTGCAGCCTTACTGGAACAGGTGCCTTTGGTGTTAGCTTGTCAGGGAGGCCTGGGATGAGAACTGAATGGCTTCTAGGACTGGTCTGGAGACTGCTGCTGCTGCTGCTCAGTGTGAGGCTGCTGTCCAGCTGCATCTTGGGGCTCACAGTCAAGTCTTCTGATGGCCTGCAGGAAACAGAGACACTGACAAATCAAGCAGGACAACCTAATGACACAGATCTGCATCAAACACTCAAGGTGAGGGGACAGGATCCACAGGTTCATGGAGGAGCCCAACCCAAACCTCACAGGTGTTCTTCAAGCCCTTCTTCTTTCCATCATGGCCAGCCATTCCTTGCCAACTAGCACCTGCATCTCATGGTTAATGGTTGGACTTGATGATCTTGGAGGTCTTTTCCAACCAAAACAATGCTATGAACCCATCTCCTAGTCCCCACACAACCCAAGGAGATACCAGGTGGAAACAACAAACAAACAAAAGAGGTGAGAAGGAATCTGTTCTACCTTCAGTTCACACTGTACAGAGTTTAGGGAGAAGCAGATGACTATGAGACAGCCCTCTGTCCTTCTCCCAGCCCCCAGAAATGAAGCTCACCCTGTTCTGCAGCACAACCCACCTCAACATTAGTAAGGGTCTCCTAACAGTCCCAATTACCCTCCTGCCCTTGGTGGCTGCAGTGCTCTCCTACCTGTAAACAAGGACAGCCCTTTGGGAGAAGCATGGAAAGGAACCAAACTGAGAAGCAGAAAGGGAATCCTCCTGAGAGACAAATGGAACAGCCCTGCTGGCCCCTTGGATGACAACAGTCACACTCCAGGCTACACCCAAGGTGCCAACAGTTGCCTCTACAGGACTGCTGGGTCTCAGGCCAGTTTCTAACTCAGGTTCCAACCTCCTCTCCTACAAGATACTCTCCAGCTCCTAGACACCCTGAGGGACAGTTCAGCTGCAGATATGTTATTTAATCCATGAGTTATTTACCTGGACATAGAGGCATCTGTGACAGAAGTGCTGCTCATGGCTGTGACTGCAGTCAGGGAGCTGACACTGCTGCCTGGAGACACAGCCACCTGGGAAAGAACAGAGTGGTCAGGATGTGACAGCAGAGTCCAACAGCAGAGCTTGACCCAAGAACACTGGCTCCAAAACTCCTCAGGAGTCTTTGGCAAAGAGGAAATAGAAAAAAAGAAGTAAAAACAGGTCGAGTTGCACAGCTGGGGTGCTCAGGTGGTGGTTGGAGGAAAGCCCCAAAACACTCTCATCACAGGAACTGCTTTCATCAGGCTGCTGCTCTCCCAAAGGGTCACCCTGCAGGGCTCTGCACCAGGGCCCCAGTTTGTTCCTCGACCTACACTGCTCCCATCAGGGTCTGCTGGCACCAGTGAGGCCAGAGGCTGTGCAGGGTTTAGGCCCTGACAGATGGAAGCAGAATGCTTCAGCACATAAGGAGAGGTCCTGCTGATCTAAGCAGCTGGCTGGCAGTGCAGAGCAGGGGGTGCTGGCCCCCTCTGCTGCTGGTGGCTACCAACAACCAGCTCCAGAAAACATCAGCAACTCAGGGCCACGTCCACCCTACAGCCCTGGGTGCTGCTGCCAGCAGGAAGAAGCCTGGAACAGGCAGAAATGAAAAGCCAGGTGGGAACTGAACAGTTCCATGTTTAAACCCAAGAGTGAGCTGCAAGCCCCATCTGCAGCCACCTTCAAGGACTTCTCTCTGCTCCCCTGGGATACCTTTGCATTAGGAAGGTCACCCACCCTCAGCCACATCATTAACTTCTGCTCTCAGCAACTTGGCTGGCAACACCAAAGCCTTTAGGAGAAGGTCAATTCTTTGCTCACCAAGTTGTCACTGGGCTGGTTCTGTCTCATCACAGACTCCATTTCTGCACGTCTCCATGTGCTCCCCATCCTCACCCAGGCCCCTCCAGTGCACGTTCAAGCTGTGGTGACCACCACTAGCTCCTTCCATGGAGGGGAAGCCCTGCCTGAGGGACCAGTGCTGCTCACAAGCTCCCTGCAGGAACCCCAGCAGCACAGCAAATTCCTGACTGCACATTTTGCACAGGAAGGCAGAGAAAAACACCACAGCTTCTCATCAGTGCAACCCACCCCTTGTAAATATACTGCAGGGCACTTTTTTTAAAGGATGCCCTTTCAAAAAGACTTAAATTCATGTCTCCTTCCAATCTACAAGCACACAGGGAAAACTCCAGCCACAAATGCTGTGCAGAGCCTCAGGAGCAGATTATAAAGCAACTCTGAATGGATTTGAGACCAACTAACATGATGTTTGGATGCAGAGTGGCCAAGAAACAGCAAATTCTTGCAGTTCTGCTTGTTGGCATCACAAACCTGTGCCAGCTGGGCAGATGCACAGAGCCAGTGCCAGCCAGGCTCTGGGAAGGGGTGGCAGGACCCCAGGGTGCAGGATGCAGCACTGCTGGCCAGGCACACCAACAGAGAACTGAGAGGAACCATGTGTCTTCTGACTGCTCCATCAGAGCTCCTCTGAGGAATGAATGCTTGGTTACAGCTCCTCACAGATCACCAAACCCTGAGGAAATCTTCACATGCTTGTGAGGAAAGGCTGAGAGAGCTGGGGCTGTTCAGCTGGAGAGGAGGAGCCTGAGGGGGGATCTGATCAGTGCTGGTCAATATCTACAGGGGGTGTCAGGAGGATGGGCCAGACTCTGCTCAGGGGTGTCCAGTGACAGGACAAGGGGCAATGGGCACAGGCTGGAGCACAGGAGGGTCAAGCTAAACATCAGGAAAAACTTCTTGACTGTGAGAGTAACAGAGGCCCAGGACAGGCTGCCCAGGGCCAAACCCATAAGGACATGTTCCTGTGGAACCTGTTCTAGGGAATCCTGCTCTGGCAGGGGGCTGGACTAGATGATCTTCAGAGGTCCCTTCCAACCCTGACCACTCTATGACATGCTTTCTGACAGTGAAAACCTTGGGGCAAGCACAGAGCTCTTGATTCTGTACCAGTTAAGACCTGCTGTGCTGGAAAACTCCACCAAGCTCCTGTCTTATGCAGATGTTGCAGTCCCACCTACCACCTACCTATGTGATCATGTGAGATGTGCTCCCACAGGATCCCAACAGACAGGATGTGCAGAGGTAGAATATTTTCTTCCCTTAAGACCTATGTCACACCCCAAACAAGGGGTCTAGCCCAGTCAGAGCAGTCTCCCAGCTCAGACACAGCTCTTCAGCAACCCCCCATGCCTACACAGCATGGCCCCACCAGCAGTTCTGCACCAAACACAGCACTCACTACACAAACCTAGGCCAGTTTAGCATTTTAGAGGTGCCAACATGTCTTTACTGGGTTTGGTTACCCCCAGAGAGCTTCCTGTGTGCTCTGTGTTGAGTGAGCATCACCCAGCAGAGTCCTTACTGCCTAGAAAAAGTTCCCAAAAGTATCACAGAATTGTCATGGCTGGAAAACACCTCTAAGATCACCAAGTCCAACTGTCCACCCAGGAAATTTAAAAAAAAAATTTAAAAAGGGGAAAATCACAACCACAAAACCACCACCACACACTCCACAAAACCAACACCACCACACTACCCTGCAAACCTCTCCATGCCCACCAGAGCACAGCCTGAAGTGCCACATCTACACGTTTCTTAAACGCCTCCAGGGATAGTGACTCCACTAACCTCCCTGGGCAGCCTGTGCCAGGGCCTGACTTTTAGTAAAGAATTTCTTCCTAATATCCAGCCTAAACCTCCCCTGGTGCAGCTTCAGGCCATTTCCTCTGCCCCTGTCATTATCCTTTTGGGAGAAGAGGCCAACATCCTCCTCCCTACAACCTCCTTTCAGGTAGTTGTAGAGAGCGATGAAGTTTCCCCTCAGCCCTCTCTTCTCCAAACTACACATCCCCAGTTCCCTCAGCCTCTCCTCTTAGGTCTTGTTCTCTAGACCCTTCCTCAGCTTGGTCACTCTTCTCTGGACACTCTCCAACAACTCCATCTCCTTCTTGTCACGAGGGGCCCAGAACTGACCCCAGCGCTCGAGGTGCAGCCTCGCCGGCGCCACATCCGCCAGGATCAAAATCCAAACCCATCCCTTATCCCACCCACGAAAGGTGCTGCCCTCTGGTTACCTGTTGAAGAGATGTACTGGGCGTCATGAATGCATCTGGAGTCATCAGCTTGGGTTTGGCATCGTTGGAGAGGGCCAGGAAGTCTGCGGGGACGGGCAGGTCGGCGATGCGGCGCAGGTCGGGCTGCGAGCCGTGCGCTGAGCCCTTGGCAGAGCCCAGCCCCTCCGGGCCCAGATCTGCCATGTGCTCTGGAAAGGCTTCCAAGGGGGAAAGAGGAATTGATTGACAAGTTCTTCCCTCAAAAGCTAGAGCCTGAATTCTCCCACACCTGAGCTCAGGCTGCTCCCATCCCGGGCTCTGACTTGTGACCTGTCACAAGCTCCTCAAAGCCACGGGCCAGGCAGCCCTGGGTCCTGCTCACTCCTTGCTAAGCAGGGGATCCTGTCAGGCTTTGATAATAAGGGATCCAAGCTTCCTCTTCTCCCTAAATGCAGCTGAACAGCCACATCCCAGAAAGGTGCATGGCCTGAGAGAGCACATTACATACAGACCCTGTCCCCTCTGCTCCAAAGCTCTCGTGTCACTGTCAGCTCTTCCACCTGACAAGAGACAAATGCCACGTTTCTGGCACAAGCACCAAATTCCCAAGGAAGGTGAACTCCAGCGTGCACAAGGCATGAGTGCTCCTCACCCACCATGTCCCCATGGTCCACACACACCCTGGGCTCTCTCCAAGCTTCACAGCTAGTCCATGTTGAGAACCCTTTCTGCAGGAGCACTACCCTGTTACAAAGAGGCACCCCAAGCTGCCCTCCTGCTGCCCCTTCTCCAACACCCTTTAAAGCCTCAGCAACACTCAAGATCTACTGAACACCAATGCTCACCAAATTCTTCATGAGAGCCATGGGGAGGCATGGATGCACTCGTGTCAGGGCTATGGAGAGGCTGGAATCTGATTTGCACATCCTGTAGGGCCCTGAAAAAAACCATACATCTCTGATTAGCTAATGAATCACCAAGAGAAGCCTCATGCTTAGGAGATCCCTCTTCACAGAACTGCTGCCTTGGAATCAGTGAGCTGGGCTGGTGTAAACCTCATCAAGTTCAACAAGGTTCTGTGCCTGGGTCAGAGCAATCCCAAGCACCAATACAGGCTGGGTGGAGAACAGATGGAAAACAGCCCTGAGGAGAAGGACTTGGGGGTGTTGGGTGATGGGAAGCTCAACATGAGCAGCTTCATGTGCTGGAGCCCAGAAACCATCCTGTCCTGGGCTGCATCCCCAGCAGTGTCGGCAGCAGGGCCAGGGAGGGGATTGTCCCCTCTGCTCTGCTCAGACCCCCCAGCAGGGCTGGGGTCAGTTCTGGGGTCCCCAACATAAGACGGACATGGGGCTGTTGGAGAGAGTCCAGAGGGGCCATGCCCACCAGAGCACAGCCTGAAGTGCCACATCTACACGTTTCTTAAACGCCTCCAGGGATAGTGACTCCACTAACCTCCCTGGGCAGCCTGTGCCAGGGCCTGACTTTTAGTAAAGAATTTCTTCCTAATATCCAGCCTAAACCTCCCCTGGTGCAGCTTCAGGCCATTTCCTCTGCCCCTGTCATTATCCTTTTGGGAGAAGAGGCCAACATCCTCCTCCCTACAACCTCCTTTCAGGTAGTTGTAGAGAGCGATGAAGTTTCCCCTCAGCCCTCTCTTCTCCAAACTACACATCCCCAGTTCCCTCAGCCTCTCCTCTTAGGTCTTGTTCTCTAGACCCTTCCTCAGCTTGGTCACTCTTCTCTGGACACTCTCCAACAACTCCATCTCCTTCTTGTCACGAGGGGCCCAGAACTGACCCCAGCGCTCGAGGTGCAGCCTCGCCGGCGCCACATCCGCCAGGATCAAAATCCAAACCCATCCCTTATCCCACCCACGAAAGGTGCTGCCCTCTGGTTACCTGTTGAAGAGATGTACTGGGCGTCATGAATGCATCTGGAGTCATCAGCTTGGGTTTGGCATCGTTGGAGAGGGCCAGGAAGTCTGCGGGGACGGGCAGGTCGGCGATGCGGCGCAGGTCGGGCTGCGAGCCGTGCGCTGAGCCCTTGGCAGAGCCCAGCCCCTCCGGGCCCAGATCTGCCATGTGCTCTGGAAAGGCTTCCAAGGGGGAAAGAGGAATTGATTGACAAGTTCTTCCCTCAAAAGCTAGAGCCTGAATTCTCCCACACCTGAGCTCAGGCTGCTCCCATCCCGGGCTCTGACTTGTGACCTGTCACAAGCTCCTCAAAGCCACGGGCCAGGCAGCCCTGGGTCCTGCTCACTCCTTGCTAAGCAGGGGATCCTGTCAGGCTTTGATAATAAGGGATCCAAGCTTCCTCTTCTCCCTAAATGCAGCCGAACAGCCACATCCCAGAAAGGTGCATGGCCTGAGAGAGCACATTACATACAGACCCTGTCCCCTCTGCTCCAAAGCTCTCGTGTCACTGTCAGCTCTTCCACCTGACAAGAGACAAATGCCACGTTTCTGGCACAAGCACCAAATTCCCAAGGAAGGTGAACTCCAGCGTGCACAAGGCATGAGTGCTCCTCACCCACCATGTCCCCATGGTCCACACACACCCTGGGCTCTCTCCAAGCTTCACAGCTAGTCCATGTTGAGAACCCTTTCTGCAGGAGCACTACCCTGTTACAAAGAGGCACCCCAAGCTGCCCTCCTGCTGCCCCTTCTCCAACACCCTTTAAAGCCTCAGCAACACTCAAGATCTACTGAACACCAATGCTCACCAAATTCTTCATGAGAGCCATGGGGAGGCATGGATGCACTCGTGTCAGGGCTATGGAGAGGCTGGAATCTGATTTGCACATCCTGTAGGGCCCTGAAAAAAACCATACATCTCTGATTAGCTAATGAATCACCAAGAGAAGCCTCATGCTTAGGAGATCCCTCTTCACAGAACTGCTGCCTTGGAATCAGTGAGCTGGGCTGGTGTAAACCTCATCAAGTTCAACAAGGTTCTGTGCCTGGGTCAGAGCAATCCCAAGCACCAATACAGGCTGGGTGGAGAACAGATGGAAAACAGCCCTGAGGAGAAGGACTTGGGGGTGTTGGGTGATGGGAAGCTCAACATGAGCAGCTTCATGTGCTGGAGCCCAGAAACCATCCTGTCCTGGGCTGCATCCCCAGCAGTGTCGGCAGCAGGGCCAGGGAGGGGATTGTCCCCTCTGCTCTGCTCAGACCCCCCAGCAGGGCTGGGGTCAGTTCTGGGGTCCCCAACATAAGATGGACATGGGGCTGTTGGAGAGAGTCCAGAGGCGGCCACGGAGATGATCCAAGGGCTGGAGCAGCTCTGCTCTGGCTGGGAGAGTTGGGGTGTTCAGCCTGGAGAAGAGAAGGCTCCAGGGAGACCTCAGAGCAGCTTCCAGTGCCTGAAGGGGCTCCAGGAAAGCTGGGGAGGGACTTGGGACAAGGGCAGGGAGGGAGAGGACAAGGGGGAAGGGATGAAAACTGGAAGAGGGAGATTGAGGTGAGACATGAAGAGGAAATTGTTTGGTGTGAGGGTGGTGAGACCCTGGCCCAGATTGCCCAGGGAAGCTGTGGCTGCCCCATCCCTGGCAGTGTTGAAGGGCAGGTTGGATGGGGCTTGGAGCAACCTGGGCTGGTGGGAGGTGTCTCTGCCCATACAGGGGTTGTAACTAGATGATCTCCAAGACCTCTTCCAACTCAAACCAGCCTGGGATTCTATGCATACATGTTGCTGTTTTCTGCCCATGACAGAAGCAGCAGAAGCTGGTCCTTACTCACTGTCACCCAGCTCTGTCACCCAGGGTACTTGGGAGACATTTCCCAGCACTTACACACCAGCACAGCTCCTAAATCACTGCCTGCTCATGCCTTGCCACCAAACCATGCAGGGCTACTCCATGGTGAGGCCATGTTGAACACCCCCCAGCTTGAAGCTCCTATGGGTCCAAGAGCACAAAGGGATGGCAAATCAACTTGCTGGGGGTCAGGGCAGGAGTGGGACAGCCACAGGGAGCTGCCAGACTTACTCACTTGGTGTGCACACAGAAGAGCTTTATCAGCACACCTGCTGCTGACTCAACAGCCCCAGCTCCCTGAGCACCTTCTGGAAGGGAGACAAAAGTAAACCATGAAGTTGGATGGAAACTGCAAACAAAACAATGTCACAGCAGATAAAGCATAAACCAGCAGCAGAGAACCAGCATGATACAGCTTCATCACTTCTCCACTCCAAAGGTGGATTCACCCTGGTAAGGAAAAGTATGTGCTACCTTCCCTTTATCTCCCAAGGGGAGAACCCCCAGATTTGGTCTAATCCAGCCAAGTAAGCCTCAAGGAAGAGAAAAACAAGATACATCACTACATAAAGAGGAGGAAAAGGAGCTCTGGAACTGTCAACAATTTGCTCTGGCTGTGGAAGTGACTGGTTGGATATATTTTAGGAAGTGACTGGTTGGGTACATTTAGGAGAGACACGCCACCTCATATTTGGAGCACTGTGTCCAGCTCTGGAGCCCTCAGCATAGTAAAGACATGGAGCTGTTGGAGAAGGTCCAGAGAAGGCCACGGAAATGATGGGAGGGCTGGAGCAGCTCTGCTCTGGAGCCAGGCTGGGAGAGTTGGGGTGTTGAGCCTGGAGAAGAGAAAGCTCCAGGGAGACCTTAGAGCACCTTCCAGTGCCTGAAGGGGCTCCAGGAAAGCTGGGGAGGGACTTGGGACAAGGGCAGGGAGGGAGACGGAGCATGGATTAAAACTGGGAGAGGGAGATTTAGGTTGGACATCAGGAAGAAATTCTTCACCATGAAGGTAGGAAGGCACTGGAACAGGTTGCCCTGGGAGGTTGTGGCTGCCCCATCCCTGGAGGTGTTCAAGGCCAGGTTGGATGAGGCTTGTGCAGCCTGGTCTGGTGGGAAGTGTCCCTGCTCATAGCATGGGGGTTGGGAGTTGATGATCTTTAATATCCCTTCCAACTTCAACCATTCTGTGCAGATATCCAAACTAGGGCTCAACTGTCCCTCCTTGGTGTAAACAACTGGTTATGAGAAGCTCTGCAATAACCTCCCATCAGCCAACACTGACACCTTCAGCTTTCTCACTGCTAAGAAAGCTAAAGAGGCTGAGTAGAAAAGATAGGTATTCCTATGCAAATTGTCCTAATTATATGAGTATCAATCAGGGACATGAAGTCTCAGTCCTATTCTACTCCTGACCTGCCACATGTATCTGTCATTTTTGCTTCTGCATTTCAGAGCAATGTGGGACAAATATTGACAGCAACATGAGTTAACTATTATGTACAACAACAGGCACAGGGAAGCACATCATAGAGCCAAAGTGACAGTCCAGGGATCTTTCTAACAGGAAACACAATATTAATTCAATGCATTTTGCCAAATTTTAGTAAGAGAAAGGCAGGAGATGAGGATCCAGCCAGAGCTGAGGTGAAGCAGCAACCCAGGGACGTCTGCACGGGCCAGTTCTCCACAGGGTTATCACAGTCACTGTAGTGACAGCCAGAGAAGACACCTCATGCATCTCAAAAGATGAAGAGCTACTCTAAAAAAAGAGCCACTTCTTCATTTCTGTCACAAGAAGCCCTGTAGCTCAGCAAGGGATCCCCAGACAGGATGGAGAAGCAGCCCATCCTCTCCTTCACCTCAGGCCACGTGCTGCCCTCTCCTCTGTCACCACTCGGGCAGCACAGTTCAGATCACATGCTGACACCTCCACATTTGACTACTCAGAGTTTACTCAGACAAGCAGGGACAGAAACACATCCTGCCAGCTCTTCTGGGAAGGCTTCTGCTCCTGTGAGCCTGCAGCAAACTGTGCTGGAGAGGGACCTGGCCCCGCGCTGCCAGGACACTGTCCCCTGCCTTCTGCTGGGGACAGTGGCACTATGCCATGAGAAGAGCACCATGGCTGACACTGAGCAGCTCATTTGTACCTTATCCAAAGCATCCCTCACACTCACTGCAGCTTGCCCAGCCCTGGAGGGGGTTTCTAGGAACTGGAAAATCTCAGGGGGGTTTGGTGAGCTATGGGCCAATGGCTACAGGCTGGGCTGGGAGGTTCAGGTTCAACATCAGGAATATTTTCCTCCAGGAGCGCAGCCCTGGGGACAAGGCACCAGGGCAGAGACAGAAGTGTCAAGTCTGGGGGCCTTGAACATGCAACTAGAGGAAGCCCTAGGTGACCTGCTCTGCTACCAGCCATAGTCCTGCTTCAAGCAGGAGGTCGGACCAGACACCTCCAGAGGTCCCTCAGAACCAACTCTCCTGCATTTCCCTCCCTGCACAGGATGTATTCCACACAGACTAAGAGAAGAACCAGCCAGACCCACTCAGGAAAGAAATCCTGACCTCACAGCAGCCCCAGTCTCCCCATCACTTACCCACACCCAGGCTGTCACTCTCCTCCTCAGCAGGGAGCACCTCGGTGTGGCGCAGCCGGCAGCGGCTCACGGCCTGGATGCCAAAGCTGAGCACAGGGTGGGTGAGGAGGAACTCAGAGATGGAGCTGAAGTAAGCTTTGCCCTCCTCCTGGTTCTGCATCAGCTCCATCACATATAACACCTGGAAGAATCAGATACAGTGAGTCTTTTTGGAGACCATGTGAATGTGTCTGTGGACTACAGAGCCTAGGACCTGAACTGGATTTGGAACAATGGGAATGATGTGAGGGATAAAGCCCAAGACATTTAAATGTGGAACAGAACCCCCAAAGGAACCACAATAAGCAGACTCCTGTCTGAGTCAGTGCTGGTCAGGAACTCAATCATGCTGTGCCAGACACAGGTTCCTCCAGATGAAAGATTCACTTCAAGGTGAGAAATAATAGAATCCCAGACTTTGGGATTTGGAAGAGACCTTAAAGATCATCTATCCCTAACCCCTGTATGGGCAGGGACACCTCCCACCAGCCCAGGTTGCTCCAAGCCCCATCCAACCTGCCCTTCAACACCCCCAGGGATGGGGCAGCCACAGCTTCCCTGCCCAACCTGGGCCAGGCTCTCATCACCCTCACACCAAACAATTTCCTCCTCATGTCTCACCTAAATCTCCCCTCCTCCAATTTTAATCCATCCCCCCTTGTCCTCTCCCTCCCTGCCCTTGTCCCAAGTCCCTCCCCAGCTTTCCTGGAGCCCCTTCAGGCACTGGAAGGTGCTCTAAGGTCTCCCTGGAGCCTTCTCTTCTCCAGGCTCAACACCCCAACTCTCCCAGCCTGTCCTTAAGGCTCCAAGGTTCACCAGCTGAACTATTACCATTATCATCTTACACTGAAACAACTCAGGCCAACCTGGGAACTTTCAGCTATTAAGGAGCCAGTCCTAGAGCTGGGCAGCAGAATCAGCCACACAAATGGTCACTTCTCCTCCTATCACCACCACCACTACAACCAGCAACCAAATTAACCACCTACTTTTCTCTGCACGTCGCTCAGTATCAGATACTCAGCAGAGAGGTCCAGGCAGACTTTCAGGCTGGGAAGAATACTCATGGAGCTGAAGATGTCAGGAGAAAAGCTGGATCCACAGACAGGGGTGGAAGGTGCAGAAAGCAAAGTAGATGAGCACCAGATTAGAACCAGAGTGACTGTCAGTAAACTGCAGTATTTTAAATAAAGTAAACATCTTCAGGATTTTACAGCCATGATTACAGAGCAACCACAAACACATCACTACAGAAATCAGGGCTGACTTCAGTTGGACAAGCAGGGAGATCCCAGAACAGGATCTAGTTCTGGATTCTGAGCATTTAAAATGGGAGATGATAGTCTGTCATGACCCAACATGTTCCACGTTCATAGGAGGTCAAGAGCCAAGGCTACAGATTTAAAACCAAAAAGCCACCCCAACAAAACAAGCCTTCTGTAGCTTTTGGACCTTCTGTAATACAAGGTGGCAAAAGCAGCACTCAGCTGTGTGCCACGTTCTTCTCATTTCAAGAGGGCAGCTCAGAAGGGGCCTCAGAGGTGTGTGTGATCAGAGGCCCTGACCCACCCCCAGAAAGGTGCAATCAGGGAACACAAAGTGAGTGAAGCGATGATGAGTTAAAGCAGAACTGGAACTTCTGGACCTGTGTGATTGCTTAAGCTGCCAACACAGCAGCTCCTCGTGATTTCAATCAGAAAAAGCAGTAATGAAAGAAGATCATGGATTGGTTGTTGAATATCTAGTACTTTTCCACAAGGAGGCACTCCAGGTGTGCAGCCTGGAGGGCCTCTCCTCATGTTGTGGGTATGTCTATGCTCTACAAAGTGAAGACAACAGGTCTTGATAACACCAAGGAGACTGTATGAAAGGATCAAACTTCCTGCCCTTGCCAGACCCAACAGTCTGTCACAGCCCTGAAAGCTTCCAGCAGCTGTCAGCCTGGGAAAGGGGCAGGCTCTCACTGGGGCTAGGGCAGACTGTTGGAGATCAAGGCTCACCTCTGCCAAGTAAGAACCCCTGGAAACTGAGAGCTCTGTCATGAGCCACTTCTCAAAGCAAATCCAACCCTCCAGGAGAGCTGGGAGATCAGCACCTACCGGACAGTTTGCAGACAAGTCCAAGACACCGTGCACCACATCTTCAGCTCTCTATTCTGATCTGCTCCTGTGATGAGAAACCTCCAGAAGGGAACCCTGCAGGCACAACAGATTTAAGTTCTCTTAAAGAAGATCTGGTCCTTCCCAGAAGGATGTTTCACAGCAGAGTTCCTTACAAGCTGCCCGTGGCTGATTTTGCTCAACTGTGTCTTAAAGTTCCCAGAAAATCTCTGCTTCTGAGCCAGGTTAGAAACCCCCAGAGCTCTAACAGCTCTCCAGAGCCTTAAGGCCACAACTGACTGAAGAAAGAATAAATAAAAAAAATAATAATAATATATATATATAAAATAAATAATCAGCTACTTTTTAATTAACTGCAGTAGAAAATTCATAGAATCACAGAATCACTGAGGTTGGAAAATACTCTTATGATCATCAAGTCCAACTGCTCACCCAGCAGTGCCAAGGCCACCACTGCCCCATGTCCCTCAGCTCCGCATCTACAGGGCTTGGAAACCCCTCCCAGGGATGGGGACACCACTTGCCCTGGGCAGCCTGAGCCCTTTGGGGAAGGAGTTGTTCCCCAAATCCAATCTCAGCCTTTCCTGGGCAACTTGAGGCCATTTCCTTTCATCCTATCTTGGGAGAAGATGCCAACACCCACCTCACTAGAACCTCCTCTCAGGAGGACAACAGGCCAGTTCAAACTGACCACACCACAGACTTGAAAGGACCCATCAATTTACAATTTTTGCTGTTTGCATGGAACTGACACTAGAATTTAGGCTGTGCTCCAGAGCCTTATTTCTCCATCACTAACAAACTGACTACAAAGAGGACAGGACTTGCTCCTGCCACAAATCTGAATTTTTACAGGTATGGTGCAATTATAAGTAACCCTCCAGAGGCAGAGTTAGAAGATGTTATTACACTGATAATCTAAGTAGGGGACTGGGGACTTACTCTGGGTCTTGTTTTTTATGGTTGTCACAGAAGAGCAGGCAGGAGAGAGGCCTGCCATCGTGGGGCTTCCACTCATGAAGACACCTAGGAAAGAACCAGAGGAAACATCCAAGTGTGCAGGGAGTGGTAAGTGAGGAAGATCAAAGGTGGGTGATGAACACACCACCCCTTGTCCAAAGAGCCTTGTCAGCAGCCAAAAAGTGTTAGCAGCTTGTAGCTGTGTACAGACTTGTAAAAAATAAGGATATCACAGCCTGTGCAGCCAAACAAGAACTAATCATGTTTTACCCTGTGGTTTGGAGTCTTAACAAGGGCACAAGACATAAAAGAAGCCAACACTGAGAGGTACAGCTCAGAGAGGCCTCCTGCATTGACAGCGTGTAAGAGTTTGACTCCAAAGCACAGAACTCCTGCTGTTTCCAGAAGTTCACCAACCCTTGGATCATATTCAGTGACACAACCCTCCAGCCACAAATCACTTTACCACCATTCACCCTCTATCTTAACAATGTCCTCAGCATGACCAGATGATCCTGTAACCAGGAAGTTTTCCCAGAGGAAACACTGCTCTCTGTTCCAACACCCTTCATTTTCTAACTCTCCACTCACCTTGGCTCGTCCTGCCCCTCAATGTAGATCTGCCAGAATTTGACGAAACCATCATGGCTTGCTGTGGCCAGCACAGTTCCATCTGGAGAAAGTGCTCCCTCACTCAGGCACTACACACAGGGGGGAAAAAAGGACAGAAAGAAGTCATTTTACAGCTCTTGAGGGAGAAAGAGCAACTCGTACAGAAACTCAGGGCGATTTCCAACAGCCATGTCATCAGGCAGCTTAGCTCTTCAGAAAATAAATAAAAATACATATTTTTTTGGTGAAAATCATTAACCTTTTCCAGACAGCAAACAGGTACAATGTATTGTGTTGCTGCTACTCTTCTCATTTCTACTCATGCTATGAGCAGAGCTCATTCTGTTCTGGGATATTCTGGCTTTTCTCTATGATAATTGTTTCTAAGTGACAGAATCACTTTGTCATCATCCTGTTCAAGAAGTGAAATCAGACTCTTTCCAGCTGCTTCTGTTATATTCAAAATACCACCTATTGGACACTCAGCTGCAGTCCCCATCCATTGTGCTCAGAGACGTAACTATCATCATTAGGGAAGTCAGAGAAGAATAAGAAGGCATTTGGCTTCATTTTCCCCTTCCCATCCAGCTGCAAACCACTGCAGTGGTCAGTGTTCTATTGACCAGGAGACAGAATAAAACAGCTAAAATGCAGCCCAGGTTGTCAAACAGGCCCTTGAAAATCACAGAATCATAGGATGGTTGGGAAGGGACCTCAGAGATCACCCAGTCCCACCCCCTGCATGGGCAGGGACACCTCCCACCAGCCCAGGTTGCTCCAAGCCCCATCCAACCTGCCCTTCAACACTGCCAGGGATGGGGCAGCCACAGCTTCCCTGGGCAACCTGGGCCAGAGTTTCACCAAAATATGGGCGAGTTTCTTCAAGAGATGTTTTCAAAGCAAACTCCTACAAATTCATCTCAGCTCTTTCAGGAAAGGTTCTTCACCAGTAACACGTGCATACAACCAGAAGGCTGTGGATGGGAAAGAAACCCTTTTTCACAGGAAAACATCCTAAGAACTGCAACTCCTGAGACTTTAGGAGAACCCAACTGATCTGCAGTGATCTCCTCTGAGATGGCAGTCAGGAACACAGAGCAGCTTCATACCGTGCTGTGGCCTTTCACTACAATGAAGCCTTCTTTGATGCTTGGCACTTCCACTGGCCAGGAGCTGTTGTTTGTCCGGATAATGTCCAAATCCCACACCTCTGCCTGGAAAACAAACACGTGGGCACACAGGTTTATCTCTACAACTACTGGTCAGAGCCAGGGGAGAGTTTCTCATATTCTTATATATACACATTTGGGACATAAACTTCCCCACTTCCACCCAATTTGGACAACAGATGCTCTCCTGGCCCAGCCACAGGGGGATCTGCTCTTGGCAGGTGCAGAGGCTGCTCACCAAGCCCTCTTCCCTGGGAACTGGCCCAGCCTGAGCCAAGGAGTGATGCTCCTGGCCCTCTGCACTGTTTCTTGTGGCTCTGTGATTTGATGGTGAGCAGAAGGTACCATCTCCCTCCCTCCTGAGGCCCAGACAGATCAGATCTTCTCCTCTACTTGGACAAGAGGAATCCCCACATCTCAAATTACAGAAGGATCCCCAGCACAGGCTAGAGAGGAGCTTCCACAATTCTAACCATATTGGCTCTCCCTTCACTAGATTCTCTTCCTCTAAATGTGAAAAGGGACCAGGCTTCAAAAGCAGGGGCTCCTTACCCTGTCCTCATGCAGCAAGGCCAACGTCTGGCTTCCCTCTTCACCACTCTCCTCATTATCATCTGGGATGAAAGGGCACCAGATGATTCTTCGAGAGGTGTTCAATGGGGTGTTGTCAGGTCGCTTGATGTGAACCAAGATCTCCTCTCTGATCACCACGGTTAAGGAAGATAACACTGGCACAGCTACAGACCCCCAGCAATTCCCTGCTCAGCCATAGTCCTCTGGTAAACACCACCAAACCTCAAGTTTTTGGATCATTGAGATGAAAAAAGAAATCAGATACAAGGATTCTGCTAAGAAAGGTGACAAGTGAGTGTTTCTCCACTGGCAGAAGAGCTTAAGTTTACAAAAGTTAAAAGCCTCCTAATTTTCTCTTGCAGGCAGCAGACAGGAGCACACAGTCACATCTGAATGTGCAATCCATCCAGCTGCTGGTGGACAGATGAAATTATTTCAGCCAAATCAAATTATTTCAGCCAGATCAAATGATTTCAGCCAGCACTGCAACAACACTAGCAGGGAAAGCCAGAGAGGCCATCGTGCTGCCCCAGGCTGAGCGCTCTGCTCCACCCCTACAAATCAGATCTTCAACAATCTTTGCTCCGGCTCCTCTGAAATTATGACATACAGCTGAAAGGAAGGAGCCACCACCTACCAAGACATATCCCACGTGCTTCCCAAAGGCATTGAGATGTCACTCCCAGCAATTAAAAAGGAAAAAATCTCGAGCAACAAATCAAACGCTGAAAATAATTTCAGGCCCAGCAAAAGGAGTGACAGGTTTGGAAGGAAGACAGTGAGCAGGAGGGAAGCATTACACCCAAAAAAGTAAGTAGGGAAAAGAGATTGAGCCAGACAAACTTCAGTAAAAACCTTTTTATCACTTGGTGAAGGTGACATTTGCCAGCCAGTACAGATCAGGACTTCTCACTGACTGCTTCTGCCTGGACCAGGAGCACTGAGGTGTCCCTCCTAGGATTTCAGGTTACTTGTGATTTCAAGTGATGATTGTGTTGAATCCAGGCACAGGGTAACTGATGAGAAGCTCTGGAAGGGGCAGAACTATCAACCTTCCCCCTGCAAGCTGCTGTTCTGGAAGGAAGCTGCAGTTTGGAGGTTGCACTCACACCAAATCCTGACACAAAGACTGACTCAAGGCCTATTTTTGACAAGATACTGGATTTTTTCTTTATCCATGGCCAGGCGCCAGACAAAAAGGTTGCCAGCCTCATCCAGGCACGCCAGCTGGTTGGAGTTGAGGTGGGCAAAGGCCAGGTCAGCCACCCCACCTGTGAAGCCCTTCAGCAGGGTCCTCTCAGCCGTGCTGACGCTCAGCACCCGCACCATGGCCGAGCCGTTACTGGCGGCTGCAGGAGAGAGAGGGAGAGGTCACCATGGATCTGTGGGGCTTCACAGGGTCACAGAGGGGAGGGGGTTAGAAGGGATCCCTGGAGATCATCTGTTCCAACTCCCCTGCCAGAGCAGGATCCCTAGAGCAGATGCCACAGGAACACATCCAGGTGGGTTTGGAATGTCTCCAGGGATGGAGACTCCAGCCCCTCCCTGGCCAGCCTGTCCCAGGGCTCTGTCACCCTCCCGGGAAATAAGTATTTTCACATATTCAGGTTCAGCCTCCTGTGCTCCAGTTTGTGCCCATTGCCCCTTGTCCTGTCCCTGGGCCCCCCTGAGAAGAGTCTGGCACCTCCTGACACCCCCCCTGCAGATATTGACCAGCACTGATCAGATCCCCCCTCAGGCTCCTCCTCTCCAGCTGAGCAGCCCCAGCTCTCCCAGCCTTTCCTCACAGGCAGATGCTCCAGTTCCCTCAGCCTCTCAGTGCCCTGGGCTGGACTCTCTCCAGCAGCTCCTTGTCCTTCATGAACTGGGGAGCCCAGACCTGCACACAGTGCTCCAGATTTGGCCTCACCAGGCAGAGCAGAGGGGCAGAACCTCCCTGACCTGCTGGCCACACTGTTCTTGATGCCCCCCAGGATGCCACTGGCCTTCCTGACCACAAGGGGACAGTGCTGGCCCAACAGGACTGCCTGTTTCCAGTGCCTGGCTTGTCACTTCCAGCACCCATCCTGCTCTCAGCCATCACCAGCAGCACACTAGAAATCCCTACCAACAGATACCACGTGAAGCCCTCTCAAGACCCAGGGTGCATGCACAAATATTCACTGCCCTCTTCAGCTTTGGTGTAGAAGATTGGCACAGCAGCATCAAGGAGGACTTGCCCTGCCTTGTAAGGGGCAGCTGGACTCCTCATATCTTCTGTAACTTCTTAAGCACCTCAAAGTCTAAGTTGCTCTTCTTAAAAAATTCAACAGAAGTTGACTTCTCCTGGCTTCTGGGATTACTCTCCCTAAAGATGCCCGTGTCAGATGCAAGGCCTAAATCTTGTCAGTCCTTGATGACAAAGCCACCAAACCTCCACGACTGAGCTCCAAAGACAGCAAATTAATCGTAGTTGCCATTTCATTTTCAGTAACTAGAGAAAAACAGTCACCAAGAGGCAAGTGGAGCTTGTTCAGATCCAGAAATATTTAATTAGAGGAGTAATCTGAACAACACACTACTGCCTAGTGAAACCAATATAATCCTGCAACTTTTCCTCCATCCCTACTGAGCCCTTCTCTTTTATTTCTAACTTCAGATAAACCTTTTCTTCTCAGTGCAACATCTCCTACAGCACCAACCCCTCCCTCCTCACTTTATCCCCACTACAACAGCACCCTGATCTGGATACTGCAAGAAGTGTTTCCAATACTGCCAGTTACTGTTGCCTCTTTCAGAGCTTACACAGAGCAAAGGAAGACAAATCACACCCCAGACAAGAAGGTGTCTCACCTCTAATGGCATAAGCCAGGTAGGAGTTTGAAACAGCTATCAGGTTGCCATAGTAGTATTTCTGCTCCCAGTCGTATCTAGCGACAGGTTGGATCTTCACCTGCTCAGGAGAAAAACAAAACAGGAGAAGTGTCTGGAATTAACTTTTTCCTGGAACAAACCTGCCAAGTATGTTACTTCCTCTAGGGAAGAGCTGGAATGCTGAATAGGGAACTCTCAGAAGCAGCAGTTGGCAGGGAGAGTTGAACAATGAAAGCCTGAAAGTTGAGAGTTCTGGAGGCTGATGGATGGGATGGGTCTGGAGGGGATGGGTCTGATCTGGAGGGGATGTCTTATGAGGAGCAGCTGAGGTCACTGGGATTGTTCAGCTTGACCTGGCTGCAGTCTGTGGCTTCCTCAGAAGGGGAAGAGATGGGGCAGGTCCTGATGTCTTCACTCCTGGGACCAGTGACAGGAGTGGGGGAAATGGCAGGAAGCTGCATCAGGGGAGGCTTAGGTTGGATATCAGAAAAGGTTTTTCCCCCAGAGGGTGGCTGAGCACTGGAACTAGCTCCCCAGGGCAGTGGTCGCAGCACCAGGCCTGCCTGAGTCATGATGCTCTCAGGCCCATGGGGTGATTCTTGGGGTGTCCTACACAGGGACAGGAGTTGGACTCAATGATCCTGATGGGTCCCTTCCAACTCAGCATGTTCTTTGATTCTATTTCAATCCATGGCAAGAAGGAAGGCAGCTCCCTGGATGTCTCATGCTGCAGAAGAGTGCTTGACCCTGCAAGGACAGCAGAGCAGCCTTTCCCTCTTAATTAGCACCATGTCTGGACTCCTAGCTCTTGGAAACTTGTTAGGTACAGAAATACGTGGGCATCTTAGTTTCAGTGCTGCCTTACAAGAAACTGAGTCCTGGTTTTATTTGATAAGCACTGTCTCTGCAAGCAAAGAATGAAGGAATCCTGTGGCAGTTGTGGCAATGATCCTCCCTTTCACTTTGACCTTCAGGATCATGTATGGAAAAGCCTCGATAAAGAGGTGAAATATTTAGTTCAGTGTACATCAAGAAACCAAATGATATAGTATGGAGAAGTGCCAAGAGGATGAAGAGCAGAGCTCTCTCTCCTAATGATCAGCATTTGCTCTGAGCAGGTCTGAGGGCTCTGCTACAACTCTGGTTCCTGTCTCAGCTCTGACCTGCTGGCTGGAGCCCTCAGCAGCACTGGGGCTGCCAGGATACCAAGGGCAACCCTCCCTCCATGGTGAGGAGAGAAACAAGCAGGAAAAACTTGTTTGTGAGGGAAGGGCACCTATGGTTGAGATCGTGGACTTATTCCTGAAAATTAAGAGGATAACTTGGCCAGACTCTGAAATAATAGTAGCAATCAACAAAATTCCACTCCAGTCTTTCCATCTTGTTAAGCTCTTTGACAAACTTCTACCTAATTACAAGCGCCTATAATACAAGAAGGAAGAAGGTATCTCCTGTTTTTAATGCTCAGGCATGAGCTGATGTGACTAAAAAAGAAACAGAACTCTGCTTTCTCTTGCTCCTTACCTTGTTACTCCCTCTGGCCTTACTGGTGATGCTGGAGTCACTGCTGGCCACGATCTCCACATCTTTTGCTGATATCACGACACAAGTGGAGCTGTCATCACCAGAAAGGCAGCTGTGAAGAAAAACAAAGGGGAAAACAAACCAGGTAAGACTCACAGGAAGAGAAGAGAGGGCAGATATTTGCTCTTCATCATTTTAACACCAATGCCATCTGTGCATCTGAGAGATGTGAGCTGAGCGACTGAAAACAGGAACTACTGCTGGGAAGCTCCTTTCCCTGTGGAAACTGGAAGATTTAGGTGAGATGTTAGGAAGAAATTCTTCACCATGAGGGTAGGAAGGCATTGGAACAGGTTGCCCAGGGAAGCTGTGGCTGCCCCATCCCTGGCAGTGTTGAAGGGCAGGTTGGATGAGGCTTGAAGCAACCTGGGCTGGTGGGAGGTGTCCCTGCCCATGCAGGGGTGGGACTGGATGATTTTTAAGGTCCCTTCTAACCAAAACCACAGGTTTGAGAGAGCAACACACCTGGTTCAGCTTCAGAGCCTCCAGTCTGTTTGACCTGAGCACAGAACTACATTTGGTTAAAGCAGCTTTGACCACTACTCAGCACCCAATTGTGCAAAGAGCCCAAAGTCAAACCCACTGAACCTCATCAACAACAGCACATGCTGCTCGTGGCTCTCACAGCATCCTTGCTCCAAACTGTCACCAGGAAATCCCAGAATGGTTTGGGTTGGAAAAGACCTTAAAGATCATCCAGTCCCAACCCCCTGCATGGGCAGGGACACCTCCCACCAGCCCAGGTTGCTCCAAGCCCCATCCAACCTGCCCTTCAACACTGCCAGGGATGGGGCAGCCACAGCTTCACAGGGCAACGTGGGCTCTGTGGGATCTGCTGTAGGTGATCCTGCTCTAACAGGGGGCTGGACTAGATGTCCTCCAGAGGTTCCTTCCAACCCTGATGACTCCCTCACCCTCACAAAAGCTCTGACCAACCACACAGACTCACAACTGCCTCCTCAACTCAACCCAAAACGTCACGTTCCCAGAGCACGTCTCCAGTCTAACCACAACTACATTTTTCATGGTTTTCTCCTCACTTTCTTTGACAAAACTTACATGACTTGCTTCTCCTGCAGGGCTCCCAGAGAAATGCTGCGATGCACTGGCTTGGCCAAAGCAGGTCCATCTCCAGCTGCAATGGGATCAGGGACCAGCAGCCCATTCAGGTCTCCGTTGTAGGAATTTGATGGCCTCTGGTTCTCATTCACTGAACCTAAAGAAAAGCAGGACCAAGTGAGCACAACATCCACTTAAAAGTAGCAGAGCTGTGAGAAATGTGCTGCCTCCAGGTGTTTTCTGTTAGGTCCTGCTGCTCAGTCAGGTGGAATATGCTGAATTGGTTGGGAAAAGTGTTCTTCTCCAAAGTGAATGTGTAAGGGATGTCTGATACATGAAACGTCTCTCCACACAAAGTGAAACTGCAGCTCTTTTCTCACACAAGCCATCCCAGCAGACCAGGTCATTTCTAACCCTCCTGCTCACAGAGAGCCCTCTGCAGCCCAGCAATGCAGGGGTTTGCTGCCACACTGGGTGGTGGCTGGAAATAACACATCTGCTCCTCTCCAAAACTGGCCTCTGGTTGAAACCACAGATGTTCAAGTCACTTTGTTATCAAACTGTGCAGCTGCACCTACAGGATACCCAGATTTTTCCCTTGGTGTCCAGTCTCACAGCTCACAGCCCTCACTGCTTGAGTAAAGCAACCACTTTTTTCCAAGTTAGAGCTGATCTTTGTTGAGTGTCTGTGCCCTGACTTCCTACATGTGACCCAGCACAAGTCACCTGGTGGCCTCTGTGCCTTCTGAAGGCTTGAAGAAGGGGACAGATGCAAGGAGGTGAAGAAGACACCTCCCTGTTTCACTGGCAGAGCAGACAGCTGCCAATTCCCACCAGAGAGCCAGCCCATCTGCCCCAGCACATCAGCCCAGCAAGGTAAGAGCCTCCTGCCTCAGCAAAATCATCACTTGACATTGTCCCTGGATTTCAAGACTGAAATTTTGGAGACTGGTGCCAGGTAACTGTTGCTGCTGAGCTCCTGCAACATGGCTGCTCCAGAACCAGAAGCTCCACTCTCAGTGGCACATGGAACACACCTAAACAGAACTGTGGGCATGTCTGCTGAATGCCAGGCAAGATTTCAGTTACCAAACAGGCTTTAGCCCAGCAGGACAAGCACTGCTGCTGGCAGGAATCACTGCCACTCTCTCTCAGTTGTCAGAAGAATATTTAAAACTTGCCTGTTTGTGAATCATAGAATCATTAAGGTTGCAAAAGACCTTCAAGATCATCAAGTCCAACCATCCACCCTACACCCCTAACCACTAAACCATCTCCTGAAACACCATGTCTGCCCCTTTTCTGAACATCTCCAGGGACGGTGCCTCCCCCACCTCCCTGGGCAGCCTGTTCCAAGGCCTCACCACTCTTTCTGGGAAGAAATTTTTCCTAATACTCAACCTGAACAGAGCCATTAAATCACTGCAGGTACAAGAAGCCTGAGCAGCCACAGAGTCTCCTGATGCAGAGACCATCTGGGTGCTCACCTCCATTTTCCACATGGAGATCACAGCAGCAGCAGCATTCCCACAGCACAAGGAAACTTCAGACTACAGAAAGCAACCTTGCAACCACCCAGCTCCTCTGTGCTGTGCCTGTTGTCACAGGTTTGTTCCTACACCCTTTTTCCTGTCCCAGGTGGTGGGAGCCTGTCCTGTTGCAGCACTTTCCATCGACTGCACCTTATCCTTTGTGACCAAAAGCAGGAAAAAATTAACTGCAGAAAAGCATCCAGGTGGCCAGAGAAAGTCAATACACCCCATCCCTGGCAGAGTTGAAGGGCAGGTTGGATGGGGCTTGGAGCAGCCTGGGCTGGTGGGAGGTGTCCCTGCCCAGGCAGGGGGTTGGAACTAGATGAGCTTTAAGGTCCCTTCCAACCCAAGCCATTCCACGATTCTTTGCTCCATCTGCAGCAACAGGAATCCCTCTTGCAAGCACCTCTGCTCTTTTCTGGAGAGCAGGACAGTGATGCTGGCTCCATGGGGAAGGGAAGGAGGAAGCAACCCCTAGAGGCTGGCAGGCTCAACAACAGCACCAAATCCCAGGAACAGGCTCAGCCCATTGTTCCGTCTCAGCGGGAGCCAGAAGAGCCCAGGTGCTGAGCACACACAGTCCTGGAGGCACAACAGAAGGGATGAGGCTCAGGGTTTAGGAGGTACCAAACCAAAATGCAAACCTAGGCTGGTAGATATTTGCCTTCAAAGTGAAAGAAGTATCATCATACTCATCACCTTTTTAAAGGGCAGGAAAGCAGGAGCAATCAGAGCCAAGGCACTGAACTCTTCCTGCTCCAAATCCCCCACATCAGAGACATGGAACAGTGACTTCCCTGATAAAGGTGACAGGGGTGGGGTGAACCCACATAACAATTATCAGCAGGGATTTCAGCACGGATTGAAGGCTCATGCCCACAGCACCAGCAGGGATGCTGATGGTCTGCCCAGGTGCCCCAGCCATGAGGTCCATGGTTTGATAGTGCACCCTCCCCTGGCTGAGGGCACAACATCAAAAAAAGGCAAGGGCAAGAGAAGCCATGGATGATGTTGGCCAAAGGTGGGAGAAAACTGTGTCAAGAGAGCCTGGGGTGGTGGGTCACACCTCCACCATCACCAGGCCCAGCAGAACTGTAAGTGATGTGACAGCTGTAAACTCTAGGAGAGCTCCTTGTCACCTGCCTGGACAGCACCCACCACTGACATGCACCTAGTGCTGCAAAGCTTCACTCACGGCAATAACCTTGGGAAGCAGCTACACAACCTTCTGCTGGGTATGGAGATCTGTGAGTGAAGTCCAGGGTACAAGAGAAACCACAACTAGAGGACCTTGACCACGGTGACTTTATGCCAGGCAAGACCATCCCTACCCCTTCAATCCATGAGGCTGCTTTTCTTCTCTTCCAAAAGCCTTGAAGGACACCCCAGTTTCCCTTTCCTCTGACATCCTAACAGGAACTTCAGAGGCTGTCAGGTAACAAACGTGCTCTTCACTTCACTACAACCAGTTCCTTCACGTCTATTTGCTAATACCCAGGCAGTTACCCTTGCTGAGAGCAACACAGGCTCCTTAACTGCTTGACTTACTGCCCATTCTGCTCCTTTTTCTCTCAACTGCCTTCTTGTGCACTGGAGTTGGCAGAGAAGGTACAAAGAGAATGAGCAGGAAAGAAGAGAAATGCAAATAAACAAGGCACAGACAGCAGAGAACTCCTGTGCTTCCAACACCAAAAGAAGCTGCTTCAAGGGAAAGCCAAGCCACCTTGAAAGAACAGAAACAGCTCCAACTATTTCCCAACCACGACGTATCCCCTCAGCTCAGAAACTGCTCATGAAACAAGAGTTCCCCATCCCTGCCCCGAAGTTCTCCTTTCAGAGCTCTGCCCTGTGAAGGAAAAACGTGTGTTCCCAGCAGGAGCAGCAGCACCCAAGTGCTCCAGACCCAAGAGAAGCTCCTTCCAGCCACCAGAAGCGGGGAGCACAACTACTGAGGGTTCCCCCCGCGTCCCGGCCCCAGGCAGCCCCCGTGGCGGCAGCACCTTCCCCCTGACCCTCGGGACACCGGGAAGCCCCGTTATTCCTGCCTTTCCCCCGGCGGGAGCGCAGCCCGGCAGGGATCCCGCCCTTCCCCGCCAGGCCGGGCTGTGCGTGCCCAGCGCGGGATGTCCCGGCTCCTTCGGGGCGTTCCCAGCCGGGCTTTGGGGGG
>NW_009952354.1:159869-177581 GCF_000747805.2 Chaetura pelagica | reverse complement strand
AGGGGCAGCGGGTGCAAACTGGAGCCCAGGAGGTTCCATGTGAATCTCAGGAAGAACTTGTTTGCTGTGAGAGTGACAGAGCCCTGGGCCAGGCTGCCCAGAGAGGCTGTGGAGTCTCCTTCTCTGGAGACATTCCAACCCCCCTGGGCATGTTCCTGTGTGATGTGCTCTGGGTGCCCCTGCTCTGGCAGGGGGGTTGGACTGGGTGGTCTTTTGAGGTCACTTCCAACTCCTAAGATTCTGTGAAATCTGTTTACATACATTTGGGCTGAAAAGGGACCTGCAGGTCTCAAAAATGTTAGATGGAGAAACACTGGTGTTTGTGTCCTCCAGGTGAAGAGCCAGGAGTGTGTGGAGAAAGGACAAAGAGCCCCAGAGGGATCTACATGACCCACTTCAGGGCACAACTGCTTTGAACTTCTAATGGGCTAGAAGAACTGCATTTTAGATCAGTTTTTAAACTAACACAAGCCACACATGTTGTCCCTTGAACCTGACTTTAAAGCAAGCTCTCCCTTGGCTTGATGAGCTTGTTATTCCAGGGAAAACCCTGGCCTTGTAGATCCTCCAGGAGAAGGTCCATGAGCCAGGCCTGTCCTTAGACCCCAGGCTCCAGGTGGGTCTGAGCTGAGCAGCAGGACCCTTGCCCAGCAGTGACCACATGAAATGTCTCCTCAAGGGATGAATTCTGAGTGTGACTCTCCCAGTCTAGAAGCAGTGACAGCAGAACAGTCCTGCAGTTGAAACCAGGAACATGCAAGAATGTGATTCTGCTCCCACCCCATCCCATATGCTGGAAAATTAATGCAATAAACCCCTCAGCTGGTGGAACCCTGCCAGGCCTGGGCAGGGGGGGACACATGGTAGCCAACCATCTGCAGCCCTCCCAGCTCTGCCAACCAGCCCAAACTAAAAGAATGAGAAAGAACCCAGAGCAGGGATCTGCCCAGGGATGCAAACTCCTGGATTGACATCCTGGGTGTGTCTGGGAAGGAAGTAACAGCTCTGCAGGTCAGCTTTGAGGATGAGGGTAAGAAATGTCTTGAAGGGGAACTCCAGGATACTGTGACTTTTGTCATCCTTGGGTGTTATTTTAGGCTTTTGCCTGGGTAAAATATGACAGCTGAGAACTAACCTGTCAGTGTTCAAACTGAGCTACAAGTCTCTGCTACAGAAGCTGCTGAGAGGGAGGGAACAAAGCAGCTGTGTGGCCCATCTGCATCTGGAAAGTGCTCTTCAGCTTGAGAGGGTCAGGTTTGTGAACACCTCAGGAGGCAGGCAGAGGGTATCCAAAGCAAGCAGTGCCACACACTCCACATCCAACTCATTAAAACAATTTAAACTGTTAAGAAAATCTCATGGTTTTATTGTGTAATGGAGCATTGAAACATCTGAACAAATCCATCTCTGGGCTGGACAGGCTGCTGTTCGCTTGTTTCTTTGGGTTACAGAGCATCTTGTCAGTACAGAAACAGCAACCTGTTGCATGAGGGACTCTTCCCGAGGCATGCTGGTACAACACAAATTTCTCTTGTCAAATGCAGCTAAGTCTAACTTCCAAACATCATGCACAAGAAACTCATCTAGTGACAATGTAAACTCAGCAGAAGGGCAGGTCACAGGCCTCGCCCACGCTCTGCAGGTTTGTGTATGATATTTGGAATGTTCTGTGAGTGTGAATAATACCAGTAAGAGAGGAGGAAAAAAAAAATAACCCAAAACAACAACAAAAGAAAGAAAAAAAAAAGCCTGGGTGCCTCAGGGTCACCAGCTCAGCCAAAGTTGTGCAGTGCTAGCCTGAACATGTCGTTGGTGCACACCCAGGCGTCGTTGATGTTCTTTAATAGAAATATCTGGTGGAATCCCATGATTGGGTCTTCATCAGCCTGTAGGAAGAGAGGAAATATGTTGAAAAAGCTCTTTTTTTTTTAGAATTGTATTCTGCAACTAACAAGGACTGGAAAGCTACAGTTAACAGTGGTGTCACATGCTGTAAGAGGCCAAATACCTCAACAAAGACTAAGACTAAACCGTGGGGTTCTGTTCCAAGGTGCTTTGCAGTTAAACTCCCAGGGCCCAAATGACACAGAATTCCTGCCATGGCATCTGAAGCCAGGGTTTTCTGGCAGACTTGTGGGTATCTCATCCCAGCAGCCTCACAGCACTGGTAAGAGCACAAATGCTCTTTGGGCCTTTCTCAGGAACCCAGAATAAAATGAGGTCTTTTAAAACCAGTTTGGAGCTGCTGCCCTTTGGATGGATGACAAGAGTTCCTGTAGAAGTTGGTATCAACACAATTGCCTGAAGGATCCAGGTGGTGATGGAGGCTTTTGGAAGCTGTCCCAGAGCAGGTAGTTGCCAAGCATGCAGTACTTCCCATTTCCACTGTCCAGGAACAGCTGGAAGGGAGTGAAGTACCTGCTCCAGCTGCCACCAGATGTTCTGAGCATAGGGGGCTGCAGCAGCACCTCAGCTCCTGCCTTTCACAACTCACCCAGGCAGGTTGTTGTGCCTGCCCTGTATTTATTACTGCAAAAGCACAAAACAGTAGTAGAGGGAGACTAGTACTCCCACCTAACATTCACCATTCTCCTCAAAGACATCATGCAGGAGTTAAAGCCTCAAAACAACAGACATGATTCCCCAACGGATTGGAAAGCACAACAGGATTTAATCTGAACAGTGCACAGGACCTTGCTATGAAAAAAATCTGATACTGACCACAGCGTATTGAATTCAGAATTTTCAGAGGATTTCAAGCTCTGTTCTTTCAGCACATGACTATTCAGCTTCAGAAAATGGGGAAAATACATAAAAAAGCATGGAAAAGCAGCAGCCAGAGGAGCACAAGAAAGAGCCTGGCAAAATGCTGCTCCGTGCAACTGAAAAAGGTTGAAGAGCAAAGCAGCCTACAAAATAAATTTAGAAGATGTATCATTACTTCAAAATAATATCTGTGTAAGGGATAAATTGAGTGTGAAAGGGGTCAGCTCTGAGGACATCAGTTCTGCCACCAAAGAGCAAGTCTGCCAGAGCAAGGGTAGGATCAAGTCCATGTGAAAGCAGCATCCAAATGTAAAATCACTGCAAGGATTTCACAGTGACAACTGCCTGGGAAATAAAAAGGTGTAGGATGAAGTGCAGTTTCAATAAGTATATAACAATCCATAGAGGAAAACAAAAAAGGGCCCTAAATCAGCTACTGCTTCTCCAGAGAGTGATACTGGACCCACGATGGACAGTTTTATAATTTATTTTTAAATTTATTTTTAAACCAGGTGAGAGCTCAAAAAGCTGTCAAGGCAAGCACAGTGTTAGCAGGAAAGGAGTAGAGAACCAAACCCATCAGTCAGCAACTGCATAAATGCACAGAGAGCACCCACATACCAAACCCTGCATGCATTTGTCATTTAAAAAGTAAAAGGTTACAATGAAGAAAGGTCAGAGAAGGACAAGAAAGATGATCAAGCTGAAGGAAGTAAATTGAATCTGACTCTCTAGCTTGCAAACACAGGGTGGGGAGAACAGACAAAATATGAAATGACTATAAAATCATGAAGGGCAGCAGTGAATGAGGAAACTGGTGTCCTACAGCCAGAACAAAAGGCAACAAGGCCAGAAGCACAAGCAGCTCAAGAGTTCAGCAGAGGAATGAAAGGAAAATCCTTGAGCAAGGCAAGTGCCAACAGTCCCTGCTCAACAGGCTGGTGATCTGGGCAGCTTTTTGTCACTGCTGCATCAGGCAGAGGCTCCGTGACAACCAGCACAGGGTGACAAGCAGTTCTGCTGATCAGACCAGCTTCCCACCCTGCTCACCAGCACAGGTCAGCAGTCATGCCAGTTGTTTCAAGGGAGTGTGATCAGTGTCAGCCCTGCCCAGCAAGGGTGCTGGTGTATCCACCCCAGAGAGGTGGGCTGTGCACTGACACCCAGGGGGTTTATGCCTTTTCCAGCTTTTCTTAGGTATCAAACATAACTCTTACACCCTAGTGTGTAGTCTTACTATTGCTTGATAGCTGGGAGGCTACTGGATGTGCAGGAAACTTGAAGGAAACTGAGGAACATCAGAGCTGTATGTTACAGTTTGACACCCAACTCTGTAAAGCATCTTGTTCATGCTCTTCTCAGAAAGTGGAATTTATTCCTGTTCCTGCCAGCTCCTCTCCAATGGCTTCATTTAAACCAGCCAGGCAGAGTCGTTTCAGCTTGGATCACTTCTGATCACAACTGTTAATAAGCAGTTAGTTTCCTCTCACTTGCCCTGTGGTCTCCTTTTCTTGGGTTACTGAGGCATTTGTTTTAAGTTGCCCAAGTAGCTTCCACACCAAATGTGAGCATGTCATTACTGACATGAACAGACTTTAAAATACATATCTCTAAAAAAAAAATCTCTATATATACACCACCACCAGACTAGTTTTAGGGTCAGTTTCCTCAACTTCTGATCAGCCCAGCTGCAGTGGAGTGAGTGCAGCTCTTGGTGCTTCAGCTTGAAGAACTTCCTCCTTTCTTACACAATTCATGACAGGACACGTGAAAGGAGATTAAAAGGGAATCCTTCCCCAAACACTTGCTGTTGTACAGATGGGAAATTGCCACAATGAAGACACATTATTGCTTTCTTTATTCCTTTCATGTTAAGTCTTCACAGCCTAGAGTAGCAATATACTTTAAAAACAAGGAAAATCCTAGACTGTATTTATGGAGAATGAAATACTTTTTAGTTCATTCCCATAATTCTGAATACACCCTATTAGCATAGAGCAGAGACCCACAGCAGAGTGACTTGAGATGCTCTAGAAGACACAGACTAATCCTATCCCACTTTTTGATCTTCATCACAGCTCAGGTAACCTCACCGAAACTCTTTCCTCTTACTTTCCGCTTCCAACTTAACTAAATCCAACTCAAAATTTGCATTCCAGGTGAGTCCAGGCTTGAAACGCAGGGGCTTTATTCTTTCCTACAGAGGTTTCCTTCCTTTATGCAGTTCAAGTTCTTTCATGACATCCTTGAATTCAAATAAAAATGGTCACAGAATCATTGGAAGGATCCTCTGGTTTCCAGCCCAGCCTCATGCTCAGCACCAGCACAGACTACCAGCAGGCACAGCTCTGACTAGCAGAGTCTCCCAAGCCTCCAAGAACAGATGTTTCCCAAGCTGTCCAGGCACTATTCCCCAGGGATTCAACCCCCCAGTAAAAATCTTTCCCTTGTGTCCAATCTGAATCTCCCAAGTCATGATTTGCAACTACATCCCTTATTTCACTGTCTGGCACCACCAAGGAGTTTGCTTTCAGCTTGGAGGTGCTCAACTACCTTTCATCTCCACCAGAGGCAGGCTGGCCTCATCCACCTCCTCTCCAGGCTCCACAAGCTCTCCAACACTGACAACCTTGGCAGCTTTTTCATCTCTCACAGTTTTATTACATCCCTTGTGACCTGTAGGCTCAAAACTGTAGCAAGTCCTCAGCTCACAGGGCCATGGGTCGTGCCAGAGCACCAAATGCAGCAGGACTTCATCATCCTTGTTGAGCTGCACTTTTGTCCTTTGCCTGGTCAGAGACAGTTTTGCTCTCCCACCAGCACCCCAGAGCAACTGCTAATGGAACTGCAGGCTTGTGGCTCCCCTTATCTCAAAGAAAAGGCTAATTACTCCCAATATCAGGTTCTTGGAGATGTTAACCCTCATTACCAGGCTTTCAGCAGGGCGTTAAGTGGGCAGCATGCATTACAAAAAACATCCAGTGATTTTAATTGCAAATCTCGTTTCCCTTTTAAGACTAGGAAACCCCACATGAGTTATTCACAATTAATTCTGCAAAGTCCCAGGCTGGGGGAGAGCCACAGATGTGCCAGGTTGCTGTGAGAAGGCACAAGCCACAGCCATGCTTTGAGAAGAAGCCCAGCTCAAGAGCCACTAGAGCAGAAGAGAGCACTCCTTACTCAACCAGGCCAGTGAAGACTGCATGGAAGGGAGGTAAGGCAGAGGGCTAAACGTTGTGCAGGGCTAGCCTGAAGACTTCGTTGGTGCACACCCAGGCACCTTGAAAACTTTTCAACAAAAAGGTTTGGTGGAAGCCTAGAACCTGGTCATCATCTGCCTGAGCAGGACAGGAGAAATACGTTACTAGGAGAAGCACATGGAGAAGACTGGGTGACATTCTGGATGGACAACAGCAAAGTAAGGTCACACCATATGACACTCACTCCTGAAGGCTTCAGCTGGTACTCTACCCTCCCCTAGCTGGAGCAAGCAAGCATCCAGACAAGAAACAGCAAGGAAAATAGTCATTAGAAGAATTTAGGAAGAAATTTAGTCAGGAAGAAATTCTTCCCTGTGAGGGTGGTGAGAGCCTGGCCCAGGTTGCCCAGGAAAGCTGTGGCTGCCCCATCCCTGGCAGTGTTGAAGGGCAGGTTGGATGGGGCTTGGAGCAACCTGGGCTGGTGGGAGGTGTCCCTGCCCATGCAGGGGGTTGGAACTGGATGAGCTCTAGGGTCCCTTCCAACCCAAACTAGTCTGGGATCCTATGAATAAGTGGAGGTGTATTTATTGTACCCCTACCAAATTAAAACACATTCCTACCTATCCCAACACCCATTCAGAAGGATCTTTCCTATATTTACTTGTAAATATGCTTTTTGATCAAAGTGATTACTTGTCCTGCTCCCTTACTAGTGACATTCACCCCACTCAGATGCTCAGTGACTCAAGCATCTTCTCCAAGCACCTGTTGTGACTGAACAGGTAAATTAGTTTATGGTAGGCTGATGATCTTCAACGTCCCTTCTAACCAAGATGATTCTGTGACTGACCCCTCAGTGCAGGGGAACATTCTGCTGCAAAATACGATTATTTCCAGTTCAGAATGGTGTTAGCATGCTGGGATACACATCCTGCCCTCCTCACAGGACAGTCATGATGTCAACTGATCCCCCTCAAATCCCCTCCAGCAGGGGAAGCCAAAGGCTTAAAACAACCCAAACCTGCAGGTTTACTTAGGGAATAATAATCTGGTAAAGGAAATAAGAGTGTGACAGTCATAGTCCTTGGCCCCATGATTACTTCAGGACTATTCTTGTACTGTTAAGAAGAGGGATGAGGTTTAGTGACAATTTGGCAGCAGTTCACCCTACAGTCTGTGCATGGAGAGTAGAAGGTTTTTGTGCTTTGCTTTGGTTCCTTTTTTCCCTAAAATCAAGCAAGATGAAAATGTTTAAGGAAGAAATACAAACTGTACCCAGCTCACTTAAAGAGGAGTTTCCACACAACTTTTGGGACTAGCAATTCTAGCAACAAAGGCCTCAGAAAATCCACTTAAATCTCAATGCTAAGAATGACTTCTTAGAAAGGGCCCTTTACAGGTATTTTATCATGGCTATTTTCTGGAATTACTCTGGAAAAAAAGCATTAGGAATGCTCCTTCATTACTTAAAGCACGTTTTGAAAAACCAGAGGATTCAAAAGCACAAACATTAATTGTACAGAGCTTTGAAGAATCTGTTTCACAGTCCCATGCCAAGAATAACTGAACAGTAAGCAGGGAGGATGGCTCTTCCCTCCATAGAATCATCCTGGTTGGAAGGGACCTTGAAGATCATCAAGACCTGCTGCTGAGGGTCTTCAAAGGCCACTTCCTTGTGCAAATTGCTACAGACCACCACTATTTCGTTTGCCCACCTGTAGAACATCACAGAAGGCAGAAGCAAAAAGTTCTAAGTTGACTTTGACTTTCTGGACACTTCCTTGATGAGGAGCAGCATTCCCAGACATTAAAATGTGGCTTTTTAAAGCTAAGATTGGAGAATCATACATGTGAATAGTGTAAAAATGTTGCCTCTTCTACTAAGACTTCACAAACCACCTGGGTTTCACTTCAATCCAGTTTCTTCTTTCCAAGTACTTAGACACACCATCATGTGATCCCTGAATTATTCAGAGGATAAAAACAGCACAGTAAGAAATACTGCTCACTCTGAGCCATGGTATTTATGGAAAACTCCCAGACTGCATCTAAAACCCCATTAAAAGGATAAGAAAACTCAAAAATCTTACAGAGTCTTGAAGAACTTGGTATCTTGCCCCAGGACCCAACTCTACCACTGCTGCAAGCAGATCTGCTGCACGATTCCACAACAACCTTAACAACTGACTCTGCAAAACTAGGTGCAGATGTGACTGACTGGCCCAAGACATTGACTCAAAAAGTCTTGGTCACATCACTGAGCTTTGGGCACTCCCAAGATGCAGAGATGAGCATGTCTGACTTCACTCCTGTCCTGCAGTTGTGCTTTTCCCTGCCCACGAGTGGCTGGCTGTCCTCACCAGAGTCTGTGCAGGCAGGATGGAGCAACAAACAAGCTGGAATCCAACTTGCAGCTAGGAAGCAGGAGCAACTTTCACAAGAGCCAAAGCCACATATGTTAGGCTTAGGAGTGGATGCCATACACTGGGGACTGCTCTTCCCAACTGCCCAGCTCAGACCACTTCAGGTGAACAGCTAAGCAAGCAGATTCAAACTCCCAGTCCTGTTTGCCTAGTGACCAGTAGAGGCAGGAGGGTTTTGGATGCCTCAATACCAGCAGTGCTGCTCAGAGGTAGCAGCTGTTTTGAAGGAAACTGGGTTCAAGTAACTCTAAAGTCTTGATGGCTTCAGAGTCCTGCCTGGGCAGTATGGCTAGACAGACCCTTAGAAAACTAACCCTAGTAAGTTTCACTACTGCAATGTGGCAGACTTTAAACAAACAGCACCCCCTGTGTGCCTGTGGCTGGCTTGACACACAGGGTGTTTTTTGCAGAGTACAGGACAACTTTTCATTACAATTAGTCTCATTCATTTACAAGTCCGTGGCCCTGGGATATTAAGATGCAACATTTCCTCAACAGAACTGGAGACTGGGTAAGATCACAGCTCAGCAGTGTAACTTAAACAGCAATGTCTTCATACTACAGCCTGAAAAACAGTCTGATTTCTTCACAAGAAGCAGATGGTTCAACAACAAACATTTGAGCTCAGAGGCAACACTCCTGCTGCTGAACCAGTTTTGACTACAGTTCCTGGACTACACCACCACCAGCACTGCATTCTTGTGTCCTGTCACCAAGAACAAGCAGGGTCTCATTGAAGGGCTGTCAGCCAGCAGGAGATGTCTGCTACATCACAGCTGGATGCATCTGCTACATCCAACTGAATATTGTTCAAGAGCACTGTCATGATGTTTTTAAATGCAGAGAACACTGAAACCTTCCTGTGTCAGAGGAAGGGAAATATTGATGCTTCTTTAGCCCACATGCTACTTGTATGCACAGTAAAAACCATGGCTCTGTACTGGGCAGGAACACCACTCACATGACAGGTGGTTTGCTGGTGCCAGGTCTCTGACTGGATGAGCAGTTTCCTGACAGGTCTTGAACAACAGAAGAATGAGATCCCAACACAAGCTCACCAGAGTTCCTTTCTTACCCAAGGGAGCATTCTCATGTTTTCAAAAGTAGAATTAATTAGAATCCTGCAGAAATGCAAGACATAAGCACTTGTTAACCTGGAATGGCAAGAGTTTACCTTAAGCTGTCCCACTACCATACTGAGTATACAGCTGTCAGGTGTAGGTTGGTGGTCTTGTGCTGTGATGCTGTGTTGTATTTTTTGGAAAGGGAGGCTCTGCAAGAAAAAGAAAGTACAATCAGCAAATACATGATAATTGCATTATTTAACTTACAAAACAAAGTTTGAGCAAACTTGACATTATGAAGTGAGAGACAATTTTGGTAGCAGTGCATGGAGAGTTGTTGTAACTCACACTGCTCAGGCTGAGTTGGTCATAGAATCATAGAATGGTTTGGGTTGGAAGGGACCTTGAAGATCATCCAGTCCCAACCCCCCTGCATGGGCAGGGACACCTCCCACCAGCCCAGGCTGCTCCAAGCCCCATCCAACCTGCCCTTCAACACTGCCAGGGATGGGGCAGCCACAGCTTCCCTGGGCAACATGTAAATCCCAAACCTACTGGCTCCAGCCTCAGCACCTTTGGGCTTTTCCCTCTCCTAGTGCCCCCCAGGATGTGCCCAGGGTGCTGCTGAGCTTCTCCTGGACACACTGGTGGGGTGACCACATTTGTCTTTTCCCCAGCATTGAAGGTCCCTTCCAGTGGCTGCACAGGGACTCACACTCATCCTGGGCTGAAAAAGCTGCTCTTGGGGATCAGGAGAGGAGAACATGATGCCACGTTGGGCAAGCTGGGGAACATCCAGAGCTGCAGGTGTGGGCCAGGACCAGCCCTCAGCCCCAGGTTCTTCTTGGTAAGAACATCTCAGCCAGAAGCAGTGGGAAGGTGACCCAAAGAGGGCTGTGCTGGGACACACACTTTAGGATTTACCTAAAGGATTTACCACTAGGTGTCATTCCAGCTTCATTTCCATTGCCTGAACAAGAGTCTGGAAAAATAAGGCCCTTGGGGATCTGGAGCCCAGCTCAGCAATGGCCTGGAACCTGCATCTGTTACCTGCCCCCTCCTGGCCAGGTCTGCACCAGAGGAACTCTTCCAGAAACCACCACCAGCCAAATGAGGAACCACCATTAAAAGCCAGGGAAGGAGGCAAAAAAACAACCAACCAACCAACCAACAAACATTTCAAGATTTTAACTTCTAAAATCCCCAAACAAGGCACTGCTGGAAAGTGGAAACTCCTGAGACTTGAGATCAAAGGAGAGCTGAGATGTTCCTGGGGGTGTATCCGAGGGCAGATGATGGAGACCATTCCCAGGGAAGAGCTTTGCAGAGGACAGACTGAAGGCACCTCAACTACTGCTCACAATTAGAGCCCACTGACTGTCCTGCACCCTGAAAATGGGCCACAACTGCAAGGAGAAAAGCAGCCCAGGAATTGGTCTTGAGCTGGATGGTGCATTTAGACCATCAGAGTTTCTCAGAGGAAAAAGACAAAGATCACTGATGCCTCCGAGGGACATGGAGCTCTGCTAGTGTCCCCTCTGCCCACCCACTTCATGGTCTGGCTACAAATGTATAATTGTGGGGTAATCCTGAGGGTGTAACTCTGCAAATACTGAATTAGAAAAAGAAGAGGGATTGAGCCAAGGCTGTTAGAACCAAGTGATGGAAGGAAAGCCCATAAAGATTTTCCCCATGTTCACATTGATTTTTCCATACAAAGAAGAAAACTCTGCATTTGTAAAGAGAATTAAGAGCTCTTTTCCTAGCAAAGCCAAACAGGTGTTTTTCAAGCACTGAGACATGACTACATAACCACCCAAGACCTTTTCCTAGTCTAATTACACTGCCCAAACAGCTTCAGTTCATGTACAAGCTCCAAATTCACATGATGAAGGCACAAAGCTGCTCTGGACAGTGTGAAATGATTATATGATCTAGACCTTGGGGTTTACCAGCCAACTCCGAATTCTCTTCTCTGTTAAAACAGCTGTGGACACACAGGAAAGGTGACTGACCAAGTGTTTGGGACTTGAAATCCACTTATCCGCATTTCCCCTCTTTTCTTTCCCTCTTGACAGCACCTGAGGGGAACCAGCACAGTGACAGGCCCCAACCTTTGCCATGGACCAGGCAAGAGCAGAGGGAAAGGAGGAGTTGCAGATCAAAACTACACAACCTGAAAAAAGCTCTCCATGCCTGGTAGCAGATGCCTGGATGCAAGGAACACACCTTGAGAAACACCAGACATTGGGGAGTTAACTCCTCTCTTTCAACTCAGACCACATTCACATTCCAACCACAGATGACTCCAGCGGTGACTTCAGACATCATGGAGATCTCCAAGTCCTGTCACACAACTGCAGTCCTGGCCCAGTTCCCTCCAAAGCTGCAGTAATGCCAGATGTTTTACAAGAGGCAGTTCAGCACAGATGGAGCTCAGTGTCCATGGGCTGATATCTAGAGACCATCCACTGCACAGGCCAGCAGCACGTGGTTAGCTAAACCCCAGGTTGGGCTTTGGTGCCTTGACTTCACTGCCCTAATTTGCTCACAGCTTGAGGCAGACTCAGGCATGTACTTTGAGTTCTGCATTTCATTCTAGTAGTAGGAGCCCAAAAGACTTCCTAGAAGGCCTGTGTAGAAGAACAGGAGATCCAAGTCCAACTGTCAAGGATGCAAAGTACAGACTTAGCTCTGACAAGCACAAGGCTTCAGGAACAACAACAGGAAACTAAATCCTTGGATAACAGGGAACACAAACTGTGGAAGGGTCAATACCTGGGGAAGAAAGGGAAATGTAGAGAGCAGTTCTCTGATGAGAGGGGACACTGTCCAACAACACACTAATTAAGCCTGCAGGGTTTCAACTTGGCTGGGAGAACAATCCCAACTTACCAGGAACCACAAAGCTCACCACTGGTTTGCAACACACAACAGATTTCCTGAAACTAAACACAAAATCCAGAGCAATCTTTCCTGAACTACCAGCAGAATATGTTCCAGGTTCCCCATCCCAAACCTGAATGTGCACTGTCTTGAATGAAACCAGTCTCACCTCAGCAGCCCAACAGCTTCCTGTTGAACAAGTCCTGCAAGAAGAATCCCTGGAAAATGCAGAGGGATGAAGGGGAATGAATGAGGTTGTCCCCAGAAGGCAGCTTCCTGTGTGACAAGATGCCAAGGTGAGGTGAGACTGGGGAGAGGAGAGGGAGGAAGGAAAGGCTGCAGAGGCAAGAGCCCTGCAAAACAGTGACAAGGAACCAGAGACAAGGCTGGGGAAGATGGTGCCTGTTCCAAGTATCAGATTGTCTCCTTCAGAGAAAAGGACCCCAAAGCTTGGCCAGCCCAGTGAGGACCTATCATGTGATGCAGTGAGGGAAATCCACTGGAAAGTGTAGGGTCAGCTGATGGGACAGGTCACTGATTTTTTGACAGAGAGAAGCTACTTCAAAAGCATGGTTGTTGATGGACATCTGCCTGTACTGGAGAGAAGCATTTCTTGGTATGAAGAGTACAAGAGAAGTGAGAAGCCATGAAACAACTGAGGCTGCTAGTGTCCTCTGACACTAAAACTCAACCAAAACCATGGAATCCCTGAAGCCAGAATCAAGACAAGTACCTCAAACTCACTCCTGGCAACAGAACTACCTGCCCCAGCTTCCTCCCTGGTTCCAGGAGGCTCACAGAACTATGGGATTATCTCAGCCATGTCAATCCAGCTGCCCCCTGATTAGGACAGTCACTCATCTGAAACAACTTCTAAGACCAGCACCAATTAAGATAGGAGGAATGTGTCAACTCCCACCTTTACCACCAAGTACAGGTGCACAGTGCTGACAAAGCCATGTCTGTACAACCCTGTCCTGCTGTATGAGCACCATCTGACAGGGCAGGTTGAAGAGGTGCCACAGTGTGGCTGTTCCACAGCAGAGAACTTGCCATAAATGTCTCCTTTGCTGGAGACATTCAAAACCTGCCTGGACGTGTTCCTGAGTGATGTGCTCTACGTGATCCTGCTCTGGCTGGAGGGCTGGACTAGATGATCTTTTGAGGTCCCTTCCAACCCCTAAGATTGATTCTGTGATAAAAGAAAATCCTGCCTCTTGCTGCTTCCACTGATTCATCAGCCAGGCACTGAAGAACACAAGGCTGCCAAAGTCCAGAAGAATTACAGTGTCAAACTTGCAGTCATCTGCTCAACTGACCAAGATGGTCCAGAGGAGATGAAGCACACTAAGTTGAAGCAGCAAACAGAGCCCAAGAGGCTTGGTGCTGACAGAGATATGCTGAGACATCAGTCAGGGTAAGCTGATACAGCCCCATAATGAGCCATGACAGTGGAAGGACACAGGAATATTTCTACTGTATTTCTTCCTTACCTTAAGCAGATGGATACAAGTCAGAAACACTCCCCCTGAGGCAAGGCAGCCTGACTTCACTCATCAAGCAAGACTGGGCAGCAGGCACATGAACCCAGAAAGTCCAGCTTGCAGTACAGACAGGGAAGGCAGAGATGAGTAACGCTCGGGTGTGAAAGGGGCTGATTTGCACTGGGCCAGATCCAAGGCAGCAGCCTGAGACACTGTGGCCAAGGAAATGCTTTGCTGGTTGGGTGTCTCAATGGCTCCTAGCCCAGAAGCCTCAAGAACACTGAGTACACAAACAAGCAACTTCAGAGCTTGAGTAGCTCCTCATCTAGAGGGGAGCAGTTGCAAGCTGTGCTATTCTGAGGTGTGTGGCCTTCTCCAAGGCAAGGCAGGCACCTAAAACCCAGAGCCAAGGGCAGACTTCAGCCTTCACAGCTAGAGGTGTCTGGGATGAAAGCAGAGATTCCAAAACACAGGAGCTGTGCAACAAGACAAGCATTCAAGTTCCAAAGATTTTTTCTTCTCAATATGTAATTAAAATGGTCTGTCTTCCTGAAATACCACACTGAGAGCAGCACATCATATCAAAGGATCATGTCATAGAATGGTCTGGGTTGGAAGGGACCTTAAAGATCATTTAATTACAACCCCCCTGCATGGGCAGGGACACCTCCCACCAGATAAAAGAAAATCCTGCCTCTTGCTGCTTCCACTGATTCATCAGCCAGGCACTGAAGAACACAAGGCTGCCAAAGTCCAGAAGAATTACAGTGTCAAACTTGCAGTCATCTGCTCAACTGACCAAGATGGTCCAGAGGAGATGAAGCACACTAAGTTGAAGCAGCAAACAGAGCCCAAGAGGCTTGGTGCTGACAGAGATATGCTGAGACATCAGTCAGGGTAAGCTGATACAGCCCCATAATGAGCCATGACAGTGGAAGGACACAGGAATATTTCTACTGTATTTCTTCCTTACCTTAAGCAGATGGATACAAGTCAGAAACACTCCCCCTGAGGCAAGGCAGCCTGACTTCACTCATCAAGCAAGACTGGGCAGCAGGCACATGAACCCAGAAAGTCCAGCTTGCAGTACAGACAGGGAAGGCAGAGATGAGTAACGCTCGGGTGTGAAAGGGGCTGATTTGCACTGGGCCAGATCCAAGGCAGCAGCCTGAGACACTGTGGCCAAGGAAATGCTTTGCTGGTTGGGTGTCTCAATGGCTCCTAGCCCAGAAGCCTCAAGAACACTGAGTACACAAACAAGCAACTTCAGAGCTTGAGTAGCTCCTCATCTAGAGGGGAGCAGTTGCAAGCTGTGCTATTCTGAGGTGTGTGGCCTTCTCCAAGGCAAGGCAGGCACCTAAAACCCAGAGCCAAGGGCAGACTTCAGCCTTCACAGCTAGAGGTGTCTGGGATGAAAGCAGAGATTCCAAAACACAGGAGCTGTGCAACAAGACAAGCATTCAAGTTCCAAAGATTTTTTCTTCTCAATATGTAATTAAAATGGTCTGTCTTCCTGAAATACCACACTGAGAGCAGCACATCATATCAAAGGATCATGTCATAGAATGGTCTGGGTTGGAAGGGACCTTAAAGATCATTTAATTACAACCCCCCTGCATGGGCAGGGACACCTCCCACCAGCCCAGGTTGCTCCAAGCCCCCTCCAACCTGTCTTTGGTCCAGGGACCAAAGCATGCCCTTCACATACCTTGCAAGAGAAACAAACTGTCTACCTTCTTGCCAGCTTAGAAGCACAACCAGTTTTATAACAGAAGCACAGATTTACTCAGATAAATCTTCTCCAAGTTTTACTGAATTAACATAGGAGAATTTCAGTCTCTAAACAGTAAGAAACTCCTCCCTTGATGATGGGAGCCAGGGGTTTCCAAGTCCTGACTTGTGATGCTCCCAGCTGACAAGTCATAGAATACCAGGTTGGAAGGGACCTCAAGGATCACCTGGTCCAACCTTTCTAGGTAATACTATTGTTTATATGTAAAATCACTGTGCTACTTAAGAGCTCCAAACTGCACCCTCCCTCATCCTGAATTATGATATATGAAGAGCAGTGACTATTACTGCTTCAGTAGTGCTGAAACATTAGAGACTAAAAACGTTTTAGAAATCTGAAGAACTGGCCTAGGTTAGGGTCAATTGACAGCAGCTGAGATCTCCTTCAAGAATTTGACAACATGAAAAGGACTAGATGTGACTATTTTTTTCCCCATCCTTGCTTACAACACACCAGACATCCAGTCCCTTTCCTACATTCTAATTATTTTAATTCTAATTTAATTTAAACCTGACTTCTGCATTGATAAAGGAAGGACTCTGTGCTTGACCTACATCATCCTGCATCTCTCCTACAGCTCAAATGGATTACAACATCAATCACATTGTTCAGAGAACACTATTACTATTGGCACATAAAAATTGAGGACTTCCTCCTTCCCTGCTACATAGCCTTTAAGAACACAAAAGAGGTGTTAATTACTTCTGCCTTTGCCACGCAGACATAGAACACCCAGATCTCCTCAGCACAAGTTGCACCAGTGAAGTCATTCTGCTTCCAGCAGGCCATCATTACTGACATGTCCCTCCTGCCTGCTGCATTGAAGACAAGTCAGGGTCTCCACCACAGAACTTATTTGCATTTATGCATCAAAAAATAAATTGTTCCTTGCAATAATGTGCTTAGTCCTTATCACAGGCAGGTCCAAGTAACAGGTTGGCTATTGCTACTTCCTTGGCAGGCTTTAAAAGGAAAGAAAAACCCACCTTTCATTCCTCCAGGTCAAGGGCTCAGCTTCTGAATTGTACTTCTTAAAAAAATAGATCAATAGTGCCAACTGCAACTGCAGTCACAAAATAATTTTGCAAAGTAAGGGGAGTTAATGATCATTCCACTCTTGGAGCCACCAAGGAAACACCCCACTACACAGAATTAAACCACAAGTAACATCTTCTGAGGACCAAATGTTGACAGAGCAAGTCTCACATTCAAGAGTTTTAAACTGCTGGAGTCAAAAATCAAGTTTGCAGAAGCAATTAATTTAGTCTTCAGAACTGTTTCCCAAAACATCTGGTAAGGATTGCAGACTTACAGAGAGTTTTTCAACAATTGCTGCTTTGCCCTGGAACTGCTGTCCTTCCCACGTAAGGCATGATGCATCAATCTGAGGGGAAAAGAAACAAAATCATCAACCTGCTTAGGTAACCCTTAAACCATCCTGGTAAAAGACTTGGTTTACAAGACATATATCCTTAGTATCCAGCTATTTGGAATCTACCCCAAAGGAAGATGGAAAGAAATGACAGAGTAACTACAGCCTTCAAATGCAGAAAGCCACAAGAGCAGGGGGGACCCAGAACCTGCCTTGCTGAACAAGTCAGCAGGTGAGCACGTGGTGGTGCAGGACCCTCCTGAGTTTCAGACAGCAGAAGAGGACACAGGTGAAGTTGGTGAGGAAAATATGCTCTTCCTGAAAGACAAAATAATTTCCCACTGTACTGCATTAGTGTCCACCTGACTCTCTGCTATAGGTGACCTCCACAGCCCTTTGCTGCACAAACCATCTGGGAGCAGCTGTTACAAGAACAAAACCCAACCTCTGCCCCAAAATGGCATAGAAGTATTTAATTATAAGTAGCCACACACCTAAAGCAGAGGTAAAAAGTAGCTACAGTTTCTTCCTGCAGGAGGTTAACTGCAAAACAAGTCTGTGACTTAATACTGCAACTCCTGTTAACTCAAGTATCCCACAGCAAAAGTCACTGGCCCAGGTCCCTACCTGGGACAGGTGATAAAAGTTCAGTGTGCTTGGATTACAGCACTAAAGGAGAGAACTGAACCTGTGGTGATACAGGAGTGCAAAACAAATCCCAGAGC
>NW_009952354.1:151631-159757 GCF_000747805.2 Chaetura pelagica | reverse complement strand
CAAGACCTAGGAAGTCAAAAAACTACTCGGTAAAAGGGCATTTCTGCAGAACTTCCCCTCATTCAGGGCAGTTGTGACCTTGGTGCACATTAGCCACACAAAACAGGGTCCCACCCTCTGGTTTAGGAACTCCACAAAACAATACACCTTGAGAACCTGCCCAACAGCTCTCCTGGCTATGTCTGCACAGGTATCTCCACTGAGTGGTGAAAGGCAGGAAGACCCCTAAGGGTGGGAAAAGCCCAGAGGTTCATTGTGTGAAAAGCCCTGATTCCAGAAATTTAAATCACCTGGTACCTAAACACCAGTCTTGGGAGCACTAAATGTGTTTGGGAAACAACTTGACAGAAACTGCCAAGTGTCTTATTTAGAGATGTGGACTGAACACAGGCTACTTGTTTTTCTTTCATTATAGGCTCTCTGTAAACAGCTTTTTGGCCAAAACAAGACAGAAATCTAGCAGACAGCAAATAGACAGCAATCACAGAATCATAGGGGTTGGAAGGGACCTCTGAAGATCAAGTCCAACCTCCCTGCTGCAGCAGGAACACCCAGGGCAGGTCATACAGGAACGTGTCCAGGTGGGGCTTGAAAGTCTCCAGAGAAGGAGACTCCACAGCCTCTCTGGGCAGCCTGTCCCAGGGCTCTGTCACCCTCACAGCAAAGAAGTTTCTCCTCATGTTGAGGTGGAACTTCCTGTGTGGCCACTTGATGCAGTTTCCCCTCATCCTGTCACAGCCACCACTGAACAGACACTGGCCCATTCTTGACACCCACCCTGCAGGTATTTATAGACATTAATCAGGTCCCCTCTTAGTCTTCTCTTCTCCAGACTAACCAGCCCCAGGTCTCTCAGCCTTTCTCCATAAGTAATCCAAGGAGCAAAAGCTATCAGTGCTGATGCACACCGCTGAGGTGTAAGGAAGGGCATCAGATGGTGCTCCTGCAACAGCTTCAATCCTCAAGAGCTTGATGAGGCTTCAAACAATTCATCCAGCAAATTAAAAACATGTCAGAAGAACAGGATATGCTGCTGGAAGACCTGTAAGACTTGAGTGTCTTGCTGAAGCACCTCAGCCACCCAGCAGCATTCCTCACCACCAGGCATGGGGCAGAGCACTGTGCATGTTCTGGAGGAGTCTTCCCTCAAAACTCAAACCAGATGCTCCTCACAAACCAGGAGCAAAAATACAGATCTAATTTTTGAAAAAAAATTCAACTTCATTTAAGTCTAAACTTAGTTTAAATTTGATTTAAAATTTTAAATTGAATGTTCTGAGGATTAGCACAGAATGAGATCTGAGAAACACCTGGAAGAACTGTAAACACAGAGCCGGTCTTAAATCACATCCCACTTCAAGAGGGATCCAAGGAAATCCATAGCAAACTAAGGCTGGCAGATTTGCTTTCACTGAGGATTTCATCACAGGACCACCAGCTCCCTCCACACAAGCCACTGCCTACGGCCAACCAGTGGTTTTATGAGATGCAGATAAGGCATACAGATAAGGTCAATGGAAGTGAAATGTAGAAGAAATTCAATAAATAAAAGTTGAGTCAGTGTGATGACACTCTGGGAGTCAGGACAGAATCCACTACCCCATCCTGTCTGCTCCCACACATCAAAACAGGGAAACCAAGCCAGATGTGGGACAGAGCCCCAGCCCCCTTTGAATAGATACTTACATATATTGCTCCTAATTGAGTCCTGTCTGCATCAAAAAGCTGGTAGTAATGTTGTACGAAGCTGGATCCAATCTGCTCCCAAATAGGCTTGTCTCCCATTCTGAATCCTCACCTACACGCAGTGACTGTAAACCAAAACCAATCATCAGACAGAGCAATCATAAATAAGCTTAACACTTTGGCTTCAGTACTAAGCATCAGCAAACACTCAGCTGGCCAGAATTTTTTTGTGGAGCAAGCAGGACAAATCTCACCTCCACATCCCAGACTTTTGCAAATAAAAGGTCTTATACACCAAATGGCTTCATTTCTTACTAGAGCATTTGGCGACTTCAAGAGCTGCCTCAGTGTGAGGCCACAACTCATGTGCAAAAGTGGGGAACAAGAGCAAAAAAAATCACCTTAAGTTTCACCTATTTCCAAAATTACACCCTCTGAAATAGTGGGCCAGCACTCACTGCTGCACTGGGTGATTTACTAGAAACAAAAGACATGCTAATGTGGATTGTCTGCAAGTGGCTGACACCACCTGATTTATCTGTTCAGCTCCTCAGGTATTTCACCACCCCCAAAGGCATCCTAGGGAAGAGTGTCCTTCCAAAGATACACAACAGGAGTTCACTCACCAGGCCTTTGCTTAACAAGAGTCTGCTTTCAGAGAGTCACCTCAGACTGGTTTGGGTTGGAAGGGACCTTCAAGATCATCCAATCCCCCCCTGCATGGGCAGGGACACCTCCCACCAGCCCAGGTTGCTCCAAGCCCCATCCAACCAGCCCTTCAACACTGCCAGGGATGGGGCAGCCACAGCTTCCCTGGGCAACCTGGGCCAGGCTCTCACCACCCTCTCAGCAAAGATTTACTCCTCATGTCCAACCTAAATCTCCCCTCTTCCCATTTTAAGCCAGATCCTTTCCTCCTCTATCCTGTCACTAAGCCTGAAGGACCCTCAACACCTATTTATGAACCGAGAGTAAGTTCAAGGCAAAACCCATGATTTTTCACAGTGTTTCCCAGTGAAGCTCCTGGAGCTCAAGAGACATCCCACACTTCTGAAACCCAGGTCCCTCTATTCTAGAAGGATTAATCATAAAGTGTGAATGAGATGATCTTTAAGGTCCCTTCCAACCCAAACCATTCCATGACTATGTGCAGCATTCCAGAAACATTCCTGCATTACCACGACAGATGATCACTCTCCCATCCCACAAAGGTTTTCAAGAAAGCAAAACCACTTTCTCTTTATCCTTCTGTCTCTCTGAAAGCCTGAAGAATTGTGCTGAAAGTCAAAACACAACAATGCTGCCCTCAAACCCCACCACATGACATTTTAAGAGCTGCTTTTACTCCAAGCAAGCTAAATTAAACCTGCTAAAAGTCAAGATTTGTCAGCCACTGGTCCCTCTTTGCAACCCCTGTCCAGGAACCCTAAAGCCTGCACTGCACCCCGAGCCTGGAAAGGTGTGAAATTCTGTTTCAGGACACAGGACATGACAGTTATTTTGGCTTCCAATTAGTCACACACCTGTTTAAGATTTGACAATTTCCTAAGAGGACCAAAAAACATATTCCCAAGATCTGGGCAGCAAGTACTGCCAGGCCTCACTCCCTGAGCACAGTCAGACCAAATCATCTCATGTTTGAGGCCTTGGGCTGCCTGAGCTTTACTCACACAAATGGGAACTGAAATGGGTTCAAACCATGAAGCTTTTAGGTTACACGTATTTGGCCAGAGTTAGAGAATAGCAAATTTCTTCAGTTAGAACAATGGCATAACAGGAGGTTTCAGACAAGTTTTCAGGGTGGGAAATTCAACTGCCAGAGTAAAATACAAACCAAGACCAACCACTAGAGCTTAAAGATCCAGGCGACTTGAGGGAGCAAATGGTTGGCAATTGTGGAGCAGGGAATGCAAAGTGGCTCTCCCTGCTGAGAAAGGGATCTTTAGCAGCCTGTGAGGAGGGGGTCAGCAGGAGCTTTGGTTGTGACACTGCACCACAAAAGCATGCCACAAACTCCATGTGACATCTCATTGCCCCTGGCTGCATGCAAGTGGACCTTAGACATTTTATTTTAATTCAAGTATTAGGTAAAAAAATGAACCTTCTATAGAAACATACCTACCCCATTTAAACCTCCTGATTTCAAGATACGGCAATATGGTCAAACTCAGTAACACTGCACATTAATAAAGAGTCAACATTCAAAGACTTGTTGCCACATAACCAGTATTTGAACTGCTCCAAAAAGATCTACAATCTGGGATCAGTCACCATCACGAGTGCTCCACTAATACCTGCAACACATGACTCAGTCTGAAGCAGTTTTACCCAGTGTGGTCACTCCTCTGGGAAAACAGATGACAAATCTCACCAGCTCCCTGAAAACTGCACTAAGGGATGCCCACCCTGCTGTCAGAGAGGACTGATGTCTTGCTTGGAAGGCCAGAAGTACCAGTAGTTAGTTTTGAAGCCTGCTGTTTGCATTCCAGACCTGCAGGAACCCAGAGGTCTGTAGTTTGAGATGGCTGTGGTGGAGCCAACAATCAGCCCAAGTGAGAATCACTTCTGTGATCACTTTTTATGGACTGTCACAGCTTCAACCTCAGCCCATGAGCTCACATCCTTGTCAGATATCCTTCTAAACTCTCAAGTGCAAATCTAGTTGGTAGGATTGATGTTAAACAGCCACACATTTAACACCGAGTAAGGTAGCAAAACAAACCCAAACCCACCACCTTATTCTCATGAAGCTGAAGGAAGTTCCTCTTGCTAATTTTTCACACACACACACAATGTGTGTTCACCCCTCCCAGCACCCAGGCCAAACTGTGTGCTACCAGTGCACCTCATTTAGCTCCTCAAGGCACAGCAGCCTCACCCAAGCACCAGGTGCCCCCTGTTCAATCCTGAAACTGCCAGGAAGCCTTTGAGACTGCAAGAAATTAAGGAATTTGTATTTTAAATACATACATGTAGTATTATGGCTTTTAAAACTAAAAATGAGTATGCAAGCTTGCTATCTCTTTCAAAAAAAATGTTTGTTTTGGCAGGTAAAATATCATTCAATACATTTTTTTAAAATCAGTATAAATTTGACCTGTTATTATGTTGATTTTGATGCTGTTGAGATTAATAATCTTTTTTTCTCTTTTGTTACAAACTTGCTTCTTTTCCTGTGCCATTCAAATATGGTTTTGTTGAACGCTCTCACTCTCCTTGGAAAGGTTTATTTTCCTTTTCTGATTTCTTGCCTTTTCCTCCATCCTGTCTCATATTTACTGTCTGTCCTTACAGAGGTAAGAAGCTTAGGGATGTACCTAAAGAAAGACAAGATAAGAATGATCTGTGTCACCAGGGCTACTCCCTTTCAATGAGTCCATGTAAGATTGTATTGATACGTTTATCAGGCTGGTTTAATGAGATAAATGCAATATAAAAAGCTTTTAAGATCTATTCCAAAGGTAGGAGGGCTACACATTTGGATGTTGACAAAGTCTAGGACAGCACAGTTGTGCCTCAGAGCCACCCAGCCAAATGTTTCTATGGTTCACTCAAACTTTGGTTACAGAGGCAAGAATATTCAGTAAATATTGAGCCAGATAAAAGCTGTTTCAAGAAGCTGGAGGGCACAGAAGATGTGGCACAGCTTATAAAGGCACCTGCAGAAAGTTACCACTATTTAAGTGTATTATTGGGTATCCCACCTTAATTCCTCTTGGAAAAGCAGTTTCCTCAATCTAATTAATTTTCCTTCCTTTGTCACTTCAAACCAAACTCACCTTGTTGCATCCACATGAGAACATCACAGCCCATTTGATAAACAGCTTCTTGGCAGAAGAGAAACAGCAGAGCTGAGCTACCAACACAGAATATAAGACTTTTACTCCCATTACTCCTTTTCTTGGAATCTGCTCATATTAGACAGCTGATCCCTACCTCAGATCCCACCCAGCAGTCTGTGCTCAAGTTGAAACCCAATACAGTGCACAGAGCTGCAGCTGCCAGCAGCTCTCTCTCTAACAGGTACAGCTGACACTGCCATTGCTGGCCGTCAGGGGACTTCTCAGCAAGGCCTAAATCACATTTTCCAACACCTTTGCCAGGCCACCAACACATCCCCAAGTGAAAACACCAGCCCTCTACAGATTGCTCACCAGGCTTCCTACCAGGTACCATGGTATCCCCAGTAACTTGACCCCACATTCATCCCTCTGCCTCAGGGGCACCCAGCACCCCTGAACAATCAAACCTCCCACAGCACAGGAGAGAGAATTTATATTGCAACCCAAGCAGAATTCCCAGCTCCCCATGACACCAGGCTTTCCTGCAGGCAGCCACAGACCCCCACACACACCAACAGGACTTCCACAGAGCACCACAACCAAGGCAGCCTAGGCCACCAGAGTCTATCATGCTCAGTGCTTCTTTTGCTTGCTTGACCTTACCAAACGGTCCAAGGCTACACCACATTCTGAAGTGTCTCTTCCTCCATTCTCCACAAGCTCTCACAGCTTGTTGTGTCCTAGTGGCTCTGCATTAAGCTCCCCCTTATTTGCTTTTGCACATGGCAATAATTTGATGTGAAGCTGCATGACCCAAACAGCAGCACCACCAAAGAGAAAAGGTATGAGGCAGAGGAGGACTGGAAGGGAAAGGAGCCTTCACATGGCCATGAGTGACCTGACATCAGACTAGGCTTACACTGGCCTCAGGCAACAGATTTTCTGTCTGCAAACCCCAGAAACACAAAATCTTTCACACTGTCTCTCACAGCTCAGGTGTTGCTATCTACACTCACTCCTCTTACTTCTCTGGCTCAAGGCTGGGCATGAAAGACCAGCACCAACACAACCAGGCCGAGTGCTGCTCCCAGGGGTAGCACAGCTCTTAAAAAAGCCATTTCTACAAGAGGTCTGGAGGAAACCTCTTCCTATTGTTCCCTTCAACAAACAAAAACCCACCAAACAATCTGGAGACAAATCTCCGTCAACGTGCTGTGGCACAAAGTCCATCTTTCAGCTCAAGTGGCACCACTAGAGCTATTGGGGGGAAAAGCCACCTTTTTACTTGGCAAAAGCATGAAGTGTGTCCTGCCAACAGACAGATAAACAGATTACTTCTCCTGAAGCACACAAGCACCAGTGAGGTTTGGAGCAGGTGGGTTACTGTCACATCTCAGCAGCGTGGAGAAAGACATAGTTGTTTCAACCTGCAGCTGCGTTGACCACATCATCAGACCTGGACATGTGGCAGCTTCCTGCTATTAATTTAATAAGTATTTTAAATCCAAGCATGGCAGACCTGCACTTCTGTAAGAATCCTACATTTTCTGAACATGTTGACAAAAGCTAACACGAGCACCAGCAATGTAAAGCTGCTGAAGGAAAGGCAGGTGGTCTCCCAGGGGCTGCCACACCTAAGAAGCAAGTTGCAAACAATCCATGACCAACCTCCACAGGCAAATGGCTCAGTGAAGAATTTCTTTCTGGATGTTCCTCAGGATTGAAAGAGGAAACACTTGACACAAATACATTCCAACATGCTAGTGGAGAAAGAAATTGTCAGCTATGAGCCAGTCATGACTACACTGATACCATCAGCAATCAGACCAGAAGCAAGCCACACTCCCTGGGTATTAGAGATGCCCCCACGTCCCACTGCACTGAGTTAAGTTCTCTTAAGATGGAATCCAAGCTTGTTTTTTGGAAGATTTGAAAATCAGTGTAAGATGAGAGCACCAACCCTCCCTTTAAACTGGTGCTATCGGTCAAGGGTACATGTGAACCCACAGCAAACATGATTCAGACCATCAGTTACCAGGCTCTTCACTACTGATTAACAAGCAAACCCAGCCAAGGAGCCCTCTCGGCTGTCTCGGTTCCTGTCACCCATGTGATTTCTACCACAGATGTTTGATCACTCAGATTAAAGAGTGCCCAGTCTTCAGACTGCAGCAAAAAAAAAAAAAACAGTAAAGCAGCAAACAGTTTTTAGACTATTTTTCCTTCTCTTTCCTACTGCCACTAAAACTTAGTCTCATGGGTCACACCTTCTAGGAACACAATGGAACCGGCACCACAGGATCAGTTTATCTTCTCTCATCAGATCAACTATTCAACCACACCAAGGATCACCTGATAACAGATCATCTTCCTTTAGCAAGGGCATACACAGGCAACAGTAGCAACTACACAAATTACCACAGAACCACATAAGAATTCAGGTTGTAAGGGACCTCCTCCGGCTCAAAGCAGAGTCAGCCAGGTTGTCCATGCCTTGATCCACTTTGATCCCCAAAAGCTGATGCTGGAGACTACATAAGCTCTATGGACAACCTGTTCCAGTGCTCGACTGCCCTCACACAGAGCAGCTCTCCCACCTCCAGCCAGAATCTCAGCTGTTGCAATCCTTGCCTCTTATCTCCTGTGCTCCCACCAAGC
>NW_009952354.1:148109-151582 GCF_000747805.2 Chaetura pelagica | reverse complement strand
TGGATCAAGCTTCTCTTCTCTAGGCTAAACACACCAAGGCCAGGCAGAAACACAGGGTGATGAAACACTGGAACTTACTGGGGGACACCATACACCACCAGTAACAACATACCATAGAATCCCAGACTGGTTTGGGTTGGAAAGGAGATCATGTTAAAGATCATCTAGATCCACCCTTCTGACATGGGCAGGGACACCTCCCACCAGCCCAGGTTGCTCCAAGCCCCATCCAACCTGCCCTTCAGCACTGCCAGGGATGGGGCAGCCACAGCTTCCCTGGGCAACCTGGGCCAGGCTCTCACCACCCTCACACCAAACAATTTCCTCCTCATGTCCAACCTCCATCTCCCTCTTCCAGTTTTCATCCCTTCCCCCTTGTCCTCTCCCTCCCTGCCCTTGTCCCAAGTCCCTCCCCAGCTTTCCTGGAGCCCCTTCAGGCCCTGGAAGGTGCTCTAAGGTCTCCCTGGAGCCTTCTCTTCTCCAGGCTGAACACCCCAACTCTCCCAGCCTGGCTCTAGAGCAGAGCTGCTCCAGCCCTCCCATCATCTCCGTGGCCTCCTCTGGACTCTCTCCAGGAGCTCCATGTCCTTCCTGTGTTGGGGGCTCCAGAACTGGACACAGATGGGGTCTCAGCAGAGCCGAGTAACAAGGGAACATCACCCTTCTTGACTTGCTGGCCATGCTTCATATGAAAGTAATTTATCTCAAACACACTGTGTACCTCCTTCTCAGAAATCCCAACTTTGTGGGTAACCTTTCTCAGTCTGAAAATCTGCAAAACCTCCAGTCGAGGGGCAAACTCATGTATTCAGAGACAGAACAAAAATGCTTCTCTGTGGTATCTTTGCCATGGCCTCCACAGGAGCTGACTGATCCATGGAGGTTAACCATCTGCAAATGACTGCTCCAGGCCAGTCAGAAATTACTGATTTCAACATAGACCTTCACTAGTAATTGCTATGGCTGCACTGTGCAAAAAAAAATTACATTATTCTAAATATGCTTTCAGATCTAAAAATAATTAAGTTGAGATGTGTGAAGAGTGGAGGGTTGGAAAAGGATTGAAGGGAAGCGTGGCAAGGAACAGACTGTTTCCTTCTCGAAAATATGGAAAATAAATTGACTTTCCCCTTCTGAATCTTTTTATTTGTCTCCTCCAACTTTATTAAAACAAATTAATGCAGAAAATATGCCAACCTGAAGTATATGGTGGGTTTTTTTGTTACAGATGTCAGCAAGGGCAAGGCCACTAGTAAAATACAACAGATGGGGAAGGCTCTGAAAAAGCTGTCCCTGTGCCCACAGCTTGATGCTCACCCTGTTTGCAACCCAACAGTGACAGGGTCAGTCAAGATGATCTTTAGATCTATGGACATCAACTGTATTTCATGTAATTGGACAGGAAGACAATGTTAAGCAACAGCCATGGTGCTGCACATCTGGCATTTTTTCCACAGAGTATTTTTGTTGCCATCAAACACCTGAATTCAAGTTCACAAAGCTGAAGTCACATCTTTTTTCCCCAGGATGAACCCAAAACTCCTCAGTTTTCAAGTGACAGAGGAGATACTATGGGGCAGGAGGGGGCTGAGGTAGGACACCACATTTTTTCTTTATCTTTTAGGCACAGTAACCAAACGTTTAATCTCAAAGAAACAGAAGAAAATAAGATATTTCTGTCTCTCCATCTCTATCATAACAGCTGTTTTGGGTTAAGAGGAAAATTAGGAACTGATTTTTAATTTATGGAAGAAACAAGGTCACATTTCAGTTATAATCAGTTTTTCTCCACTAATTCACTGGTTACAAATTAACCATGTTTGTTCATGAACTCAGCAGCAAAATAATATTATTATTTTTTTATTCCACACAGGACTTGTACCAACAACTGCCATCTGACCCTGGCAAGTTTCCTAGTGGTCCACAACTGAAGTCTGGCACATGTGAAAACAATTGCTGGTTTGTGTTTGTCCCAGTAGCCAGCTGTGTAAGTAACAGCCCTGAATTAGATGGCACACAGGTAATCACCCCTAAAAGCCTAACTCTAAGTACCCTGCTTCAGTGCTAAGTGCAAGAGGACAGAGATAATATGCTATTTCACATCATATTGCCCCATAATTCTAGGTTTAGCCCCAGCACTCCTGGGGCTTATTGCTTGGTTGCAAGCAAAATATGGGAAGTTTTCTCCAACATGCTTTATGATCCACAAGCTTTCACCTCTGTAAGCTGGGCTGCCTGCACCTCCCCTCCATACCCTGCCATCAGGTCTTCAGTGGAGCTCCAACTTTCCTCAATGTGCCTGAAAAAAAACCAAGTCACCAAAACTCTTCCTGTGGTATCTGCCCAACCACCTTCCACTTTCAAACCCACACATTTTCCCCTCTTGCTTTGCCTCCTTTTCCCACCCTGCAGCACACAATAGTCCTGCTTCCAGAAACATGGCATGGAGGAGCACAAAGCTGGTCAGGTACAAACAGGAATATCAAAACTGTGATGCCACAATTTTTAGTGGTTTTAAAACTCACAGAAATCATGCTTACAACTGCTAGCACATATTGCAATCCTTACACAGACACAACCCACACCACCACTAACTCCACCATCCTATTACTAATGACAGAGACAAAAAGAAACCCCAGCAGAGTGAACTGCAGGAAGTTGTTACCATTTGCATTTTTCTGAATGCACAGAGCAAACACATTTCAAATAATCTACCAAATCACTTCCAGTCTTTAAAGAAGAAACACGAAGTAACAATTGGGACCCCAGCTGGGGTTTGAAAGCAAGCCAAAACTATCACTGCACTTTAGATTGGATGATGTGTTTCACTGATGATGTATGTAAAACAATAATTTCTCTACGTGGAGTCCTGTGAAACACCCTTTTTAAAGTCACCACACACACACAAACACAGAAGGCACAGCTTGAACACAACTCCTTCCAGAAAAAAAAAGAAATCAAAAAAGTACCAACTGGAGCAGGGGGCTGGTTCAGCACCTGGATCTGACTTTCAAGCAACAGATCTGCAACCGATTCCTCCTCAAGCTTTTACCTGGGCTTTGTTCCCGTTCTGTGTGCCACAAATCCAACTGTACAACACACGTTTGCACTGGAAGTGATGGACTTCAAACCAGCACGAACAGCTGGAGCATTGTTGCAGTCTGCCTCAGACAGGGAGCTAACTGTGAATTGCCAGAGCAACACCCTGAGGGCTTCATGACTGCAGAAAATACACTTATATTAATCAAATCCAACTGTACAACACACGTTTGCACTGGAAGTGATGGACTTCAAACCAGCACGAACAGCTGGAGCATTGTTGCAGTCTGCCTCAGACAGGGAGCTAACTGTGAATTGCCAGAGCAACACCCTGAGGGCTTCATGACTGCAGAAAATACACTTATATTAATAAAAAAAATGAATAAAATGCAACACTTTTCTCACTACTGTACAATTCTGGAGGTTTTTGATTG
>NW_009952354.1:144277-145865 GCF_000747805.2 Chaetura pelagica | reverse complement strand
GGAGCTGGGGGAGGCGCCCCGTTCCCGTCGCACCGGGGCTGGGCCCGCCGGGCCCCGGGACCCTTCCTGGCGCCTTCCTGGCGCTTATCCTGGCACACCCAGCGCCCTCGCTGGTCCCCGGGCCCCCCCGCGCCGTCCTGGGGGCGGAGGCTTCGTTTCGGGAGGCAGCTCCGCGGGCCGCGATGGCCCCGGGGAGGCCGCGGGATCCCGGGCCCTCCCGGCGGCCCCGCGAAGTGCCGGGGACAGGATTTCACCCCCCAGGGGGCGGCAGGAGGGGTTCCCACCTGTTGCCCCTCGGCAGGACGCGGATGAGCTACAAGGCGGGTCCTGGGAGGGGTTTTTTACCCCCCCTAACAGGAGCTTTGCAACGAAAACTCTTGTTTTAAAAACCAAACAGACCAGAAGTGCTCAGCCGGCTTGCAGTGGGAAACGTTAGGCAGTAACTCCATCTCGAACACATTTAGCTGTGAGAGCCTAAAATCCTGAGGATCACGCATCCTGCCTGTGATGGGGAAGAGCTGCCAGTTGGGCTCTCAGCTGCCTGAGGGGGTTTTCAACATGTGTGGAAGGTTTCTAGTTGTTGCTGCCCTCATTTCCCCAAGTAGCTGCCAGAATCACAGAATCATTAAGGTTGCAAAAGACCTTCGAGATCATCAAGTCCAACCATCCACCCTACAACCCCTAACGACTAAGCCATCTCCTGAAACACCATGTCTGCCCTGTTTTGGACATCTCCAGGGATGGTGCCTCCACCACCTTCCTGGGCAGCCTGTTCCAAGGCCACCACATTTTTTCCTCACATCCAGCCTGAAGCTCCCCTGGTGCAGCCTGACCCCATTTCCTCTGGTCCTGTTGCTGATAAGCAGGGAGAAGAGCCCAACACCCACCTCACCACAACCTCCTCTCAGGCAGTTGTAGAGAGCAATGAGGTCTCTCCTCAGCCTCCTCTTCTCCAGGCTCCACACCACGACTGGTGGAAGCACAGGCCAGACTGATCCACCACTCTGGATTAAATGAAAGCGTTTTTTTTTTTTCCTGAAGGTGGTGCACTTAGTGACTCCACCCAAGGTGTCTGTATTCCCAAGGATGAAGGGTTTTGAACTTTAATAAGGTAAAACCAGGTTTTGTGAGAAGGGACTACAAAAAGAGCTTTGGCCATGGAGCCCCTATAGCTTGATGTGGAGTCCTTTGTGATAAGGACAGGAAGGGAGAGAGGGGCTCCTAGGTGACAAGGAAAGTTAACAAGCAGAACCAAACAGGAGAAAGAGAAGGTTCTTTCTGGTAGATGAAACCCTGTGCTCATGCACAAAACTTACTCAGTTCACCTGGATTTTAGAGATCAGTTGAATATTAGACAGATGATTATTTTCATGACCTTTAACACAACATCTTCCAAAGGATGGGCTCCTCCACAAGGAATATTCTCCAGTGTTCTGCCTAAACTCTTCTCCTGCAGTTCCTCTCTTGCATGGTTGGAAGCCACAGTGCTGGCAGTCAGTGTGTCCCTGTGCCACCTCCACCTCTGTGCCCTTGGCTCATGTCCTGCCTCCAGCTTTGGAAACTGCCTCTTCTCACAGTCCTTCCTGCT
>NW_009952354.1:140671-143948 GCF_000747805.2 Chaetura pelagica | reverse complement strand
GCTGATCCCACCTCTCCCCAGTGCCCTGATGTGATAGGGCAGAAGTTACTGTGCCAGTTAATGTCATGATGCAGAGCCTGGAGATCCCTCTGGGAATTGTGCACTAGAAAGCACTGACTGATAGGCTGGATGGTGGATCTCAGACTTCCCTGCTGTCCATACAGAAATTCTGAAATTCTGGGCTGAATCAGAGTTGACTGAGCAGGCAAAGAACAAAAATGGTGTGCTCTCCTGGGTGGTGGAGCCTAAAAACCAGTTATCTCCTCCTCAGGATGCTCCACTCAGCCCTCATGATCTCATTTCCTCTTCTCCTCCCAAATTACACAGCAATTCTCCCTCAAATTCTTACTGTGTCACTCCTTCAAACATTAAAAACCACACTGCAGGGAGCATAAAGGAGCTGGGTAATCACATCCTAAAAGACACTTAGCCCACTATAGTGGCTACTACAGGAAGAGCAGAAGGAAAAGCAACACCATTTTATTCTCAAGGCCCACAGGTTCCTGGCTTGGGTCCTACATTTGGAACTGACTCCACAGCACGTGAGCTAGACAAGGTGATCCGTATCACACAAATCCTTCTCTTTGGTCTTTCTGGATTAAGAACAAAGAAAAAGTAGCTTTTTCTGTATATTCAGAGCTTTGCATTGGTGTATAGCCAGCCTTGTTCCTAGATATTCCTATCTAAATCTGCTGGGTCAGATTTGCTGTGCACAAGCTACTTACCCATGTAAGAGTCACAGGCTCCACGATCTAAAAAACATGTTTTGTTCCTGACATAAATCCTTAAGCTGAGTCCACAAAGAGCTGTGGTCAGGATGGTGCCTGTCATTTCACTGACATCTTTCCCCTGGGGGAGGGACATCAGTGGCAACCACAAAGCTTGGAGCACATAAACACATCCTGGGCTGACAGCTGGGACTCTGAGCATGTCATGATAAATGCAATGAAAAAGCTCCTCATTTTCTCTCAAGCGTGAACCAGCACCTCAGTCAGAAAACAAAATAGGGTGTGTGTGTGTGTTAAAATCCTTTATTTATTGTTCATCTTCACTTCCACTCAGTGGAATCTCACCTCATTGCTGTCTCCATTCCCCAGACATGCAGGGTAAGAAGCCACGAGACACCAACCCAACTCAGGTTTGCTTTTTTTGCCAAGTAGGAGAATCCTGCTGGGACACAGTGCAACATTTAGGGTCTAGGCAAGAGGGTCAGTGTCAGGCACCCTTGTCCCCTCCCAGGAGGGACACAATCACAGGGTGATCCCCTCCTGCAGGTTGTGCAGTGCTGGCTTCTGCAGAGCCCACGGGTTTGCTGGCAGATACGGGAACATTCAGAGTTGGGCTGAAACCCGGCCGGTACCTGCCAAGAGCTGAACTGTCTTTCAGGCTCAGCTCTAGGATCCAAACTCCCCAGTAAGGAAAGTTCTGCAGCTTCTGAGCCCTCCCTGCTGCTGCTTGAGGGAACGTGCTGAGGGTCTCCAGAGAAACCATAGTTTTTAGACTCTTCCTCTGCTTGTTAGTTGTTATGTGAAGGGGGGTTTATACCAGTTGTGGTGTGGAGCCTGGAGGAGGCTGAGGAAAGACCTCTCCAACCTTGATGATGTCTTTTCCAACCTTGATGATTCTGTGATTCTGGCAGCTACTTGGGGAAATGAGGGCAGCAACAACTAGAAACCTTCCACACATGTTGAAAACCCCCTCAGGCAGCTGAGAGCCCAACTGGCAGCTCTTCCCCATCACAGGCAGGATGCGTGATCCTCAGGATTTTAGGCTCTCACAGCTAGATGTGTTCTAGATGGAGTTACTTTTCCAGATTTCTTGTGGAAAGCTGAACTGGTGGATTAACTTGTAGCACAACACTGGACAGAGGCTACTCAGGGAATACATGTTCAGTTCTTGAGCTCTGCAGCTGGTGGGTGTTGAGCAAGAATGCAGCATCTTATGTTTATCTTATTATTTATTTATCTTATTTATCTTAATTATCTTATAATTATCAACCCACTGGGTTAAAGGATATAATATTATTACAGAAAAATTTCAAAATAGGTACAGAACCCAGAAAGGGAGTTACTGTTCATCTCTAGGGGTGACTGTTATGAAGATGAAACAAAAGCCATTTTAAATGCCCATTCTTCAAGCCCTCCCTCCTCTAGGGCTGATGTTTGAAAACAAACCCACCCAGGAAATGGGCAACCAAAGAAGATCGATACCAAAAGATGGTGGTGGCAGAAAAATGCCATCAGGCCAGATCAGAGTATAGGATGCAGAAAGGTGAGGGGTTGAAATGGAAGGAAAAGCATTTGCATGGAGCAGTGTCTCAGGTTATTTGTTAACATGTTAAGGTACCTCCCTACAGATCTGGTCCCCTCATCCCCCACCAGTGCTGCTGCTCCCTTGGCTTCATGCAGCAGCAGGTGGGGAAGGTGTGCATGAGAAGTGTTTGCTTGGGTTGTGCAGCTCCATTCAACACTCCCAGTTCAACCCTAGAACACTAGGTTTGAGGCACAGCTGACATTTTTTGCCACTTACATTTGTTAGAGACAAATAACTAAACCAACCTGAAACAGAGGAACTTTGGGAAGTAGAATTCTAAATTCCAAGACCCTACAGGGCAGCTCTTCCCTGCACGGGGCTGGCCCACGAGAGGCTGTGCCACAGGTAACTGGGAGACTCTGTGCTGTTCCCCAGCAAAAGCCCTGTGGGGAAGCCTGGCCCTTGCTGCTTTAATTGCTCCTGGCTAATTAGAGAGCAGCCCTGTTTGCCCACCCACACAGCTCACACCCCTGCACAGGCTGGCACATCATACACTGAACAGACCTTGGCCTCCTCTTCCTCACCCTACCGGAATGTGAAGATATTCGTGCAATTGCAGCCCTGGAGCTCATGAGGAGTAACAAAAACAGTTGCAGAAGACAAGAGACAACCAATTTCAGAAATACAGATACATACACAGCACGAAAACAGGAAACATAACAAAACAAAATATACTTTATTAAAGTTAAGCATGTTAGCACCTCAGTGTAACCTGGAGAAGTGGAAGAGTCCAGCAGTTAACCAGTCCAGCAGGCCAAGGGGCTGAACGTCCTGAAGTGCATTCCAATGGTAGAAAAAGTACCACGACTGTCACGACGCGCGGCCGCAAGAAGCCAGGACACACAACTGGCCTCAGGCATGAGGAGAGACCTTGTGCTGCCTGTTGTCTTGGTGGGAGCATAGAGAACTGCTGGACCAATTCTGTATGTTAAACAAGATGGTGTAGCAGGTATCTGCTTTCCCT
>NW_009952354.1:138924-140456 GCF_000747805.2 Chaetura pelagica | reverse complement strand
CCTACCAAAAAAAACCAAACCCAAACAAACACAAAAATCGCTGCTTACGTGACTCGCAGGGAAGCCAGGACACCCGGGAGCTGAAGGTAAGGGCTACACATCAGATTGGAGAAAATAAATTAAAGTGAAACAATGGGCAAGACTTAGTACATGAAGAGGCCTGCAGAATCCTTCTGGCTGACCATCCAACTCAGCACGCACATGAATAGAAAAATGCCCCATGCATCACCTGGCAGGCTGTGACCACCAGCACCTTCAGCTGCACGGGCTCCACGACCAATGGATAAACCTCCAGCCACCCAATCCCGTTTTGTTCGGTCATGCAGAGGATGGGAAGGGACAGTTGGGAAGCTACCTTAGCCAGTGTTACAAAGGTTACAATGTCCTCAAATGAAAGATACTTTTTACATTTAGAAAAACACTTGTATAAAGTTTAGTGAAACTGCCATTGTATCTCCTGCACTCTGGCCACGGGAGGAAGAACACGCTGCCCCAGGGGACTCCCGGGCATCCTCCCTCCCGTGGGATTACGGGCACACTGTGGTGAACTGCCTTCTGTTCCCAACATCTGTGCCCCCTCTGTAGGCATCACCAGAGCTACCAGGGTGCACCAGAACCCTCCTCTTCCTCTTTCTCCAAAGCACTGAGGGATCTGTTCCACCCCCTAACCTGGAGGATGGATTCCAGCCCCATGGCCCTTGCTCCACCCTCTTTCTAGCCAACGTTGACTTGGCTTCTGGTGGCTGAAAGCGAAGGGACCGACGCTTGGCTGGGAACAGAAACTACACAATCATTCCACATAGATTTGTTACAATACTCCTAAATCTTGGTTTAGAACACGCAAGCACGTCTCGGTGAGGTCCTGCCTAATGTACAGATTATTAGTCATGCCAACTAGTTTAGGATTAGACAGCCAGGGTTTGCAACCACTGCAGATAAACTCGCTTCGCTCCCATTCCATCCCGCTCCTCTGAAGGAAAGCCAAGGATTTACATTCCAACGTGCTGCAAAGCCTCCGTTTCATTAGAGGGAGTTCTTAAGCCAACGAGATAAGCCACAGCCATCAAATGTCACCAGGCTCTTTGTGCCACATCCTAATCCTTCCTAGTGTTGAGAGCAGAGACACCTGTAACAGATAGGGATGTACTGTGGAGAAAGCAAAGACTACCCTGTACAAGAGCACTCTGTCACCTGGGGGTTCTGTCACGCTAGAAACAAGTCTTTTATGGCATCAGTAATTTACTGAAGAAACACATCACCCTGAGAGGGTTTCTAAAGCTTTCCTGGGGCCTCTGCTAGGCGAGGCTGAGCGTGGCACGGCCGTGGTTCCGGGGCAGGGCTCCGTGCCAGCCGCGCTCCCGCAGGGCTAGAGCTGCTGCCCCCTCACGTCACCCAGAGCGAGTTTGTTTGCTGAAAACTGATACCCTGTGTCCATTCCGCGGGGAGACGGGTCCCATCAACACCGGGAGAAGCGCTTTCTGCCGCTGCCGGCACGGAGGAGGTGCTGACGGGCCCAGCCTAGAGGTTGGGCC
>NW_009952354.1:115243-137199 GCF_000747805.2 Chaetura pelagica | reverse complement strand
GAGGCCCCGGCAGGGCGCGGCGATGCTCCCGTGCTCTCGTTTGCCTTCGGACGCGAGAAATGGGAGGAAACCCCCGAATGCGTCGGTGACCGGGGCCGCTGCCGCCTGCCTTACCTTGTCCTCCGTTCCCCCCGGGCCGGAGGGACCAGGGCCCGCGAGCCCCTCAGGCTCTTGCCCACGGCACGAGGTGTGTGTTGAACCCCCCGCACTGCTGGACAGGCCGGAATTGTCTCCTGCCCAGGACGAGGTGCCCATGCCCTGCAGGAGCAAACGTGCCGGGGCAGCCTGGGGAAGGTCGATGTTTGGTGGCTCAGCTTTGTATTAGAAGCCAGAGGATGAACGTTTTTGATAGTAGGATTTGTCTTCACTAATGGGTGTGTGGGGTTTGACCTGCACGTGTGGTTTCTCTCTTCAGGCTGTGCCTTATCCAGGAAAGGAGAACAGCTCTGGCAGAAGCACCTTGTCAAAGCAGAGACCGACTGTGTTCCCTGAGCTGGGCCAGGACACACCACGGAACATGCTCATGAGGATCATCCAGACCCGTAAGTGTCTTTTTTTCAGGAAAACCAGGGACCTGAAGGACAGTGTTTTGGTGGAGTTGAGAGCAGGAGCTTCCCTTTTGTAGCCTGTTGTTCCTGCTGTGTTAGATCAGAAGTGCAGGCCATTGTGTGACTGGTTTCTCTAAAAGAGGAGTTGCTGCAGTGGAAGGAGGTGGTGTGAGGCAGTTCTGTCTCAAAGACCAGGTCTTGCATGGGTGAAATATTCTTGAACATCCTCTTTGCTCAACCCTCTTGCCCTGGTGAGCAAGAAGCCTGTGACCTTTGTGTGGGGGTGTGTGGATTTGCAGGCTGCAGCTCAGCTCTGATGCAGGACCTGGGACCCCAAATTTGGCAGCCTTGGCTCTGTCACTGTGCACAACAGCCTTGCAAGGAGCTAGAATTCCAATCATTTTAACCAGGTCTTTATTTCAGCCTATTAATAAATATAACTTACAGACTGTGGTGTAGATGGGCAGCCTGCTGCATGTTGGCATCCTTGCTGGGTTGAACCATGGTAAGGGAATGTTTTGATTTGTTGGCAGAACCAGAAGTTTCACCTCTGGCACCCCTGGTGTTTCAAAATGAAGAAAAAGAAGAAGCTGCATCAGAACTCCCATCTAAGAGGGTTCTTAGCATGTAAGTATATATTTTTTTTAATTTGTACTTTTATTTTTCACATGGCCAGGTGTCCCTGTGTCCCTGTGATGGGACTGGGGAGCAGGATTCTCTGCTTCTCTCCCAGGGACCAGGATTCTGTTTTGTCAGATGTTCAGAAATACCTCTCCAGCTTTAAAAGTTTGGTAGGAATCACTGGGACTGGGGGCCTGCAGGTGTGTGCTTGCTCCCCCTTCTCAAATGCAGACTTTTGGTATCTGTTTGCAGTGGAAGTGCAGTGAGTCACCAGCTGGTGAAAGCCTCCCTTTTTTGGTTGTCAGGGAGAGAAACTAAAATAGAAGCCCTTGGATCTCCCAAAGGCTCCAGGTCGAGTGCAGATGATGCTGAGGTGTAACCACCAACTGCAGCACCTTGTGTTCCTGTTTTGCCAAATTATGCTTTACCAAGTGGGTAAAGCATAAATTAGGTGTTGATCTGCTAGAAAGCAGCCCCATGGAGAACCTTGGGGTCCTGGTGGATAAGTTATCCATGGGACAGCAGTGTGCCCTTGTGGCCAAGAGGGCCAATAGTATCCTGGGGTGCATTATGCTGGCGTGTCCAGCAGGTCAAGGGAGGTTCTGCCCTGGTGAGATCACATCTAGAGTGTTGTGTCCAGTTCTGGGCTCCCCAGTTCCAGAGGGACAGGGATTTGCTGGAAGGAGTCCAATGGTGGCTCTAAGGATGATGAAGGGATTGGAACGTCTGTCATACCAGGAAAGGCTGAGAGACCTGGGGCTGGTTAGTCTGGAGAAGAGAAAACTAAGAGGGGACCTGCTTAATATCTATAAATACCTGCAGGGTGGGTGTCAAGAATGGGCCAGTGTCTGTTCAGTGGTGCCTGTGACAGGATGAGAGGAAATGGCACCAAGTGACAATACAGGAAGTTCCACCTCAACTTGAGGAGAAACTTCTTTCCTGTGAGGGTGACAGAGCCCTGGGACAGGCTGCCCAGAGAGGTGGTGGAGTCTCCTTCTATGGAGACTTTCAAGCCCCATCTGGACACTTTCCTGGGTGTTCCTGCAGGGGGGTTGGACTGGATGATCTTCAGAGGTCCCTTCCAACCCCTGTGGTTCTATGAAATGGGCAGGGGCAGCACAAAGGACACACACCCCTCCTTAGAGAAGTTAGCTTGGCTTTACTGGTTGCTGTTAAGGGTCACACAATGACCACTATGGAGAAATACACAATATCTACTGAAGAGAAATATAACAACACTTAAATACTGCAGCAAAGCAAAGCCCAGCAATGCAGCTCTTCATCACTACGCAAGAACAGCTCCAGTGATGAAGAGAGATACATCACCAGTTGCCCCTCCTACCTTCCCATCATCCAAGTGTGCAGTCGCTGGGCAACCAGCGAGACCTGGAGTTCCTCCCTGGCCACTGGGAGCTCCTACACAGTGTGTCCCCCTGTAGCTGAAGTCTCCAGAGTTTGTTGCAAGAGGGTCCAGCCTTTATAGAATGACTTGTGTATCTCCTTGTGTGGAAACAGCTGGTGGTACACCCCCTGACCAACTGATTCCAGGGCTTGGGGCAGCCCTGAGGACAGAGCCAGAACACTGTTGAAAGGGTTCCCCAGAATAGCTCATTGTTGTGCATGCACTGTTATGCATGTTATCAGCATAAGCCATATTTTGGTGGTCAATTGCACAAGAGTCTGCTAAAATACCTGGTTTGACCTCAGCATAAGTGGTTTGTGATTGGTAAAATAATTGATATGTTTAAAATTATAATTAAAACGTAACACAATACTAATTAGTACAAAGATTATTAGCTACAAAATAGATACAGGACTCATCTGTAGATCAACTCTGGCTTGGGCCTGATGTCCAAGCACTTCAGTTCTCTGCTACTGCTTTTTGGTTGCCCTTGTTTCTTCTGGTAGTGTTGTAAATAAATAGGCCTGATTGAATTGAAGAGGCTGAAGTGTGGTTTGTTTGCTTCCACCTTGGTATGAGATAGAAGAAAAGCAGTGGTGCTGATAGGGCTCAGTTTGCTTTATGCAGTTGTGTCACAGCACTGGTTTGTGGTTTTGCTCATTGCAAAGGAGACTCTTCTAAATAATGGGATTTCTTTTGGTTTTGTAGCTTAACTTTTTGCACTGGCTATAAGCAACCTTAAACAGGTCATGGAAAAGATTAAACAAGCTTTTATCTTTCTGGTTTTTTAATAGAGGAAGAAACATCTGAGTTTTTTCTAATTGCAGCTTGTTTTTTTGTTTTTGTTTTTTTAATTAAAAAAATATAAGCAATATAATTTTAATTCCTTCTTGATTTTACTTGTATCTCTTTTCTTGTCAACCTTTCTTAAAGGAAAAAAGCAAGACAGCTGGATCTCTGCAGGGTTTTATATTCCATGTGTTACCTGGTTGTTGAAGTTAAACAGAGTTTTATAAACTATTTTAAATAGGTTTTTTTAAATGTTAAGTCTTCTTGAAGATTCCCTCAGAGCCTTCCTTTGCTTGATATGAACTTCCTTGCATGTGGGAGGGCTCTGCCTTCCCTGCTTGTAGTAGTACCTGCCAGCATGGATGTGGGAAACAAGGAATTTCCTTCCCTGCTGCTTTCTGTTGATTCCCCATCACAAGCTGGTTAATCCCAATGCTCAGGCTTTATGCTCAGAACACAGTAATGGAAGCAACTCAGAAATTGACTTTCTGTTCCTGATCCAATGCTTGACTGGGATATTCCCTCTCCATTCCATGTGCCAGGGTGCTTTGTGATACCCAGTGTTTCAGGACAATGGCTTGTTCATGTCCACTCTAGCAACTGACCTACCTAATTGCTGTGGGTGCTGTCAGGAGAAGACAGCTCTGGAGCTTGTTGGAATTCCAAGCTTTATTCTAGTCTGACCTTCCTCAACCCTCTTTGTTATGAAGCTACACTCATGTTGTGATATTTTTTGTGAAATGTACTATGATTTAGTAGGAGGGGGTGAAGTGTTCCTGCATTTGCTGAGTTAATCACTGATTATTTCCTTCTGCTGCAGCAAGGACAGTTTTAATTTGCTTGTCAGCAAGATTACAGGAACCTGTCTAGGGTACTAAGGTGTGATGTTGTCTTTGTTATTGTGTTGATAGGGGGGAAATGCAGCTGTCAGAGCTTGTTCCTGAGAACACATCCATTGCCAGGTTCCATATGACTAGGAAGAGAAAGAAACTCAGTGTTTCTGAGTTTGAGAGAGCAGCAGACAGAAGGCTTCCCCAGCAACAAGGTAAGGCTGCAGCCAGAAATCCCCTTCCTCAGCTCTGCACCTGCTCTCCTTTGATTTTCATCTGCTGCAGTTTGAGTTCTGTAATTTATCAGCTGGGAACTTGCATGTTTGGAAGCAAAACTGTGGTATCACCTGCAAAGGGGTAGCAGAGGAGGTCAAAGCTCCTCCTATCAAATGTAAAATGAGCCTTTTTGAGCCAAGTTTCAAGCTCTGCCCTGACTGTACATAACTTCTTGACTGGTTTTCCAACTTGGTGCTCTGGGAGTTTTTGAAGTGTCTCCAAAGGAAGTGGTCCTTGTCTGCCCCTCAGTGCCAGAAACTTGAAAATAGAACAAGCTGTGTACCTGTTGCAGTTATGTGAAATAAGTTATAAGGTCCCCTTTTGAGAAAAAATGGTCTTGCAGTTTTATTAAAGAAATAATCTCATATGGGACCAAGTCTTCCCTTGAAACAGAAATTGGCTGATTTGTGAGATATAACTCTCAGTTTATCTGCAGTTGGACAGAGGCAGGTCAAACACCTCACCTTGGTTTACCTGCCCTGTTGGCAGTAGCAGCAGGAGTAGGATGCAGGGGTGGGACTGAGCTCCAAAGTAGACCCCAGTCCCTCAGCCCTGGGTGTGCACCAGGCAGCTGAAGTCCCCGGAAAGTTTAGGGGGGGATCTCATCAGTGGAGAGTGATTCATCCCACCATAAAGCTCATCTCCCTGTGACTAATTGTCCTTAACTGTCCTGGGAACACAAACACATGGTTTTGGGTGTGTAAAAAAAAATAAATCGTCTTTAGCCCCATCCCTGGTCTTCAGGTGCTCTGGGGAGATGCAGGCAGCTCTCTGAGAGCAGAGGGGATGTGCTCTAGTATTTTCTAGTTATGAGCCTGTTGTGCCACTGCTCTGATCTGCTTTTGGATTTGTGGAACATCCGTGGTGTTAGTTGTCTGCCCTGCTGAAGCTTCCAGGTGCTTTACTGTTTGGTTTGGGTTGCTGAGGGTAGTTGTGGCTGAGGCCCTAGCCCAGCATCTTACTGTTAATGTAGTAAGATAAATATTATTGAGAGTGAGGACATGTGTTGCATGAAAATATCTTTGAATTAACTGTTTGATTACCCTTTTAGAAATGGCTTATCAGAATTCCAATATCCAGTTCTGAAACACAGGCAAGAAGTTGTAAAGGGAATCTGTAATCTAATTCTGTTCTCACCAAAATGTAACTCTTGAGGATTGGAGCATAACTGGCTCTAGACAGAGGAGGAACCATTGGGGTGGGGAGGGTGATTTAGTGTAATTTCTCAACTAATGTGTCACAAATCTGTCCCCAGCCCAGCCAGCGTTGGACAGCACTGTCTTGGCTCGGTGAGTTCAACCTCAAATGTCTTAACTTCTGGCTGCCCAAACTCTGTCTGCCTTGGTCCATCACCTCTGGAGTTGTGAAGAACTGTAGGTACCTGGGTTCCTGCTCAAGATATGTCTTAATATTGGCACAATCATCTGCTCTGGTGACAGATTTGCAGGTGTTAGGCCCCACACCTTGTGATACTCAGATTTTTCTGCCCTGTCTGCCCAGGTTGGTCCAGCATGTGTTGCTGCTGGTGCTCCTTAGCAGAATCACTCCTCTTTCTTTTTTTTACGCTCATGCTTCCAACCATAAATCAGTATATAATATACCTTAGAACAATGTTTCTGCCTGTTAACTGATATATTATAGACATATATACAGAGCAATGAGGCTGGTGAAGGAATGAGAGGGAAAGTCTTATAGGTAGAGGCTGAGGGAGCTGGGGTTGTTTAGCCTGGAGAAGAGGAGACTCAGGGGGGACCTTCTCACTCTCTTCAACTACCTGCAGGGAGGTTGTGGTCAGGTGGGGTTGGGCTCTGTTTCCAGGCAACCAGTGACAGGACAAGAGGGCCTGGCCTGAAGCTGCTCCAGGGGAGGTTTAGGTTGGATATCAGGAAGCACTTCCTCATGGAGCAGGCGAGTAGACATTGGGATGGACTGCCCAGGGAAGTGGTGGAGGCACCATCCCTGGAGGTGCTCAAGGAAAGGCTGGGTGTGGCACTTGGTGCCATGGTCTGGAGATGTGGTGGTGTCAGGGCATAGGCTGGACTTGAGGATCTTAAAGATCTTTTCCAACCTTGGTGAGTCTGTGTGATTTCAGCCTATCAACTGACTCATCACATCAGTTGCAGCTATTGCAGTCAGTCTTTAGTGCAGTTCTGGTTTTCCTGTGCTGCTTTTCATGTGTTTTGATCACGACCCCAGCCCTGGTTGGCAGTTGGTATCACTGCTGTCACTGCAGCCCTGGTCTGGGGGCCTGTGCAGGGTGTTCCATGGGGCTGCATTCTGTCCTTCCTGTTTTTGAGTGCTCTGAACCCCCTTTTTAGGTTGGGCTGCCCAGAGACAGGATATAGCTGAGCGTGGTGTCTCTTGATGCGAAACACATCCAGGGAGATCCATCCTTTCCCATGCTTTGTTGGTGCTGTCTCAGCTCCCACCTCACAGTCAGTCCCACAGCAGGACTTGGCTGTGAATGCTGATACTGAGCAGCTTCTTAGACATGTTTTTTAAGTCTTCCTGCCACCCCACTGTAACCTGGAGGACATCTTTCCTCTCAGACGTTTTATTTTCCTTCGTTTTGTTGCATTTTGGTGTTGGTTTTTTTTGTTATCTACAATTTTTAAATTCCCTGGACCTTTTGCCAGGTGTCTCATGTCAGCCATCTCAGGTAGGAGGCTGTGAACTGGTCTGTTCCCTGATCTCTGCTGCACCTCCTGCTGTTAGGTGATACTGTGATACTTCATTGAGTCTCCTTCTCTGGAGACATTCCAAACCCATCTGGACATATTCCTGTGTGATCTACTGTAGGTGATCCTCCTCTAGCAGGGGGTTGGACTGGATGATCTCCAGAGGTCTCTTCCAACCCCCACCACCCTGTGACTCTGCTTCAACTACTTGTTCAAAGCAGACTGGCACGTGACCTTCAAGGTTTTGGGGCAGATTCCTCCTAGCTAAGGGATTTAGGAAATCTCAGTGTTAGCGGCACCATGTGTGACATCTGAGGGTAAAAAGAGAGTGTGTAAGTTAGGAAAATTACTTCCTTCCTCCTCTTTTTGCAGATCCCTTCGTGTGTCTGTTGGTTCCTTGATGCCACCAGACACTGTGGAGAAGAAGGGCTTGCTCCGGAGGCCGAGAAACCGCAGAGCTATTGATGTGGAAGCTTTTGAAGGGGGAGTGGAGCAGAACATGCTGAAGAGAAAAGGTTTATTTTGTGTTGTTAATTCATTTTTTTCTGGGGGGAGGATTACATAGGGTGATTTTTTAAAAGCAGTTCCTAAACTGGTAGAGTCCCAGACTGGTTTGGGTTGGAAGGGACCTTAAAGATCATCCAGTCCCAACCCCCTGCATGGGCAGGGACACCTCCCACCAGCCCAGGCTGCTCCAAGCCCCATCCAACCTGCCCTTCAACACTGCCAGGGATGGGGCAGCCACAGCTTCCCTGGGCATCCTGGGCCAGGCTCTCACCACCCTCACACCAAACAATTTCCTCCTCATGTCTCACCTCAATCTCCCTCTTCCAGTTTTAATCCCTTCCCCCTTGTCCTCTCCCTCCCTGCCCTTGTCCCAAGCCCCTCCCCAGCTTTCCTGGAGCCCCTTCAGGCACTGGAAGGTGCTCTAAGGTCTCCCTGGAGCCTTCTCTTCTCCAGGCTGAACACCCCAACTCTCCCAGTCTGTCTCCAGAGCAAAGGGAGTGAGGTCTGTATTTGATTTAAAGGTGTGTTCCCAGAACTCCAGTGTAATTTGGGAGGCCAGATCAGGACGAGGCAACCTAAATCCCCACTCTTCCAGCTTAAAACCATTACCCCTCATCCTGTCACTACACACCCTGGTAAATTATGTAGGAACTGGTAATAAATGTGTGTCTTTGCACAGTTTATCAAATAAATCCTTTTCCAAAACTTTCTTCACAGCACAGGACTATCTTGTGGACTCGGAAGCAGCCTCTGGGATGCAAACAGCCATGCTGACAAATGATGCAGAGGTGGTGCTGGATAGCACAGAGCTCTTTGTTCAGCCTCAGGTTGAAGAACCCAACCAAAACCAACTTTCTGCTCCTGAACCACAGCTATTGCATTCCAAAACTTTGGAACAGAGAAGCAAGATTTTGGATGCAGCTCAAAAGGAAACAGGGCTGGCGGGCCTGGTATCCAAGGCAGGCACCAATGAGGAAGGGACCCAAAGACATGCTGAGGAGTTGATCCTTGAGCATGGTGGTAGAATGACTCTTGTATCTCCAGGAACACCTGCAAACCAGAGAGAAGATCAGCAAGATCATTCTCAGGAGGATAACCCAGTGGAACAGCTTTCTAGCTCAGAAGAGGCGGTGGATGGCAGTGAGTCCTGTGGGTTGGGACTTGGGGCTTAGCAGGTATTATCTGAAACCACAGCAAGATCAAGGTAGGAAGGGACCTCTGGAGGTCATCTTCTCCAACCCCCGTGCTCTAGCAGGGCCACCCTAAAGCAGGTTGCCCAGGACTGTGTCTAGGTGGCTTTTCTGTGTCTCTGACGATGGAATCTGCAAACTTTGGGCAACCTGTTCCTGTGCTCAGTTGCCCTCACAGTGAGAAAGTGTTTCCCTCTGCTGGGGCAGAGCCTCCTGTGTGCCAGTCTGTGCCCTTTGCCTTCCTTGTGCCTCTGGGCACCTCTAACCAGCTGTTTTCTAAGGAGAAAGGAAGGGATTAGCAGAGAAAAGGTTCCTTGCTCTGAGAGCCCAATGGTAGGGAGGTCTAGGGGAAATGGAGAGATGACATGGAGAAAAGTGTAGAGGATGTGGAATAGGGGACTGGATTAAATGGGAGGAAGAGGAGGCTGAGGGAGAGAGTATCCTAAAGGTGCTGGAGTTTGTAGGGCAGGGACATCAAAGGTGAATGCTTCCACAGTTGTGCTGTTTTACCAAGGGTAGCTGGTGGCCGGGCTGCTCCTTGGTGTGAACTGAAAAATAAGTTTAAAAAGGACTTTTTCAGCAGGTTCTTAAGATACAACATGAGTTTCCAAAACTGTTGGAGGGAAAGGAAAAGCATCTTCTGTGTGTTTCTCTCTCTGCTTGGTTGGTTTTTCATTTCTCAGTTTAAAAAGGTCCTGGTGGCGCATCCGTGCGCTCGCTCTCTAGCTGTTAACAGATGGAGCTCCTCTGTGCCACCCAGAAGGTCCAGTAAATATTTGAGATCCCCATTCCCTCTAAAGCCTGAGAGATCTTTCAGCATGTATTTGAGAGAAGTGGTGTCCCGTATCATTGAAGACCTAGATGTAAGCGAGACAGAAGAGGAGATGCCTAATGCAGTGAAGGAATTGGAGCAGGAAGAGATTTTCAGCCAGGGTAAGACGTGGTTTCAGTGCTCAAGGCAATGGAGGACTTTAATCTGATTAAAACAAGGAGTTTTTCAGCTGACTTGCAGAGTAAAATAAGATTTTGTTGGGCAGTAGATGCTGGAGATAATTTAATTGGAGTTATATCAGACTCTGAGCATTTCCAGACAAGGTTTCTAACAGGAGGCTGTGACTTGCTCATGTGCTTGTTAGCACAGGAGCACTGTTTAGCATTTGTTTTGTTCACAGTGACAATTCCATGGTAGTGCTTATCTTCCCAGGGGAAAGGTGAATAACTCCCTCTTGGTTAGGAATACACCTGGCTAACCACTCTGTGTACATTTTAATTCTTTGCTATATTTATTTTAGTCATGTTGGCCAGTATCATTCTCCAGCACTACCCAGCAGCTTTTTAGCTTAAGAGATGGGCTTCAAGGTTGCTCTCCCTTAAAGATTGTCACTAGCAGGTAACAACTAGTTGTTGTATTTCATTTTCTGGACTCCAGGATCCTTTTTAAGTCTTTCCCATAGTTCCTTCAACAGTGTCTGGAAATAAGACCATTGCCATGTGGGTTTACCTCTCCCCAGGCTTAATTACATCTGAAGTTTGACATGAATGAGTTACCTTATGGAAGTCTGGAAACTGAACAATCCACAGCACCAACAGTTTTGTTACTAGAATTTTAAACTGGATATTTGCAGTGTCCAGAGGTTATTGCTTCTAGGTACCAGGTGTATCAGCAAAATTAGTAATGTGGCCTTTTTATCACAATATTACAGCCTTTGATTTTAAACAGTTGTGATAGGGTAGTTAACTGGGCAGCAGATATTCCTCCCCCCTATGCTTACAGTTGTGTGAGGCTGGCACTTTGTAATCCCTCTGGATTCCTTTGGCCTGCTGTACTTGGATGCACCTGTGGGGTGTGAAGTTGAAATGGGATGTGGTTCTTGAGGTTGATGGAAGTCACCTCAGAATTGTTCCAGCTCTGTGAGCAGCAGCTCAAAGACCGGGGGGGTGGGCAGGAAAGCAAATGACATGTAAAAGTGATGATGAAAGAAAGAGGTGACCAAAGGTCACTGTGGCACCATGGAAATTATTGTCCTCACCTTTTGATGCTGTGTGCAGATCTAACCTCTCAATTTCTGAATAAATTTAACAGAGCTAGAGAAGGTGCAGAGAAAAGCAGTTTTACCATTCATGAGAATGAAATCCATGGAGCAGTTTCTGTACATTGAATGGCTAAAGATAATGGCTGCTTAGCCTGGAAGAAAGTGGGAGTGAAATGTAAGAAGTTTAAAAAGAAAAACCTTGAGCAGCCTGGAGGAGATTGTTCAGCAAACCAGCAGCTCCCTGAGTTGTCAGTGTAGCAGCTAGAGAGGAGCAACGGGCACTGGCAGGTTGTACCAAACTGCAGGAGGGATTGCTGCAGGGGAAGAGACCTGTACATGATCCAGGATCACAGAGTATCAGGGGTTGGAAGGGACCTTCAGAGATCATGGAGTCCAATCCCCCTGCCAGAGCAGGATCAAAACCAGGGCAGGTCACTCAAAGGCATCCAGGCAGGGCTGGAAAGGCTCCAGAGAAGGAGACTCCACCACCTCTCTGGGCAGCCTGTCCCAGGGCTCTGTCACCCTCACAGCAAAGAAGTTCTTCCTCATGTTGAGGTGGAACTTCCTGGGCTCCAGTTTGACATTGCCCCTGGTCCTGTCCCAGGGCACAAGTGACAAGAGCTTGTCCTGCCTTCTTGCTGCCCTCATGTATTGAGAGACATTCATTAGATCCCCCCTCAGTCTTCTCCTCTGCAGACTGAAGAGCCCCATGTCTCTCAGCCTTTCCTCCTCAGGCAGGTGTTCCAGTCCCTTCATCATCCTCATAGGCTCTGTTGGACTCTCTCCAGCAAATCCCTGTCCCTCTGGAACTGGGGAGCCCAGAACTGGACACAATACATCTGGAATGTCTCAATAGCATCTGGTATCCTCTGTTGGATCCCAGCAGGGACCTGGTAGTGTGGGACTCACTGGTGCCTGTCTGTCTTAGGCAGGTTTAGTGTTGACCTTTTCTCCCCACAAGGCCAGCTAACATTTCACTTAACCTTAGGCAAGATTTATCCCTGTTCTGGTGCCGGAAGCACAATGTTCTGCTTGGTGGGGTTGATATTCCTGGTTTTTTGCACCATTTTTGGCCAAATTGCCTTGTCCCCTTCATGGGGTCTTGGGGGTCCTGAGGGCATGGCACTTGTCCTGTTGAGTGTGGAACCTCCCAGTCCCTGGAGAGGGTGTGAAAAATCCCCTTTTACAGCCCTGACTTCTGGGCTCAGCCAGGATTTTCAAATCCTTCAGCAATTGACAGCACTGAGAGAGTTCCCAGTAAGATTTTTGCAGGTAATTCCCTGGTACTGTTCCATAACACTTGGTTTCTGAGTTATGTGGTAAAAAGAAATGTGGAGTATAAATTTAGTATCTAGGGAAAAAGGAGTATTTTGAGTGCTCTTCAGTATCTGAAGTTGTTAATGACAAATCACATGTCCAGTTATTTCTTCTCTTTCTGTCTGCTAGAGGCTTGTCTGAGATGGTTAAAACTACTGGTGGGTGCTCTGCTCTTTTATTATGCAATATCTCCTGCAGGATTATTTATTCAGGAAACCTGAGGACATGGGAAGAAGGATCTGAGCACAAACTCCATGTGTTGTCAGGCTTATAGGGAAGAATTTGGGGTTTCACACAAGCTGCAAAAGGGAGAAGAGAGGTAGAGGTGGCAGATCTCGGGGACCTCTCCTTGCTGATAAGGGAAGTTCCTTCCTTGGGATCTGACCTGCACCCCAATGAAGTGGCTGTAGAGCAACCCCAGGACAAGCTGTGCATTTCTCAGCTGTAAACTTTTGGAAGGGAACCACATCTGCTTCCTTTCCTCATAGCTTGTGGCTCTTGCTGAGTTTACTTCCCTGGAGTCCCTTTGAGTTGTCAGTCTGTGTGCTGGTGGCAGATTGGGCCCTTTTTTGTAGGTAAGACTGATGACAGAAGTTCCTATTTTAGCTGCAGAGCATTGTGCAAATGCTGGATATTCTGAACATTTGGAGAAGGAACTGACCAAAAAAGCAGTGTCAGAGAGAAGTGTGGAACAAGTGGCCAGAGTTGAAACAGAAATGGCTCCTTCAGAAGAAAAGGGGGTAGCAGAAGGCAATGTGGAACACCCAGGCCCTCCTGAAGCTGGTGAGGACAAGCTCTAATCCTGATCAAATCTCTAATACCAGGGACCTCTCAAGCTGCATTATTGGCATCAGTGCTGAGAAAGAGACTTGTAAATTCTCCTACATTGTGAAATCTGGGCTAAATGCTGGGAAAACATCAAATTAATTGTGCTCAAATGGAAAACGAATTTATATTGGCAATAGTGTTGAGTATTTTATAATTGCAGAAGGGATCTTTGATTAAAATTCACTGGTGGAAGTTCCAGAATCAGGCCAAGATTGATAAAATTTGGAGAGCTTCTTAATGTGTTGGCAAATCAGGATCTCCCAAGGGACTTGTTCTGTATTGCTGCTTCTTCTGAGTTCCAACAGCTGCAGTTAGGCTTTGGTGAGACTTAGGTCTGAGTAAAGGAAGATAATTTAGAAGTAGCTCAGCTAATAATGTCACTCAAATCTCAGGGGCTTCTCCACGTTTCCATGTGCTCTATTTTTTCATGTGACCTCTGCACACGTGGATGTAGCAGAGGGAAAAGCTGAGGATTCACCAGTCCTTTAGCTTCTCTAGTTTGGTGTATTGACATCCTAATCCTTAAGATGGGAATATGATAGGTGGCAGGCTTGTTGGGAATGGGAAGCTGGGTTTCATTCTTAGAGTGCTCTGAAATTTGGGCTCTGATACTGGTTTCAGTGAAGTGTTTTTCCTCTTGGAAATCTAGAATGTCAGCGTGATAGTGTTGGAGCTGGAAGTCTGGGCAGGAATTCTCATGCTGTTTCCTCCTCTGAGAAGTCTGGGATGGAGCCATTAGAGGAAGATTCTGAGGAAGCAGAGGAACTAGAGCACCAGCCTATCATGGTTGAATTGGATGACCTGCAAGATCCTACTGAGGATGAATCTGAAGACTCTGCAAGTGAAGGTAAGCAAACCATTGCAGCAGGAGGGAGCTGGAGAAGTTTTTCCCTGCTCTTTCTTGACAGATTGAGGAACAACATGGGTTAGGTTAATAATGTTATTAACAGGTTAGTCCATCAGATAGTCCAGCAATGTTCTAGGGCCAGATTGTTGCTGGCTCATCAGGTGGTTCAGAGACCTAGATCGTCTTGTACTTTCTGGAACTGCACAGGTAGACAAATGAGTGCAAAGTGGATTTTTTATTTCATCCCTGAATGTGTTTCAAAATCAGGGTGCTCAGGGATGTGGTTTAGCAGTGGGCTGGTAGAGCTGGGTTAGTAGAGTTAGGTTAAAAGTTGGACTGGGTGATCCTAGGTCTTTTCCAACCTGAATGATTCTATACAGTGATACAGAGAGATCCTCCAATTTAGTCTTGGACTCCTTCTGACTTCATGTCATTGAGCAGCAGCATTGAGCTGCTCTTTCCACAGCCATTTGTATGACTCCAAACTTACTTTAGAACCTTCTGTTTTGAATGTGTAGTTAAATATTTCCTCTCCAGTTAACCAAAATACGTTGGCTTTCCAGAGAGTGAGGGGAAGTGTCTGTTTCCAAACAGCTGTTCAGACCGTCTGCTCTTGCCCCAGGAGTGCTTGTAACTTTTGGAAGATCAAGGCTGCATTTGAGAATGCCCAGAGTGTGTTGTAGGGGTGTCTTTGGGACTAGTCTTAGTCTTTCAAAGCACAGTGCACCCCAAAATAAAAAACCAAACAAAGGACATCCTGAAAGGATCTCCTTGTCCCTGTGTTCAGAAGAATTTGCCACTGGTTTAGCAGGATGCAGGGAGACAGCTTGCAGAACTTTGAAGTTCTCTCTGGGAAAAGAGGCTGCAGCTTCTTGGCAGCCTAAGTTGACCCCCCCATCAGCCCCTGCAGCCCTGCCCTGGGTGTTCCTCACCCTGCTGCTCCAGCCCAGGGGCTGGTGGGCTGGGCCTGGCTCAGGGAAGCCACCAGCCTCTGTGTCAGGAGGAGGGCTGGGTGGCACTGCCACCTGGCTGGGCTTCTGCCTGCTGCCTCAGCCCTGTGTGCTGCAGGAGCTCTGAAAGCAGATCTCAGCTCCTCAGGTGCTTTTTTTCCCTAGATGTTTCCATGAAGACACCCACGTTTGTCCGTGCTGCAGCCTCCAAGGTACCAGGGTCAACTGCACGGCCTGCAAAACCTCCTGCTCCCAGGCTGTCGGGGACCCCCCCCAGCCTCTGTGGCAGGAGGAGGGCTGGGTGGCACTGCCACCTGGCTGGGCTTCTGCCTGCTGCCTCAGCCCTGTGTGCTGCAGGAGCTCTGAAAGCAGATCTCAGCTCCTCAGGTGCTTTTTTTCCCTAGATGTTTCCATGAAGACACCCACGTTTGTCCGTGCTGCAGCCTCCAAGGTACCAGGGTCAACTGCACGGCCTGCAAAACCTCCTGCTCCCAGGCTGTCCACTCCACATCCTGCCAAACCTGCTGCTTCCAAGTAAGTATGAGCCACCTTCAGCAGCAGCCTGGCAGGGGGTGTAGGGGGGGGTGAGAGCCCAGCCCAGCTCTGGCGGCTGTTTGTGCTTCAGCAGCTCTGGCAGGGGCCAAGCAGTCCTCCACTCTTCAGTTCATTCACTGCTTTAGCAGCTGAATAAAGAGTTCTTTCCACTCATGTCCATGCTCTCCCAGAACAGATCTGATGCCTTGAGCCTTTCCAATGAATATTCCTGCAATATTTTTCTGTGCTGAACACCAAAACCTTTTCCCAGGAGCTTTTCAGCTGCTAAGCTATGCTGGAGCCATCATCTGCAGTGTGGGCTGCAGAGGCCCTTGCAGGAGAGTGGGAACTTCAGATGGTGTTACATCCATCAGATGGAATGACACGTTTGTACTGACTGCAAGGACCTAAGGCTGTATGTGGTTGCCTTGTGCTGACTGTGAAATGGAGTTCACCAAGAGGCAGAACAGGAACCTGTCCTCTGCATTACTCCAAATTCATTACAATTTGCCTCTCCCTTCACTAACCAGGAGCCAGGAGGAATTTTCTAGCCCATGACTCTAGAATTTTGTTTATTGAAGCAATAGGCACTAACACCCAATTCTTGTGCCTTTACTGCTGTGAACAGAGATGGTTGGAGAACAGGAGTAGTTTCCTGTGGGACTTAAAGTCTTGTTTAAGGGAAAAAGCCAACAACAACAAGCCCCCTCAAAACTTCACTAGTCCAAATGTTTGTGCTAGTGTAAAAGGTTGTTGTGGCCAACTGTTCTGTGGAAGGAGATGTGTCAAAAGAGGAGCTTCTGGTAAGTCTTGTCCACAGACAGATATCATGGAGGGTGTCCTGCAGGTGGGAGGTGGCCTGTGGATGCATCTAAGCTGGTGCACTCCTGGAGACTGAAGAGACAGGGATGCAGTGAAAACTGCAGTTATGTACTGGAGAGAACCATAGTTTGCTGGTGAGTTATTACACTAACATTGGAAAGCTGGAGTGGCTCCCCTGTGGTTGCAGTGCTGTGTGGGTTGTTACACAGTCTACTTGTGGGCATCTTGAAGAGTTGGGAGGGAGAAGATCTGAGGAACTTGGGGTAGTTTTCACCCCTTCCAATTCAGCACAAGGTTTGCCCAAGCTCAGCCTGATCCTCTCTGCCTCTCCCATGTCTGTTCATTCCATCTGGGAATTTTTCATTCCCCCACAGGCCTCCTCTCCGGGCTAAGCCAGTTCCACAGAGGAAAAGAAATGAGTCTGGAGTAGCAAGTAGTTTGATAAAGAAGATATTTAGCCACTATGTGAAAATGCCAGTGACCAGAGAAGCTTTCAAAATTGTTGAAAAATGGTAAGTGACAGCAAAGTGCTTCTCCTCCCACTCTTTGTAGGCTTTTTTTTTGTCATTCTTTTCTCTCCTGAAATAACAAACCTGTTGGAGTGGGGCTGGCAAACTGGCAGCCTCCCTGCTCAGCTGGGGAGTCACACAGGGTCTTAAGGCACAAGGACAGAAACGTGCTGGGAGCTTTTGGCCACTGTGAGGAGGGTGTCTGACCTTCCAGGAGCTCCAGGGCTTTGTTCCAGCCAATACAAATTGCACCATTCCCCATCTGCTCCCCTTAACAGCACATAAATACCATTAGCACTCTGTGAGCTCTGGAGAATGGTCACTGTACTGGGCAAGGTGAAGCTGCTCCAGCTGTGCAGTGTTACATCTGGATCCAGGTTTCTTGGCTTTTTGGATCCACAGACTGTGTGACTTTCATGAGTAAACTCTGCATCGAGTCCCAGGCTGGTTTGGTTCGGAAGGAATATTAAGAGTAATCTATCCCTGACCCCTGCATGGGCAGGGATACCTCCCACCAGCCCAGGTTGCTCCAAGCCCCATCCAACCTGCCCTTCAACACTGCCAGGGATGGGGCAGCCACAGCTTCCCTGGGCAACCTGGGCCAGGCTCTCGCCACCAAACAATTTTCTCCTCATGTCTCACCTCAACCTCCTTCTTCCAGTTTTAATCCCTTCCCCCTTGTCCTCTCCCTCCCTGCCCTTGTCCCAAGCCCCTCCCCAGCTTTCCTGGAGCCCCTTCAGGCACTGGAAGCTGCTCTAAGGTCTCCCTGGAGCCTTCTCTTCTCCAGGCTGAACACCCCAACTCTCCCAGCCTGGCTCCAGAGCAGAGCTGCTCCAGACCTGGGATCATCTGCTTGGCCTCCTCTGGACTCTCTCCAACCATTCTGTTATAGGTTGAACACTAATGGAGGTTGTTTAAACAGCGTCACCCTAAGAGCTAATAGTCTAATCAGTCCTCAGTGCTGTTTTTCACTTGTGTTAACCCCTTTTCTTGCATGTGGAGGGATTCTGGGACAGGTTCTTGTTGGATGCACAGCTTTTTCCCAACTGTCTGCCTAAGAAGCTGCACTTTCTTCCTTGGGCTGGAAGGATGTTCCCTGTGGCAGACTGAGCTGCACAGGGAGCAGCTGCAGTGCATTTTGCCTTCACAGCCTGATTGATTTCCCTCCTCACTCCTCCTTCAGCTCTGAGAGATACTTCAAGCAACTGAGTGATGATTTGGAAGTTTATGCCAAGCATGCAGGGAGGAAGACAGTGGATATGGCTGACATGGAAGTTCTCATGAGAAGGTAAAGGGAGGGTTGTTATTAACCTGTAGCAGTGTCTGTGGTGCTTTGATAGCCCAGCAAGACTTTCCTTGCCTGGCTGTGCACGAGCAGGAAGTGTTGCTTAGGACCTTTCTCCAGAGCAGGACAAGGAGCCACCAGCCTGGCAGGCCAGGCCTCTCCCAGAGATCATGTTCCCCTGACCCCAGCCTGGATGAACTGTCCTCAGCCTCTCACTGCTGCTCTGACCTGCCCCATCTCATGCTTGAATGTACTTTGTCCTATGACCAAAACACAAGGGATTTATTCTTGGCTTGGGAGTCCCTCCATAAAACGATGTGGGGCCTGAAACACTCATTGCTCATTTAGAGCCATTATTCCATGTTGTTATTCCTTGTCACCACTGGAAGGGCTTCAGATAGGATACTGAAGTCAACAGAGGGGTTTTGCAGGGCACATCTGATTAAAGGCATTGGCTTTGTGTGGGTCTGTGAATGGAGCTGGTGCTGCTGCTTAAAAAGAATTATCTGTTGCTGTCCTGATCCAGAGATGCTCATGTTCCCACCTGGCAGGGGGGTGCTGAAATGAGTATGAACAGGCTGAGACACACAGTGGTTTGGTTGGCCAGGTCTGGGGATCCTGAACTCTTGTTTTACCTTTTTCTGGATGTCCTTGTGCCTTGCCACTGCCTTATCAAGGGGTCAGGAATTGTTCCTGGCTCGTGACTGAGAGCAGTATTTCTGTTCCTGCCACAAGGATCAATATTGCTTTTTGTCTTTGTAGGAGAAAAAACTTGATGCTGCCATTGAAACACTTTTCACTGACAATTCTGTTTCTTTTCTGCTTTTGTTTTGTTTTGCTTCTCTCTTTGCACCAAGACAAAAGCTGGTGACAGAGAAGATGCCACTGCACGTGCTGATAGAACGTTTCCTCCCTCTGGAGTACAGGAAGCTCCTGATTCCAGTGGCTGTGAGTGGAAACAAATTGATCCCTGGCAAATGAAGGTGGCTGTGGTGGGCAGGGAGGTGGGTGGCTCCAGGAGCCTGGCCCAGGCTCTTCCTGTGCCCCTTGGGACTGCTCCAGCAGTGGCAGTTGATGTCCTCTTGGACTGGGGCAGGCTGTGCTGTGGCTCTCATACCAGCCTCCTGCATCTCACCAACCATTGTTGTAAGTAGTATCTTGCATTTATGTTACATTTGAATACTTGTACAGCTCAGAGAAATAAACTGTTCTGTGGTTCTGCATGTGCTGCTGGTGCCAGTGAGCTGAGAGGCTTCAGCAGGGCCTTGTTCCACATGTTCCTCTTGGATTCCACTTGGTTCCACTTACCTGTTTTGGTGCTTTTCATACTAACTCCTTGTTTGCTCCAAACAAAGGAGGAAAGTTATGGATTCCCTCAGGGAAACAGGCAGCTTCTTGCTGTGTCTCTTTCTAGAGCTGGGGCTTTCAAACCTGGGTCTTGTGCCCTTTTGCCAGTCTAGCCTCTTGTGGTAAGAGTGGGTCATAACCCATCTGGGAGCACAGCTGCTCACTGGTGTGCACTGAAAGGGAAAGGGTGCTTTATATTTTTATGTAAAACTAAATCTGATGGAGAATTAGCAAGTGATATTTAAAGACAATTTTGGAGGCTCTGGGAAGACCTTGTAAGGGTCTTCCAGTGCCTGAAGGGGGGACCTACAGGAAGCTAGAGGGACTTCTTACAAGAGCATGTAGGGAGAAGGGAGAATGGATTAAAACTGGAAGAGGGGAGATTGAGGTGAGACATGAGGAGGAAATTGTTTGGTGTGAGGGTGGTGAGAGCCTGGCCCAGGTTGCCCAGGGAAGCTGTGGCTGCCCCATCCCTGGCAGTGTTGAAGGGCAGGTTGGATGGGGCTTGGAGCAACCTGGGCTGGTGGGAGGTGTCCCTGCCCATGCAGGGGGTTGACCCTCCTGTGCTTCAGTTTGTGCCCATTGCCCCTTGTCCTGTCACTGAGAGGAGTCTGGCCCATCCTCCTGACACCCCCTGGAGATACTGATCAGCACTGATGAGACCCCCCCTCAGTCTCCTCCCCTCCAGGCTGAGCAGCCCCAGCTCTCCCAGCCTTTCAAACCTCCCCCAGTGCTGGCTGGAATCTCCATTATTAGGTAATTCAGAAGTTTCTCCCAGGTAAATGAAGCTTTTCTGCTGCTGAGCTCACTGGTGAAAATTCTCTTGTGTAACAAAACTAAACCACTTCAGAATTCATTAATTTATGAGTTGAAGTTATTTTTAGCCCCTGGCCCTCCCTTTTCCTGTAGTGTCACCAGTTCTTCGGCCACGTGGGCACAGACACTGGAGCTTAAGAAGGATTGGCAGGAGTTCAACTCAATCCAGCAGAAAACCCTGGCCATGCTTGGTCTACACAAATGGTGATGAGGTTCCATCACCTAACAGAAGAATAGTCCTGCTGGTCTACGGAACAGCAGCAGTACCTGAGGCCTTGGGCTCATGAGTGTGGCTGATCCAGCTCCAGGTGACTGCAGTGGTCACTGCCAGCTCAGGAGGTTGGTTCTTACCATGTTTGATGCTGCTTGATGCAGAAAAAGTACTGGGTAGGACCTGGGGGAGACCCTGGCTTCCCAAACTGGACTGACTCTCATGGCAAATGCTGTTTGTGGAGAAGGAAAATAGGACAAACCTGCTTTTCCAGGGCAATTTTCTTCTTCCAGACATCCTTTAGGATGCTCACCACATCCTGCTTAGTCAGCTTGTTGCTCCTGACTTCGTCTCCATACCTGAGGCACATAGGCACCTCCTCACCTTTGCCCTAAGTAATGGAAAGGAAACACAGACACAGGGAAGGTCTGTGTTCACCAGAGCCACCTGCTCAGCATCTAAAGACATCAACATGAGTCACTGGTTTGGGTCTCCTTCCAAGTGCTGTAGAACACACCAGTCAGCACTTCTGCAGCCTGTGCCAGGTGCTCCAAGGTGGACAAAATGGGACTGTGAGAGGTTCTGCCCAGCCAAGAGGAAAGATCTGCCTTGGAAATAGCCACCAGGAATGGCAGGGCAAACTGTTCAAGCTTCTGGAGAGCCTGAGGAGGAGATGATGGAGGAGCAAAGCAATGCCACGTGGTCCCTGAGAAGTCCTTTGGGTACGGGTGTACTTGGTATGATGTGAAGAACCCTTGATACATTTCCTGGTCCCTGTGTCATTTCTTGATCCCCCCCACGTGCAGTGGGGCAGTGTGAGCTGAATTAACTTCCTGATGCCAGGGAAAGGAGTCATCTCCTGCTGGGTAGTCTTAGTCATCTTAGTCATGTCTGAATTCAGCTTCTCAGCAGAGAAACAACCAGGGAAAAAGAACAATCTGCTCTCCAGTGATTGGAGCAGCTCTGCTCTGGAGCCAGGCTGGGAGAGTTGGGGTGTTCAGCCTGGAGAAGAGAAGGCTCCAGGGAGACCTTAGAGCACCTTCCAGTGCCTGAAGGGGCTCCAGGAAAGCTGGGGAGGGGCTTGGGACAAGGGCAGGGATTAGGAAGAAATTCTTTGCTGTGAGGGTGGTGAGAGCCTGGCCCAGGTTGCCCAGGGAAGCTGTGGCTGCCCCATCCCTGGCAGTGTTGAAGGGCAGGTTGGATGAGGCTTGGAGCAGCCTGGGCTGGTGGGAGGTGTCCCTGCCCATGCAGGGGGTGGGACTGGATGAGCTTTAAGGTCCCTTCCAACCCAAACCATCTCATGATTCTGTGATTCTATGAATTCGATTCTGCTGGGGTAACATCTCCATGGACACCCACCGTGTTGCTCAGCTTGGTATATGAGGAGCTCCAGCAACACAATCTTTACCTGGGATCAAGCTGACAGCAGGAGGGATGTGATGGCTCCTCCATGGAGCTGTCTTCCTGATTCCGCTGAGCACCTTCCCATCCCTGTGGATTTTCTCCAGAAACAATTCCCTAAAGCCTCTGAGCTGGCTCAGCCCAACCTGAAAACTCAGAGGAGCTGCAGCTGAAGGTCCCAGGCTGGCAGAGGCATCTGCAGGAAGCCTGGCAAC